>NC_133547.1:39295184-39598215 GCF_048773025.1 Camelus bactrianus | reverse complement strand
CTTAATGACTGTAAGACTTGGCCGGTCTGGAAACTAAGTAATGGCTTCCAAAAATAAGGACTTTTTGGTCTGTAAATAATATGGGGTATGTCTTTCTTTTCAGGACCTCCTGGAATAGCTCCTCAAACAAGCTGGGACCGAGCATGGATGATGGAACTGCAGTACCTCTTACACTCCCTGTGGCTCCGACTTGGGGAAATAAATTTCCCATTGCGAGGGACCCAGCTCTGTTTCTGCTGCTTCCATCAAAGCCAAAAGGACCTACACTAAAGAAATGGGTGGGGGGGACCTAAACACTCTTATAATTGGCTCTGAGAAGAGAGGGAAATTTTTTAATTCTTTAACTTTTCAAGTTCTGTCTTTTTGCAAGGTACGGGCCCTTTTGGTTTTGGTTTTGTATTTTAAGGGAAATGAAATGGAATTGAAGGGAACTTTTCACTAACCCCACTCTTGCATGTTTTGCATGGCGCCTGCCCAGGTCACCTGCCAGCTTCAGCATCAGCTTGATGCTGTCCGTGAGCTCTGCTGCCGACTCGGAGCAGCTGCAGAGATGAGCACGGAGGCCGTGATGACTGGCACCGCCTGGGCAGCCTTTCGCCATCTGGGGACAGCCCTGCTCCAGCACCACTGCACACCAGCGCCTCACACAGATCCCTGCTTTTTGTTGTGTTTTGTTTTGTTTTTTTTCAGGGACATAGACCACAATGATTTCTCTTTTTCCTTGTTTAATTAGGCAATACCCTTCTTAATTGCCCTTTGGCAACTAACTTAACCATGTGCTTCCAAAACACTAAATCAGGAAAACTTAAAGGGCAATATTTTTAACTTGGGGCAGGAAGAAGGGAGCAGCAGAGAATTGACTAGATTTAACACCTATTAAAGGAGAAATTCTTACTTCTGCCGAGATCTTTCAAGCCATGCTTTGTGTGTGTGCCAGTGGACTTGCTCAAGGACAGGGTTCAGGCTTGCCCGGGCGGAGTGCCCAGGCCGATGGAGCAGCCGGTGGCGGGCACGGTGCAGCCCCTGAGGACTGCACGTCACAGTCTTCCACGTCCCCCTCTGCCTATTGCGCCGGCTCCGCGGTGAATCGTTAGAATGGCTGCTTACTTGCTTCCTCCTAGGTTGCTGTTGTACATGGAGCCTTGGCGAGATAGGTTTTCCGATTTATAGGCTCTTTTTTTAAAAATTGGCGTTTTACCAGGCTCTCCTCCTCACCCCTTCTCCCCAGCTTTGCCAAGTAGTTTGTTGGCATGAAACTTTTGGCTGAACCAACTGAAAATACACTTCTAGTGTAGATGATGTTTTGTGTGATACATCAAGTTCATATTTTGAATGTTAAAAAGTTTTCCATTTGACATTTTAAAAATGAAATAAATTAGAGAATGTAGCGAGGTGGATTTTTGGGTGGCCATATAGTAATGGAAAGCTGCAATAATTCGTTTTAATACAGCTCGACTATTTGATATACAGGAACATAGCAGTACATTTTCAATCTTAGCATACCTGCTGTGGTGGTCACAGTTTCTGCCAGAAATTATGATTGGGACATTCTTTGGTAACTGCCATTTTGCTGCTAGTTCATTTTATGGCTAGAAAGTCAGTAAAAAGTAAATGTGCCAAATTAACTTTTGTCAGAATGTGTGAGCAGATGGCTCAGTTCTCTCCTCACCAGAATGGATTAACAGCAGCAGGGAAAGAGGGGGAGGGAGTGGATGAAGAATTTTAGAGACTTTGAAACTGCAGTAAAATTAAGTGAGTCAGGGAGTTTCAGTTGGAAAATAAGATTAGGGCAGTTTTTGTGAAGAGCGTTTATATTTGTTAGAACCAGAGAGCACTAGTCTTTTAGGAAAAGCTCATTCATTTTGCAAGGTTTTTAAATTAAAAATAGTTCCAAAGCTATACCAGCTCACAAATGATAACGTATCAGCCTTTGTCCTGGGCAGAAAAAACCTGCTCACATGCCACGCCTTTTCTCCCCACATACACCCATGGGGTGGACGTGCCATCCGTGGTGATTCTCTTGCTGGCTCTAAGATGTAGGAAAGCTAGTATTCTTCTCTAACCATGTAAGATTAGGGCTCTTTGCCTATAATGATACCTGGGATTTCTGTGGAACTTGGCAGTTTTCACAGTACTTTTTCACTTGCATTATGTCACTTGAACCTCACAAATTTTCCCAAGATTAAAAAAAAAAAAGAAAAGGTAGGGGTTGCGATCCCCATTAGAGGTGGAACTAAGGTACAAAACGGAGCCAGTTGTCAGGGTCCTTGCGTGGCTCGAGCAGTGTCGGTGGCTGTCCTCGGATGTCACATGCATTTTGGCGCGCGCCACTGCCGGCCACCTGGGGCAGGGCTGCTGGCTTGTACAGGACCTGCTGTTCTGTCGGACAGGGATCATGGTGTTTCTTTTAGAGCACGACTGAGCGCTTTTCTGCCACCTTGGTAAACAAATTTTATTCTCCTATTTTTCATAGCTGAAAACAAAAGTAATGGTAGTTTTGAATTTGTGTTTAGAAACCGCCCCTCACCTCGTTGAAGGTCACTGTTCAAGAGTGCAGGGCTGGAATCCGCACTGAGGAGTCACCCATCCCCGTTCTCCGTGCTTTCCCATCCCTAGCCAGCTAGCTAGCTCAGTTGGTTTAAGGACTGCTAACAGGTCCAGTCTGTTAGCTTTCTGCATCAGCCTGCTCACTCACAAGTGTGTGCCCTCTGCCAGAGAGTAAAACAGCCTAAATCCATGATAGCGTCTAAGAAAAAAAGATTTCTGGTTTGTCCTACTGATGTTAGGTTAGGAGCTTTATCTTTGGAAATGAAGTAAAGCGTAGTATCGTACAAAGTCTCAGGTGTGATGAAAGCAGAAGAGATTATTTCAGCAATAAAATTTAGCATCGTAAGCTAGATTGGACATATCAGACCGTCCAAAGTGATCTGAGCTCTGAAATCCAGGTGGAGATGCCTTGGACTTAAAGGGGCTTTTGGTTTTTAGTGAGACCAGAGACCAGGGGCACGTACACCCAGACTGTTCATCGAATGGGAACACAGCTCAGAGGAGCAGAAGTGTTTGGAGGGTTGTGGTGGTTCTAGGCTGGGCTCAGGAGACTCGGTAGGTTAGCTGTAACTGAAGCTTAGAATTTGCCAGCTGCCTCTGAATAGGCTTTCTAGTGTGTCTCTCTCTCACTCTTAGGTTCGCCTCTGGGCCTCTGCATGCCCAAGCTTGCCTTTCATCCCTGACAGATAAGTAATGTGCTGGCCACCACTGGCTCTCCCATGGCCTTCATCATGGTGCCAGGATAGAGAGAGGAGTTCAGGGCCACCCACTTCTGCCCCAGGTGGCAGGACTAGCCCGGCTTCAGTCATTTCTTTATTTTCCAGGCATATGACCCAGATAGAGAGATTGTCTCTTTCCTTTGAAGAGAGCTCTAAAGAGCCCTGCCCCCATATGCAAGGGCCTAGGGCTCACCCTGCTTCTTGTTGGTACCTCCCCCTTGCCCCGTGTGAAGCCTGGATACTTGGAACTGCTAAAATAGGAAGAGATTCAGCTTTTCAACTTTGCCATTACCTTCCCTGAACCAGGAAAATAAACATGGACTTACCCGTCCTTTGAACAAAAACCAAAGTTTAAGATTTGCCACGTGGTAGGGTGATAGGGAGGGCCAGACTCTCAGCACCTGCACTCAGCAGGTGCCTGACTTCCTGTCCCGTCTGCTGTGAATTGCCCAGCTCAGGCAGCCCTGGGAGCAGAGTCCTAGCAGACCCCAGGCCTCGCCTGATGGAGGATAAGTGAAATGGCAGGAACATTTTGAGATTTCTTGGTTACTTTGCATTATAACAATAAGAATTAGAACATTAATGTGAAATTGGCTTCAACAACTTGCTGTACACATCTTTTCCACACCAGTACATTCTTAAGCATCCTTGTTTATAAAGAATAACATAAACTAATCTGTACCTTTCTATATATATGTGTGTACATATATACATGTATAAACTGTATAGTGTACATGTTAATGATTTATTGAAATGTCCCAAATCTTTAATGCAGTTCTCATCATCTGCATGCCCACAGTTTGTGATCGGGTGACTTGAATGTTCCCTGATGATTCTGCCCACCTCCTGTGTTTGGTTGTCTAGGGAGGAGGGTTTTGATGGTATCCTCCTTATCTTCGTGCACAGAAATGCTCAGGGTCCCCATGTGCCTGCTGTCCAACCCTCTCTTGTCTCTTGTTCCCTATCTGAGCATGTGGTCCCTCCCTGTTCTATAACTTCTCTACCCTCTCCCCAAGCTGTGGGACAGCTGCCTTCCTACTAAAGTGTAAAGCAGTATTAAGATCATTACTGCATGTGCGCTAAAAACCCAAGTTTTCTGTCCCCTTGGGACAGAAAATTGCATGTGAGGTGGGATAATCAAGTTTCAATGAGCCATGTCAGTTACACCACAAAGCCAGATCCCAGAATAAAATTCCACAAAATGGAAATAAAACTCAAATTTCTTTAGCATTCTGTAAATAAATCTGGACATGTTTAACTTTGTACTGGTAATTTTCTGTATATTTGCAATATTTGGGTTAGAAATAAAACAGACCGGACTTTGTTACCTGATCTACCAAAATGACTAGGCTACAGTTTGTTAACATGAAAGCTTTTCCAGTTTTCTAGCCTCAAAAATCAAACTCCAGCAACCAGAGAATAAGTCAAATTAAAGAGGCAGGACTATGTGTTCATAATACAAAAGGTATTAGATACTTTATGGGGAAAACTACTCACTTTTTTCTTACTTAGGCTCACAAACGTCTACCTCCCATGGATATTTGTAAAACCAGCTTTCTTGTTACTCCTTGAAAGTCTAGGTGACCCATCCCACATACCTTCTTGGTTTCGATTGCTGCAGTCTTCCTTCTGGACAAAGCAACATATCATTACTCTCTTCAATTATACGTTCTTGTAGCAGGTTTGACAAATGACAACACTGAGAAGTTTAACTTAAGTATCTTTCCACTTGCCCCTCTTACGTTTCTCTTGCTGCTCTTACTCATAGTCCTTCCTGATTCGTTTCATTTAAGGATGTTTGAAGAGTTGCAACTTTCCTCTCTTCCAAAGTATTTGTCGTAGGAGAGGTTCCTGCCACCCCGGCCCCGAGGCTTTAGCTAAGCCTGACGACTGCTTCTCAGCTGGCCATCCTGGAAGGTATTTCCATTGAATGCTGCTGTCATGGCCTGAAGATGACAAGGCAAAGACCTCATTCTTGAGGAGCCCATGGTCTGGTGGGAGGGTCCTCCCCCAGGAGATAATCTAAGATGGTTTTCGGGAATTCTATCTAGCATAGTGTTCTAAGACTTTCCGCAACAGAATCAGTAGGTTGCCTTTTAAAATGCAGATCCCACCAGACCTATTAAATTAGCCTTTCCAATGGACAAGACCTTAGGAATCTGCAATTTTTTATTTGATTCTTTCATACCTTCATTGTAACGAAGAGCTAAGATCGAGAGCCTGGGCCAATTTCATCAAAGCATAGGTTAAATGGGGTATAAGAGGGGGCCTTCAGAGTTCCCTGGCGTGGGGACTGTTTGGACACCTAAGGGCCTTGGCTGGGTCAGACAAGAGAAATAGGTCAGAGAGGTCTTTACACAAGTGCTGACATGACACAGTGCAGCCTCTTACCAACCCATCCTAGCTCCTGAACAGCTTCCTGGGCCTGAGGTGTGTCTACTGCTTATCCTGGTCCTCAGCCCCTGTACAGGTTGCAAAGATGAGTTCTGGGTCTCTGTCCCACACAGGCTCCCGGGATCCTATTGACTGTCCCCAGGTTGAGGGCTAAAGAGGAATAATGAGCAAGGAGCTCATTCATTCAACCCCACTCATTTGTTTCCATAAAAAAATAAAGGCGTGATGGGGATGGAAGGGGGTATGCGGGAACTCTACTTTCCACTCAGCTTTGCTGTGAACGTAAAACAGCTCTTAAAAAGTCATGTGTGTGTGTGTGTGTGTGTGTGTGTGTGTGTGTGTGTGTGTGTGTATTCACAGAGGGGATGCCAGCTTCTGGAGATGAGAAAGTGACAGTATGATGGGAAACCAGATCATTTGGATGGAGTGTACAGAACACACAGAATGATGGCAGTTTGGTGAGCCTAGAAATCATACAGGATCTTTAGTGTGTAACTAACACCTACTGTGCTCTGGCCACTTTCATATACTTCTGATGTTTTATCCTCAGCACAGTCGTAGGTAGCATCATCATCCCTTGTTTCATAGACCAGGGACCTGAGGTTCAGATTACTCTGATTTCCCCACGGTCACCTAGCAAATGTGTGAGTAGTAGAGCCCAGAGTCACACTCAAGCCCTCTGACCTTATGCCCCTGGCTCTCCTCCCTCCACCACCTTCCACTTCATCTGTACTTCTCTCCTAGGCAAGAGAGCTCTGAAAGGGGCAAGTGCTAGCTCGACCTAAAAATAACTTACATCTATCGAGCGCTTAGTCGGCTACACTCTGCTAGGCACTTTGCACAGATTACCTCTTTGAATCCTCACAACAACCCTATGGCTGTTGTCATCTCCATTTTACAGATGAGGAAACAGACCTGAGAGAGACTGTGATGTGTTACAAGTCACACAGCCAGTTGGTGATGGAGTCAAAAGTGAACCAGGGTTCCAGCTCCCTCCGCTGCCACTGAGGGAGTGGAGAGGATGGGGCCACCCCCACAGGGTCCAGATGACAAGGCTTTACAACTCAGTGAGTGTGGGAGCGGAGAGGGAGAGACCGGTTAAAGGTGTGCCGGTGAATCAACTAATCCTGGGGCCCCTTCCTTTGGACCTGGACACCCTTGGATGAGCTCGAGGTCAGGAGCCGAGATATCACCCAATCCTCCCAACAGAAGCTAGAGGGATGGTCTGGGCGGGGAGGGGTTGTTTGAAGCCCAAGTGTCCCCTCCCTCCCTGGGGCTGTGTGAGAGGTGTTGTCTCTTTCCCAAGATAACAGGGCCACCCTGCCCTCCTGCTGTGGCTATTCTGGGCCGCAGTCTGATCCCGCCTCTTCCCCTAGCCCCTGCTTCAGCCCTGCTGGGAGTAGCTCAGTGGG
This sequence comes from Camelus bactrianus, assembly GCF_048773025.1. Taxonomy (NCBI): domain Eukaryota; kingdom Metazoa; phylum Chordata; class Mammalia; order Artiodactyla; family Camelidae; genus Camelus; species Camelus bactrianus. The sequence continues at coordinate 39,591,143 of NC_133547.1, read as the reverse complement.
AAAAAGCCAGCCCAGTTACATAACCCTGTGGCTGGGACCCCAGGGAGGCCAGACCAGAGAGCAGGTGCTCACCCCCTCCCTCACCACCAACAGTGAAAATCTTCCTCTGGAGCCCAGCCTCGGGGTGGCCCAGCATGGAGGCAGCCACAGCTCCGGAGGTGGCCCCGGGATCTACACTGAAGGTGAAGGAAGCCAGCCCAGCCGACGCTGACCTACCCCAGGCCTCACCTCAGCGGGGGGCCGGCAGCCCCACTCCCCAGCTCCTGCCCCCCATAGAAGGTGACCCATGGGGATGGGGAGAGGGGAGGTCGACCTGTGGGAGTTGGGAGGATATCCTACCGCCTGACTGCACCTCTGCAGTTCTGCAGAGCTAAACAGCTTCATGGGATTGGTACTCGGGGTAGAGGAGCATCCTTTGGAGCCCCCACCCCCTTCTTCGGTGGATTCTTGCTTGCTGTTCAAGTGTCTCTGCTGGGTTTTTGCTTTTTACCTGAGAAGTCAGTGAATGGAGTTGTGGTACTTTACAGTGACTAACAGTGATAGGTTTATATTATTACCTTTTAAAAATGTCTTGTCACAGGGACTAGGAGGACCTGATATACTAAGGCCAGTCAGAAAGGGAATGAGGGATGAGAAGAAGGAAATGAAAAGCTTCTAGCCACTGAGAGGCTAAGTGGTGAACAGTATGTGACACTCTGTGTCACCCTCGGCAGTGCCATGGGTCCGGGACCAACCCCAAAACCCCCACCCCAGGAAATACCAGCCTCTCCAAGTCTGAGCTCCATGGAAGCAGAGCCCCTTGGGGAGAAGCATTTGGCTTCTCCTCTGTGGTCCCTGTGAGCCTCTGAGTAAAGAGACATTTTCAAGCTTGGAGGTGGTGGGTGTCCCTTCCAGCCCCAGGTTTCCCTGCCAGCAGCCTTGCCACCCACCCCAAAAACTGCCCCTGGCTGGGGCCTCCATAGCTAACAGCTCTGGGACATTCACCTGGGGTGTCTCCCACTGCACCTGGCCCAGCCAACGGAGGTGGAAGGCAGGAGCCCAGCTTTTCCCTTCTCCCAACTGGTAATTGGCGCTGCATGAAACATTTAAAACAGTTCCCTGCACAAAGTCCCTTTGACTTCTGGTCCCTTGACCTCTTCAATGCAGAAGTTGCAAAGACCACAAACAAGGCACCAAGGAATCCCAGGGTCAGGAGACACAGAAGGAGAAGACAAGATCTAGATTCAATTCCCAGTGCTGCTCCAGCAGCTCCGTGACCTTGGCCAAGCCCAGTTTCAATTTCCTCTCTGTAAAATGGTGACTAACAATATCTACCTGGTAGGGTACTTGAAAGGATTGTTGAGATAATCCAAAGTGCCTTGGAAGAGGCCAAACCAAGATGTGAATAGATAATAAAATATTTCCAAGTCAGGGGTGAAGACTGAGTTCTACCTGCAAATAGAGTTCTGCAGGGTATGCTGGTTGCCTCTTACCATCCTGATGGAAGATGTTAAGTTTTCAGAAGCTGTCTGAATGTCAAGGGCAGAGAGCTGGCTGAGTTTGCCCCACTGAACAGTAAGTAAAGGGAGCAGAAGTTATTGGGAACATATTAGGCTGGGATGATCTTGAGGCAGAAAAGCAGTTTCTTTCCCTAACGGTCCAGGGAATAAAACATAAGTCACAGGCAGAGAGAGAATGAAAACCGGGGTGACTCCCTGACTGCTGGTCTCCACGAAACCCTGGGGGAGGGCACTCACCTCTCCCACACTCCTCCCTCTGGTCACAGGGTGAGTGCTGTGGACAGTCGGCTCCTGACAGCCCCTGGCGGGGCCCACAAGTGCAGCCTGAAGAGCCCTGTTCTCGTGCATGGTGGCTCTGCACTGCAGGCTCAGGGGCACCAGCATTTAGAGGCTCAACCCAGCGGCATCCCAGAGGTCGCTGGCAGTGAGGACCCCTTGTGACACTCTGCATAGTGTATTCGCACCTGTTATCCAGTTGGAAAAAGAAGACATGGATTCGAACCCTAGCTCTATCCTGTGACTATAGGCAAGGCAATTCACCCCTCTGGGCTTCCATTTTTTCATCTGTAAATTGAGGGGTTGAACTAAATCAGGGTTCTTAACCTTTTAATAGATTCAGACCCCTAGGAAAATCTGATGAAATCTGTGGACTCTTGCCCCAAGGAAAATACTCAACAAAATTCAGGGAGTTCACAGAATCACTGAAGCCCATTCAGAGGTCTTCAGGGTGCCATGGCACAGGCCCCCAAGCCAGCGCCCCCAAGCGAGCACCAAGGACTTTTCCTTCCTTGTAACTCTTCCTCTTCCTTAGAGGGAGCTCTATGGGACCTAGAGAGGCCCTGCAGTGAGCAGGTAAGCAGATGTGAAATAGAGCAAGCATCAGAAGCAGAAATTAATTTGCAGTGTCAAAATAAACTGCAACTGGCCAACACTATCTGAGCTGTTAGTCAAGAAAGCCCATTCCACGGCTAAATAAGCAGAAGTAGGTGGCCAGCACTGGGAAACCATCCTCTGTCACCCTCAGCACTACTCAGAGGCACAGTGTCCCAGAGGCAATGCTGGGCAGGGGCCAGAGGAGAGCTTCTGCCATAGTGAGAGGCTGGGGGACAGGCTGCCCCCTGACACCAAGAAGACGAGACCCCGAGACCCAGAGGGAGAGCCCGTCTCTACTGATTCAGCACAATTGCTCCGCCTGACCATGTGTCCTCTTTCAGTCTGGACTATTCTGTCTCCTAAGCTTGCAATGCTGAGTCCCATGCCTGGAAATAACCTTCCTCCCTCCCTCCTTCCCTTCCTATCTTCCTTCTTCCTTCTACAAATAGTTATTTTGTGCCTATTATGTGCCAAGCACTGATACAAAAATGAACAAAATAGGCACAAACAACTTCCCTCTTGGAGATTACATTCTAGTGTAAAAAGATAATAAATAAATAAGCAAATAAAATATATAAAATACCAGATAGTGATAATGCTGAAAAGCAAAGCAGAGAAAGAAAGTGTTAGGGGGTGGCAAGCATGTTCGTTGATTTAAACAGGATATTCAGTGAAGGTCTTGTTAATAAGGTGATTTGAGCAGCAACTTAGAGGAGATGAGAGAGCAATGCATGCAGGTATTTGGGGGGAAGGTTTTCCATGTACTGACAATAGTAAGTGCAAAGGCCCTGAGGCAGGAGTGTGCCTTATGGATTGGGGCCACTGTGACTAGCAGAATGAGGGAGAGAATAGCAGGTTTGGTGTCAAAGAGGTAGCAGAGCCATTGTGAACACTGGTTCAACTCTGAGACCAATGGGTAGCCAGTACAGAGTCTTAGGTGAGAACTGACATGATTAGGTATAGGTTTTAAGACTTTTCTGACTGTTTAGTTAAAAATAGGCTATAGGCAGGCCTTAGACACTAGCAAGACTGTCAACTCAGAATAAGGATGCAGGAGAAAGTATGGAAGTTTTAGAAGAGGAGGGTGTGCAACAGTCCCCCAGGAAAACAGGAAATTGAATGAACTAGAATGGCCAAGGTCAATTTGGAAGTAGCGGCCATCAATTTAAAGTCAGCATAGTTTTGTGTTTTTCCCCAGTTATGTTTGGCTGTGAGGATGCAGGCTCTGAGTGGGTGGAAAGTATTTAGCTGGGGTTGGGTACTGCTAGGTGGATGCAATGAAATAGAAAAGGATTAAAGGATTTGAGTGGGTATGCAAGGGAGTGAGTATAATGACGACCATGGAATCTAAGTTGGGTGGGGAAAAAAGTGTTAAGATGAGAGAGGGTGATAGAGAGTGAACGAGTGGGAGGATAATGGATCAGAAGTCTCAGTGCGCTGAAGGGTCGCTGCTGGAGGAGCACTAGAAGGGGCAAGCTGGAGGGATAGAGACCATCTGTCAGGGCAAGCTAGCTGGTGAAACAAACAGGCCTCAGAGTCTAAGGCTCAAATACAACAAATGTTTATTTCCTACTAGCAACACCGAAAGCAAGTGTTCCTACTCAGTGGCTAGTTCTCTGCACTAACCGAGGGCTCCGGGTCTCCTCCATCTCGTGGCTCCGCCATGCGTTCGGGCCCCATGACCATCTGCATACAGCTAGCAGAGGGGAAACCGAGAACTCACTTATTAAAACCCGTGGCTCAGAAGTCTCTCACTGGCAAGAACTAGTCTCATCGTCACAGAGCAAGGGGGACAGCCCCTCCTCAGAGAGGACTATACTACAGAAGAGGCTATGGGTAGACATTTCTGTGGGCAGTTAGACATCTCTGTCATGGAGGTGGTGCTGAGAGAGTGGGATGCTTGAAACTCAGATTCTAGAGGGGCTGCAGTTATTGGTGTAGAGAATGACTAGAGGAACCATGGGCTGAGGCAGGGGAGGACAAAAGTCACTAGAGGACTGGGGGGCAAGGATGTGAGAGGCCCTGCAGGGACAGGAAGGATGGGTGTTGAGATCGCCAGGAATCATGACTGGAGCAGTGCTGGGTGAGTGACACAGAGCTAGGGCCAAAGTCAGCAGCATGAGGGGGAGACTGCCACAAGGGGAGGGGAGATGGGGTCTTCTCCTCAGAGACCTGTTGCTTAGTTCTGTCCTTTTATTTTTTGTTTTTTGACCTTAGTTTCATGGTCTTCAAGGAGGTGACACTCTTGTCTTTCAAAAGGTGCTTTTGAAGTCACCACACTTCTGTCCATCACACTCCTCCAGACAGGTTTCTGATAAGGTCAAGGCCACACCCTATGTGTCCACTGATGTTTCTAAGTGAAGAAATGCTGGTACTTTTTGGATCCCTGGAAATTCCTTGTTGTTTTTCTTGAAAGCTATAGCTCACTTTGCCTTTGCCCTCTTTTAGTAACCACTCACCCACACAGGCCTGTGCACGTGTGTGCGTGCACACACACGTACTTGCATTTTTACACACTCTCACATACATGCACGCACACACACACTCTTTGAAGGTGTCTGTCTTGTTCACTCTCCCGGCCATAATTAATAACATCAATCTGAACTACCCAGTTCTTGGGGAATCTCTGGAGGAAAGTCTTCAGCCATGTGAAACCAAGTTATGAGGGGATATGAACAATTATTTCCCATGAGCGGAGAATAAGGAAATGGGTATAAAGTTCAGCAGAATGAAATCAGGGTAGAATTAGGAGGGATTTTCTAATCAAGAGGAGCTGAGGTCTCTGAGCTTTAAGTAGTCTCCTTCTCCACTAATTTTTAAGAAAGAATTAGACAGGTCTCTGTCTGAGAGAAATTCAGTGCTGAGAGCAGCACAGCTCAGAAGCCAATGGCTCTCAAAAGACTTTCTGAAATGCCTTTTCCCTAAGACTCTGTGAAGGAGAAGACCAAGCGGCAGCTGCCGCAGACTTGGTCTTAGAAAACCGAGGTTCTGCTTTAGGGCTCCAGTCTGGTTCACATCCCTCCTGGCATCTGAGGAGGAGAAAGACCTTGGGCGCCAGGGAAAGCCATGCTTCTCCAAGGTCAGTACAATTAACGCCTCACTTGACAGCGGATGTGTGGAAAGAGATGCCCCACGTGAGCCCTCCTATTATCATTCTTAGCAAAGGGTCAGATGGCTCTTGTTTGCTGGGCAGACCGAAGGCCTGGCTTGAGCTGGGCGAGAGCTTGCTGCCACCCAGGCACCTGGAGCTGTCACACACTCTTCTGCCACCTCCTGCACTTTGTCAGCGGCTTTGGCCTCAAGCTCATCCCACTGGGGGCTGGGAGACTGCTGAGAGCGGAATCCTCGCCTACTGATCCTCAGAGTTGGAGCATTCTAGTAATTAAGTTTGTCCCCTATCGATTCATCTTCTTGTCCAGGAACCCCACTTATATGCAAAGAACTGGCCCAGGAGCCCTCCAGGGAGGAAGAGACCACCATCCTAGCTGTCAGCTTTCTCCTCTGTCTCTCTGTCCCTGCTGGGATCCCCTCTGGATCTCAGGGCCAGCCTAATTCCCCCATGTTAGCTTACGTTCCAAATAAACTTATTTCTTCAGTTTTTCTCCTTAGTTCAGGTGAAACAATGCTAACCTTTTCCAAGGTGTTTTTCTGAGAAGCATTAAGTGGGAACACACATCAGCATGCACCTACCTGTAGAAGCCCACTTCCTACCTGAGGTCTAACCAGAGCAGCACTCATTTGGCACATCCTCCAGGCGGGACAGCCTGGCTTCCTTTCCTCACCTCAACCTTTTCAATCCTTGAGTGTGTCCCCCTGCCTTCCCTTCTTTGCCTCTTCCCTCCAGGGGTAAGATCACTGCCAGAGCCCTGACTCCAGTGCCCAGTTCCCAGATGGACACTGGAGGGCAGGTAAGTGGACAGATACACCGTCAAGCTCAGAGAATGGTCCTGCAGACACACTTTCGAGATGGAGAGGCAGGAATCCTGGTGCCAGCACAGCTTCACAACCGGCCAGGAGATCTGCAACAAATCTGTCTCTCTCTCCCAGCCCTTTCCTTTCAGTCTTCTTGTTCTGGGTGCTCAGCAAGGTCCTTCATAACTCAGATGTTCTGGAGGCAGAGCAGGGGACAGCAGGGCTGGCTTCTCTCCAGGCCTCTCTCCGGCAAGCTTGAAGGGTCATTTCCCCACCCAGCAGCGGGGGAACCAAGCCCAAGATGAGGTTTCAACCCTCCTTTTCAATTGCCACCCTCTTTTTTCAGAAAACCCTTAAGTCACATCCGCCTGTTCTCAACACCTTGGTCACTTGCCAAGATGGCCACAGGAGAGGAACACATCACACAACACTTCTTCTGTTCTTCATGCCCCGCCTCCTCCCAAACCGTCAAAGTCGGACAGAGGGACGCCAGGCAGGGTCGTTCAGCCGCCTGGGCTCCGTGCTGAGTCTTTGCTGAGCCACTCAGGCAGGACGGCGCTCAGGGCATAGCGGGGCCCCGGGTCACTCAGTGCCTGTCTTGGTCAGGGCAGGGGTGAGGCGCAGTCTAAGACAGCACAACCCAGGTTAAAACATAAGCCACATAGGAAAAAGGAAACTAGGTAAATATAATGGATAGCATGCGCTGAATATTTGTGCTTATATTCATTTTACAAAGGCCAGCTGATGTGAAGATGGTAATGGAGGCAAACTACGGGTGTGATCTAAATAATGGTTTACAAATTGAGGTGTAGGAAGAACTTCTTAGAATCTTCATTTATTCTATTTTAAATTTCATCTTTTAAAATTCTGCATTATGTAATATACATTTTAAACAGTTTAATTTGTAAGTAAACATACGTATATTGGGGTGAATGTTCAGAAATGTACTTACAGGGAAATATATATTATCAAAAAGTCTGGAATCTGCTATCAAGCCATTGTGCTGTTTGTCATGGTTGTGGACTGGGGTGGAGTTCTTCCAACTGCTGGGAATGAATTGTGGAGAGGCGCCAGGGAGTCGGTGGGATCGAAGTTCTGTCACACTCCACGTAAGACAGCAGCAGCAGGGGACTGTCTTTGCCTGAGACAGGAGGAGACAGGACCCCCAGAGGGCCAGAAAGTGGAGTAGGTCTCAGCCAGGCCTCCAAGGGACCCCAGGCGGGATGTTTGCATGTCCTCAGCCGAGACCGCCCGAGGTATCCCAAGAGGAAATTACATCTGGTCATTTTCCAAACGTTACACTCAGCACTTTCCTGAGCATCTCCTATCTTCATCCTGGGAGCCAATAAAACATAATCTAATCTCTCCTCTCACTGGAACACGCCTGGAAGATCAAGGGGAAGTGAGAAGTGGACCTAATCTTTCCCAGATTCTAATCGTACAAAGTGATCCTCCACAAACTGGAAGACACTATGCAGGCCCCTGAACAGGGCGGCTCCACAGAGGAAGGGACCCAGATGCCAGCTCCCTCTGCAGTGACACCAGTTCTGTCCTTGTGGGTCCAGGGTGTTGCCTCTACCTGCAGAATGTAAAGCTTTCTCCTCGGGGTCTGGCACCAAACTGGGGAGTGGGGCTGACACTTGGAGGTCAGGATTAACATTGAAAATGGCCTTGATTAAAGGAGTGTTGTTGAGGACAAATGTAGAAAAGGGGTGGAAAGACAAAACACACAGACTGGACTGGCCTGTGCACAAACAGGAAAAAGAAATCGCAGTCAGTGAAAAGTCAGTGGATGAGAGTTACAAAGTAGGAGAAGCAGGCGTCAGGCTTGCACTTCAGTGTTCTTTCTGCCACCACTTTAACACTCTCTAGAGGAGCCTTCAGCCAGTTGCTCATCCCTAAATCCCAGCGAGACAGTGGGAGCAATCTTCCCGTCCCCTGAGAGAGGGCTTAGTTTGCTGTTGCCGGGGTCACCGGCCCAGGGAGCATGGCTGGATGCAGCACCCACTTCCTCTGAGCGCTTCTCTTCCCCCTACAGGAGGCTCACCATCCCCTGCTCTCTCTTTCCATCACTCAGAGCACCCCAAGATCTGGTTCCCCAGGGCCCTGAGGCAGACCTACATCCGGAAGGCTGGAGACACTGTGAACCTACTAATCCCATTCCAGGTGATGATGCCACACTCCATGCTGAGTCCACGGGTGGGACCAGGCCAGGGTTTTGATTTGGAAATAGAAACCAAGAGTCCTGCTAGCAGTAGGACAGTCATCCTGGCCTTGAATGGAAAGGGCATGTCACCAGAAGTTTGAGGCCAAACGGCCCTTCCATCAGCTCTCCCGGGGGGGGGGGGGGTTGGGTTGGGTCAGGTCTGGTCATGGGTCAGGTCATGCCCCATGTGATGACATGAGGCTAACCCGCGACCTTCGGTCAGCAGAGGTCTGGGAGCTCTCAGTTTCGAGGGCTCTCGGGAGTTTGGGCAGCTATTGTTAGTCCCAGCTTCCCTGGGTGTCCATGACCCAGACTCTCAGAGAGTGGGAGACTCAAAGCCATCCCCCTTTCCCATGGTCCTGAGGCTGTTCCTGAGAGATGGGAGTCCCCTGGGACAGTCCACCAACCTCTCACTCAAGGAATTTGCAGCTGCGAATCAAGTCACCATGTGGACCTGATGGATCTGACCCCTCCCGCAACCAAGAGGGGCAAGAGGCCTCTGGGGGCCATTCACAGCCTTCTTTCCATTTCTCAGGGTAAACCCAAACCTCGAGCCATCTGGACACATGATGGCTGCGCCTTGGACACCAGTCGTGTGAGTGTGCGGAATGGGGACCATGACTCCATCCTCTTCATCCGAGAGGCCCAGCGTGCTGACTCGGGTCGCTACCAGCTCAGTGTGCAGCTGGGCAGGCTGGAGGCCACTGCCACCATTGACATCCTGGTGATCGGTACAGTCAGGGGAATGGGATGAGATGGTTCTCAGGGGCTCCCTCTCCAGCCTGAAGAGGAGCCAGCACATAGAGCTGGGAAAATGGGGCTGTGGGATGCAGTGGTGGGTGAAGGGTGGGGTGGCTGAGCAGAAGAGGAGGGACCCTCCTGGAGTGATGTCCTCAAGTCTGCTGTCATTCTTGGCCCTTTCAGAGAGGCCGGGCCCTCCTCAGAGTATCAAGCTGGTGGACGTCTGGGGCTCCAGCGCTGCCCTGGAGTGGACACCACCCCAAGACACGGGCAACGCGGCACTCCTAGGATACACGGTGCAGAAGGCTGACACCAAATCTGGGGTGAGGCCCAGCTGGGAGGAAGGGGAGGACGGACAGCACATTCTGTAATGGGGTTCTGGTATCTGCACTGGGTGGGCTGAGGTGGAGTGAATTCACAAAACTAGGGTGTCATTCAAGGCATCTTCTCGGGACCCCACAGCTGTGGTTCACGGTGCAGGAGCGCTGTCACCGCACTAGCTGCACAGTCTCCAACCTCATCGTCGGCAACTCCTATGCTTTTCGAGTCTTTGCTGAGAACCAGTGTGGGCTCAGTGAGACAGCCCCTATCACTGCCGACCTGGCCCACATCCAGAAAGCAGGTAAGACACTGTGACTCGGAGCCAGGAAGAGTTAAGGGTGCAGAGTTGAAGAGGGGTGGGGTGCTCAGGCACTACGGCAAGGCCCTTCTTGGTCCCCTCAGCTACTGTTTACAAGACCAAGAGGTTTGCTCAGCGAGATTTCTCTGAAGCCCCGAAGTTCACCCAGCCTCTGGCAGACTGCACTACAGTCATTGGCTACAACACCCAGCTCTTCTGCTGCGTCCGTGCCTCCCCCAAGGTGAGCGGGGAGGTCTGTGGGTGGCTGTGCTGTGCTGCTTTCTGCTCCTGCTCTAACCTTCGCTGTGTCCAAGGAGATTCTAACCAAAACATTTGTTCCTGTCCCCATCATCTGCCTCTTCCACAGCAAGTTTCATCAGAACACTCAGGGCACTGGAGTCCAAGACAGGATGATGTGGAGAATATTTCCAGTTTTCCTTGAAGTGTTTGTGCCTTGTATATGGAGATGTCACTTTCTGACCTGCTGGCAATTGGGCATGAGCTTCAAAACTGTTTCTCTGGCAGGGGTGATGGAGTCCTGTTGGTTTCTCCTTACTCACCCCCCATGCCTCATCTGATCAGGGTGGCTGTGCACATGCTAGCTGCCTGGAGTTAAGCCTTTGGCCACAACCCAATTTACAATCTATTATTTTATTATGTTTACAATCTAGGCTCTGTACTCCACACATGGCATAAAACACCATGAACACCTTCACCAAGTACCTGTTGTGTATTAGTCTTGGGCCAGACCACAGGGAGCTAACATCTCAGAAAGGGTATTAATAAGCCCACTCTATAATCTACTTTCTAACCAGAGGGGACAGGAGTGACTCCTGAGCCAAGAGTGGGGATAGACTATCAGTGATTCAACAATGTATATATGAAAAAGAGGAGGTTCTGACACCCAGTGCTTCTGTTCCATGAAGGGTCTGCTTGAGCAGGATGGAACAGAAGAAACACCCTTTTTCTAGTCAGGAATACTTGATGAACAAGGCAAGGTCTCTTTTCAACCAAGAGAAGGAGCTTGGGAGGCTGCTAAGATACCAGCAGGGAAACCCCTTCGCAAACGTCAGGGACAGGGAGCTTTCCAGAAGGCTGTTATCTCTCCCAGATCCCTGTACCATCTGTTCTTAAATCACCCTACTCCTACTGTTCCCCTGGCCAGTGTGTCCCCAAGCCTTGAAGGCAAAGAGTCCCAGAGACTGAGCACAGAAAGAACAATTGGTTCTTACCACCCCTTGCTGCCCCCTCACCTTATCTTCCAGCCGAAGATCATCTGGCTGAAGAACAAGATGGATATTCAAGGCAACCCCAAGTACAGAGCCCTCACCCACCTGGGAATCTGCTCCCTAGAAATCCACAAGCCTGGTCCCTTTGACGGGGGCATCTACACGTGCAAGGCAGTTAATCCCCTGGGGGAGGCGTCCGTGGACTGTCGGGTAGATGTGAAAGGTAAGGGCAGAATTCACACTTTAGGGTGCATCACCTCCTCCCTCCATAGATGGAGAAGTGGAGAGCAGAGACACAAGCCTATAGGGAGGAGGGCTCGGCTCGCTTCCCCCTTCAGGCCTTCTCATCACTGTCATCATCAGGATGTATTTGAGGAGCTGTTTTTATTATCCACTATCTCATTTTTCACCATCATAATTCTGTAATATAGGAAGAATTGCTTTCTGTTCTTCAAAGGAGAAACCTGAAGCACAGAGAGGTGATCAGTCAGTTTACTGGAGATTTCCAGTGTTGGTTAATTGAGGAGCTGGTACTACGATGAAAATAGGCCAAGTCTGCTGGACCTCACCCGGATCGTTTTTCTTTAAACTATACAATCTTCTGACTCAGTCCAGGAAGGCTATAGCTCTTTTTTGGGCTTTAAAGCAAACTAGAGGACTTCCTGTCTCTGATTTGTTAAGAGGGACTATTGCATATCCTCTCTACCTCTTTTAAAGTATTCATTCATTTATCCATTCTTGTCACCTTGCTAGGATCTCCATCATTGCATTTAGCATATTATTTTATAGGTATCTATTTAGTGATCTGTTTTCCCATAAACTGTGAGAATTTCAAGGGCAGAGACCGTCTTTTTCGCCTTTGTCCCCCAGTGTAGAGCCCAATTTCGGACACACAGTGGGCATTCTCTAAGTATGTGTAGTATGAATCAGGAATGAATGGCCATTACAAGTCCTATTCTTCCCTATGCACAGACTAATTAGCACCATGGACTCCTGAAAAACCTGGAAGTATATCCCTTCTCAATGCTCCAAAAGAAGGTTTCCCAGAGATTTCTGAGATGTTAACAGTGAAAAATGTCTAAATTCTTGCAGCTCCTAACTGAGGCACCATAAGAGGACATGGGCAATTCTGAGGAAGGTAAGGAAAGAGGGACAAGGGGTATGAATGGAGTATTTCATGTTTAGGGCTAGTGTTGTTGAATCTGGGACAGATAATCTATTCCTGAGCCTTTCAATCATACACTCACTGGTGACCACTTTTCTTTCCATCACTTTTGTTGGTAAGCTAATACTAGCATCCCTGTGGAGGGAATTTACCAAAAATGAGGTCTAATTTTGTCACATTCTCTGTCTATCTGTACTCCTCAAATTGATGGTCGGAATTAAATCTAATGGCCCTCTGAAAAGTGGTAGTATCTACCTAACTGTAAGGGGGTTTGTGGGAGGCAGGTGGGTAGGTGCTATAAGAAAAGGTGTCAAGGGAACAATCAGGAGTGGAGGATGGCTGACAGTCACCCCTATTGCATGGTGACAGCATGGAAAAGGAGGGAGGAAGATGCTCCTGTCAATTAAGTGTTTCTACTTCAGTATCTTAAGCATGGTGAAAAACAGATTAGTTTGATTGCTTTTACTTTGAAGTTTCTGGATTCCTTTCCTTTCCAAGGGAAGAAAACCACCGCTATCATTATATGTCAATAATAATCGAACATGTGGGTATGTGGTCTGAAGCAGCACATTATTGGCAAAGGGCCTTTCAGATCATCATTTAGCATTTGATAACTCCTTCAGATTCTAAATCATTCACAGTAGAAATGTTGTGTACAAACTGGTGAGTGATGTGAAAAGGAAGCTCATGATAGAATTGGAGAGAACTGGTTCCAATGTCTCCTCTGACTTGCAGCTTCCGGTTGATAAAAACCAAGAATGAATTCCATCCCAGAAAACATTTACTTAAGCCTCTCACTGATACAGAGCAAATGAAAACCCTAAGGGATGCATTAAAAGTACAGGCTTCTCAGGAGAGCTCTCCCTGCCAGTTGGCTTGCAAAGCCAGTTCTCTCGCCATCTCTCCATTCCCTCTCTGTGTTAAGGTTAATGTTAATGTCATGTTGTTTTGGTGTTAGCTTTGTTAGTGTTAGTTGCCCTTTTATGTCTCTCCCAGCCAGTGCCAGCCACTAAGCCAGGTAAATTCAGAGCACAGGACCAAGGGACCGTGAAAGGGGGTTGGCTCTGCCTCCTGGATGTGCTCTGGCTGTTTGCTGTTATGGTCACAACATCCCCTCTCTTTTCTGTGCCTCCAGGAAGCCTGACTGTGGTGATACTGTGTTCTTAAGGAGCTCCAGCACAGTGTCTGGTTTGCACTAATCTAAATAAAGGTACGATTCCTCAGTGCATAAGTGTCCATCTGTTTGAGCCTTTCCATATGGAAAACCATTGAGAAAGCTGGAATTCTTTAGCCAGATCGTATGGAATCTGCAGACCCCCAGACTCCCCTTTCTCTTCCCATATCCACCTTCTCTTTCACAGAGGTTTCTAACACTGTCCTTTTCTCTGGACAGTCTATGACAACTCTATACAGTACCAGGTGCTCAAAGCGATGCTCAAGATGACTTGTTCTCTTCTTCTCTGTGCTTTCCAGTATAAGTTGTAAAACAGAATGCACATCTATCACACAGACACAGACAGCAGGACATAAATGTACATATAACTAATTAAAGGCAGAGCACTAAGATGTGAGGGCTGGGAGATACTGAAGAAACTGGAGCAGAGTCTCATTAAACCCTGAGGAAAGAATAAAGGGGAGGTGCTCTTGCTTACACTTTTCATTCTTCTAACAAACAAGATATTGAAGGTATCCTGTGATGGAGTTTGCAAAAGATAGTGACAATTCCTCCCATCCCATTATGGGCATGGTATTCTTCTTCCCAACAAGAATTGGAGCCCGTTTCTCCTCCCCTTGAATCTGGGCTGACCATGTGAACTGCTTTGACCACAAGAATATAATGGAGGTTATGCTATGGCAGTTCTGGGGCTAAATCTTAAGATGTCTTGTAGTTTCTACTTTTGCTTTGGGAAGTCAGCTCCCCTGTACAGAATCTGAGGATAGATTACTAAATTATGGGAGGCTGCCTGGAGGACAACCAAGCATCCCAGCTGGCAGCCAGCACCACAACCCTAGACATGTGTGGCCACCTTGGACCCCTCAGCCCTAGTGAAGCTCAATCTACTCCTCGTGTAGAGACAGGTTATTCTTGCACAGCCCTGTCCAAATGGTAAGATCATGAGATGAATATTCGCTGTTGCTTCAAGCCACTAAATATTGCGTGGTTTGTTACACAGTAATACATAACTGAAACAGCTTTCTAGGCATCACTGAACATCAGGCTTTTAATCTTCGTTTTACAAATGAGTAAGTTCAAGCTTGTAAACTGTTCCAAGTCATGTAGCTGGAGAGCTGAAGTTCTAGGATTTGAACCAGGTCTGTTTAACGTCAAGCTTTCCCTACTTCCTCCCATCTCTTCTACCCAGTGACTCCACTGCATGGGTCTGGATTGGAATTATGGGTTTAAGAAAGAAAAGATTTCTAGGTGGTAGTAAATATTAGGAGAGGTTTTGAGGAGGAAGGGGATATGTTTGGCTGAGTGTGAAGAGCTTTTCTTTTCAGACCAAAGGTCTATTTTCAGTTGACGCCAAGCATCTATCTATTCCAGCTTTTCTCAACCAGAGTTCTATGAGAATTATGAGAATCCCAATGCACCCAGCATTCATTGTATGTCACAAATCAACTTCTTCCTATGCACCTAGAATGTTACTAGTTGCATAGCATCCTTGGAAAAATTGAGAAAATAGTCACACAAATCATTTGTAGGGTCTAATGCACTTGTGGAATCCCTGCTGAAAATGTTGAGAGGGAGGTTGGGGGCTGGGGGCAGAGTCCAGAGCCAGCCAGTCATGTACACAATGACTAAGAGGCCTCCCTCCAGCTGAAACAGGGCATAGGTCAGGAAGGAGTGAAATACTCCCAGTTATGCTGTCCCAAGGATCAGTCAGACTCTGGTCTCAAGCCACAGTCCCATGCCTCAGCTGTTTGTTGAAGTGCTCAAGGGCCATCTCTTAAAGTTCTTATATTCTCAGCCTTCATGGTGAATGAGTAAAATCTTCACATTGAACAAGACCTCCAGTCACAGGCAATCTTTCTGCATTCAAGGAGAACTGCACTGGAATCCTTAATTTTTTCATTTATGCAGGCAATACTATGTTCAAAGTACCTTCTGAACTAAGGCTTACCCTGTGCGGAGGTGGGGGGTGGGGTCAGGGTGGAGGGGTGTAATTTCTTCATTAATTCATTTCTTCACTATTTATGCAAAATCTTAAACACCTATTCATACATATTATTTTGGAGTTGAACTGGGGGAAACAGATATTTCCCAGATTAGTGGCCTTATGCTGAGTGAAGAATCCTTGTGCCTGAAATCTATATACTCTGGCTTTGTTGTCATTCTGCTAGAGGAGAAAGTAGATGCCTTTTTCTTTGTACTGCAACAGCTTTCAAAATCATAACTTGGCAATAGAAAACTGGAGATGAGTTTCCTTAGGAGAAACGAACTTCCAATTTGCTAAAACTGCCTCCTTCGCTTACCTGAAGGTGGATGAAGACTCTCCCTTCTCAGGCTGCTCCTAGGGGAAGGAAGAATGCGGTTAACGAACAGCTTCTTTCCTTCTGATCTCCAATTTGCCACTACCTGCCTGGAGAGAGGGAAGCTACTAGCTCTGGTTTTCTCACCTCCAAAGAATCTGAACTCTGCAGAGAACTTAAATTCCACCTTCACAGGGAACCTACAGAAAGAGAGGCAACCCTCTTCTCTCAGCTCTTTCTCACACAAGCCTGCACATTCTGGGCCTCCCCATCTTATCACACCACTAAATCCCAAGGTTCCTTTGCTTCTTGTGGCATTTATTACAATTAACATCTCACTCCTCCAAACCACACTACCCAGCAACTTCACAGCTAAAAACTAGGAAGTAAACAAAAAGCTTATAAAAAGCCAAAATAATAGTCATAAACTCAGGAGACTAAAAGCTCAGGCTCTTTGTTTATGGGAAAGCTCGTCAACCATTCTTTTAGGGCCTTTTAACTTAAAATCTCTAGAACATTTCTAAGTTCTGTTAACTGGTGGCCCAGTCTATTCACAGGCAACCCCTGGAAACAACAAAGAAAATCCCTAATAAGTAGGTTTAAGCTTTTTATAAACACAGCTTTTAGTTTAGAGGAAGCAAGTCCCAAACACTACCCTCAAAAGCCCTTAAGGCACACAGTATAAAACTTGATGTTCATAATTATGCTCCTAACACATACTGTGACTGTCATGATCCACTGAGATAAGCGAGGGGTCAAAGATAAGCCCAGAGAGGTCAAATATATTCAATGTTTGTCAACAGAGGAGCCACGGTTGAATTTGAACCCAAATCTCCGTGTCTGAAAAGCCCGTTGTTTTCTTCACACCTTGGGTGCCTCAAGTTCCGAATGTTCTTGCCTAAAAAGCCGATGGAAGACGCACTTCTTAGAGAACCTCAACGTACTTAAAATATGAATGTTCAATTGCTTCCGAAATTTTGGAAAAAATCAGAACTGAGGAATCCGGCAGATCTGCTTCCGAAAGGAGTGAGCCCAAGGAAACGTCTTTCCTCAGACAGAGCGTTCGTTTTAGGGCGGACGGCCGTGAGAGGCGTCAAAGGAGGGGGCGCAGCAGAGGGGGTGGCAGGGCGAGAAGCCCTCACTCATTGGCCCATTATGTCGCGCGCCGCCGCGAGGCCCCGCCCCTCAAGGTCTCCCGGGCACTCGCGCCCGCTCGCGGCCTCCCCCTGCAGCCCTCCGGATGGCGCCTTTCATGAACTGCTCTCCACTCGGCCCCCACCTTCAGACTTCCGGCCAGCTGCCCCCCACTCCGCTCCGCCCCACGAGGGCGGGGAATGCTGACCCCCACCAATCATTGAGCGTGTATGGTAAGGTGGGCGGGGCTTGGGATATTCGAAAGGCGCCCCGCCCCCTCGAAGCTGATTCCCGGGACTAGATTGTAGGAGGAAAGCATCTTCCGCGAGAGGTGAGTCGGGAAGGAAAGTGCAAACTGAAGGTGGGCTGGGGGTGTGATGTGGGTGTAGTGCCGCGGGGAGTAGAAAGGTGGCTTGGGGAGAGGAAGAACCCGGAGGATGGTGGCCGGGGGGAAGATAGGGCGTGTGGACCACCCCAGCGTGGAGAGGTCCGGTCGCAGGGAGGCGGGGGCGAATGTGCGGAGGGAGAAAGGAGTGCAGGGTAGTTGTCCGAACCTGCCCGCACCTGCCTGCACCTGCCCGCGCCTATGCGCACCTGCCTCGGAGGTGACAGGAGTATTTACACGGGCAGGTGCTACTCCTGGGACGCTTGCTTTACCTCCAGCACGACCCCCAAGCCCTGACTTGCACCCTGAGTCTAGCTGGGAGGTCTTGGGCAGGATGGAGACCTGAGGAAAGGTATGTTTTCTCTCCAGCTCAGGCCTAAGCAGACTCTTGCTCCTGTGGCTGGAACATGGAGGATTTAGAAGAAGGTAAGGAAACCCTGGAGGAAACAATGAGGCCCTGTGATGGAAAGCGGTGTTAGGGACCCAAGGCTGGCGTTTCTTCTTTCCTTCCTTACAGATGTAAAGTTTATAGTGGATGAGACCTTGGACTTTGGAGGGCTGTCACCATCTGACAGGTAGTAGACTCCTTATCCTACTTACTTTCCTCCAACAATGCTTGTCTCTAACCCTTTACAGCTGAATTATTGGCCTCAGGTCTGAATTGGTAATTTAGCAAGGTTGGGTGTGCTGGGGCTTCTGGGTGGCTGTTTGACTTGAGCCCCTATTACACTACTGGGAGAGGGGAGGAGGGATAAGCAGGAATGAGATTTCAGGGTGTTAAGAAGAAGGATAAGTGGATTTGCTGCATCTTCATCCTGACATAATTTCCAATGTCAGTAAGTGCTGAAGGCCTCGTAGAACCAGGTGTTTCATCACTTAGATTTCACAGCCAGCATGGGCATCAGGGTTTGGGGGTGTGTCCCTGGCTCTGTTGTCCGGGTTTTGCCCAGTCTCCCTTGCACAGTCTCCTGTTCCCTTCTGTGTGGGCATGGTACCTGGTTTGTTTTCTGTCTCAGTCGAGAGGAAGAAGATACAGCAGTGCTGGTGACTCCGGAGAAACCCCTCCGACGAGGCCTCTCCCATCGAAGTAACCCAAATGCAGTGGCCCCCGCCCCCCAGGGTCCGAGACTCAGCTTAGGCCCCCTCAGCCCAGAGAAGCTGGAAGAAATCCTTGACGAGGCCAACCGGCTGGCAGCTCAGCTGGAGAAGTGCGCCCTGCAGGAGCGGGAGAACACGGGCGAGGGTCCTGGGCTTCGAAGGGTGAAGCCCAGCCCTCGGCGAGAGACCTTTGTGCTCAAGGACAGTCCTGTCCGAGACCTGCTGCCCACTGTGAGCTCTTTGGCCCGGAGCACCCCCTCCCCAAGCAGCCTGACACCCCGACTCCGGAGCAGCGATAGGAAGGGGTCAGTCAGGGCTCTTAGGGCAACACCTGGAAAGAGGCCCTCCAGCGCAAAAAAGGTGAGTTTAGAGGTTTGGGGTTGGATGTGTGTCCCCGGATACAGTGCATGACTCAGTATAGGCATATCGTGGTTTCCTTGTTCATAAAATAGGGATAGTCCAATCCTACCTCATAGAATTGTTGGAATTAAACAAGATACCATAAGCAAAGTACTTACCACAGCATCTGTGTATAAGCCCTGTAATGTCTATAATAAGCTCTCAATAAATGGCATTGGTGGTGGTGGTGATGATGTTGGCAGCTAACTTCTGCTCTTCCTTACTGGGATCCAGGCAACTCTCCACCTCTATCCCTTAATCAGCCAGCAGAACAGATTCTTTTTCCATCCTAGTCCTTTTTTCTCTTTGTGTTTCAGGAGTCGCCCACTTGCAATCTGTTCCCTGCATCCAAAAGCCCAGCATCTTCTCCTCTTGCCCGATCAACGCCTCCAGTCCGGGGGAAAGCTGGGCCCAGTGGGAGAGCAGCAGCAAGTGCGAAGGCCTGGACAGCCAAGCTCTGGGTGAATGGGAGGAGGGAGGATGTGGTGCTTCCCTAAAATTCCTCTGCTCCTCTCCACCAGGCCCACCTACCCATGTCAGACCAGTCTTGGCCCTGCAACCTCCTGCCAGCAACACTCAGCGCCCATCTCGGCCACAAGGAGCAACAGCTAAACCTCCCAGTCGACCACCTGGCCCATCAGCCATCCCCAGGCCTGCCAGCAGGATGCCACTCACTGGCCGGAGTGTACCATCCAGCAAAAGTGCACTTCCTGCAGATTCCCTGTCAACTCGGAAAGGACTTCCAAGACCAAGTGCCACAGGGCACAGAGGTGAGGAAAAATGAATACAGGAAATCAGGAGGAAGAATACCACACCCTCTCAGAGCTGGTAACAGTGACCTTCACCTTCATTACAGCTCTGTTTGAAGATGGGGAAACTGAGTTAAGAAGACAATATGGGCCTTGGCAAAGAGTTTGAGCCTCAGTTTTCAAATACCTTATGTTTTTTAGCTTGGGTGGGAAGAAAGGCACTAATCCCAAACTCACTCTGCCTTCATCGGTGTTTTGTTTTTGTTTTTGTTTTGAGAAAGTCTCTTGAACCTTCTGATAACCATGTCTTTTTTTAAACTCCCATCAAGTTCCTGTTTCTCAGCGACCAAATGTTCCTGTCACTGGTGCTGGTCGCAGCAATCTGCAGCCCCCCAGGAAAGTTGCAGTCCCAGGACCTACCAGGTAAGACAGGTTGAGATGCTGTCTCTCTCTCCCCTGTCATCTGGGCTTCCAAGCTGTTATGCACATCAGTCCCAAATCCTGTGTGGCAAGATAGGGCTGAGGAGGGGAGCCTGGAGGGGTGAGGAGTCCCATTTCTTCCTATCTGGAAGAACTTGAATTCAGCTGGTGACAAATGGGCTTGTGAAAGAGGGCAACTTAAAGCAGTTCCTCCTTCTGTCTCTTTAGGTAAAGAGAGCAGGACAGCAAGCAAGAATTCAGTAGCAAACCACTACAGTCAGTCACTGCCTGTACTCACCTCTACTCGGCCTCCTAAGCCCTGTCTTTGGAGGCAGGCCTGACTCCAGCACATTCTGGCCCAGAGATAGGAGGAAGAGCTGCCACCACAACTGGTGCCCCAGGAGTAGAAACCATGGGAGATGGGGTGGATTAGGGTTGAGCTGGAGGGAAATCAAACTCTGAGTTGAAACAAAATAAGAAAAAGAGGTTTTTAACTTCACCACTCCCAGTGGTGAAGTTAACAAACAGAAAATGAGAACTGCAAGCGAGTGGTTTGCCCTCATCCACCCACACTCTTGCATCCAACCCCAGAGAGTTTGATCTTCTTCCCAGGCACCAGTTCAGGGCATGGGTTCACTGGACATTTACATGTGAATGGCCTCTGTAGCTAACCTCCCTGCTCTCCGAGAAGCAGTCCTCCTGAATCACATCCTCTACTGGACTCCGGCCTGTTTGGAGAGGCAGAGGCAGGCATCTGGTCTCCAGAACTTATTTCCTGTGAATTCTGTGGCTCCTAACAGGCCAGTTTATGATAAGCTTACTTCAATGGTATTCATTTTTCTAAAATAAAATGAATATATTTCTATATTCTCTGTACATGTGAAAGTAAATCCTGCTCTAATTTCTAACAAATTTCGAGTAAATGCCTGTATAATTCCAGTGAGTTGAGCCAGGATGGGCTTCCCAGGCAGGGGTCTGACTAGGCCCTTGGGCCTTGAGATTCCAGCTAATTAGCCTATGACTAGCCCCCTTGTTGGCATTAGTTGGGAACAGACTGCCTTTTTCCAGGCATTTCCAGGATTCATATGTTATTAGAAGGTCCAGATCAACTTAAGTATAGTTTAGTTCACAGTATATGAGGCTATCAAACCAAGGTTTTGGTAAATTATTACTTATCTCCTAAACGTGGGTGTCCTTTCCTGGCAAGAGAATGGAGCCTCCTAGGACCTCCTCAGGATCTTGTCTGCTGTACGGATGGGATGAGGGGGCCCTTGGGTGAGTACCCTGGTGTTCGGCTTTGCTGATCGCCTCAGGCAGAAGGTACCTGAACACCTGACATCGTTAGAATTGCTGGTATTCTCTTTTTCTCTCCCCTACTAGACTTGAGGGCTGGCACCAGGACTTACAAACCTCTGGAGTGCCTAGTGTTAACGATTTATGTGTGGCAGAGAATTTCATTCATTTATTGAAAAAAAAATTTTGAGTGCAGGATAGGAGTGTTTGTTGAATGAATGACCAAGACTCATTTAACAGACTTAACCAATGGTCTCCCTTTTCTCACAGCCTATGATTCTTGCAACCAGAACCAGCTCAATTCCTTGTGAGTTTTGAGAGGACTTCTCTCCCTGGAGGCCAGGCCATGACTTAAGGAAGGCAGCAGGCAACTGGGCAGAGGGAGATGGTGCGCTGCCCTCCACACGTTTACACGCCCACAGGCTCCCTGCTGAGGCACTAAAATACCCATCCCCTGTTCCCGGGCCAGGGGCCCTCCACTGCTTTCTTCTTTTTGCGGCCGATCTTAAGGTTCATTTAACACATTCACCTGTATCACAGTGACAGCTGCCTAGCCTTTCACCTTCCCTGGGCCTCTTGCAGCAACTCCCGCGCTCTGGGATTCCAGCACTGAGTTGGGGGAGGGGGTGTGGAGACAGACACTTAGTATTTGGCTCTGGAGAAATTTGGCAGAGGCAAGGAAATCTCAGGTGTGTTTCCCAGCTGCGTCTTGCACTGGTGTCTGGTGAGCAGGGCCTGTTGGTGACAGCCTGTTCTGACAGAAGCAAGTGCAGGCACACGTTTAGGTGTGGCCAGCAGATGGCACGTTTGTGTGGCCTGGGTGAGGGCCAGGCCCTCGTGGGTCCTCAGAGGCAAAACAAGCAGACCTGTGTCCTGGTGCCACCTGGTGGCTGAAGAGGACAAGGCATGTCGTTCCTCGCCCTCCAGGTCAGTATAGTTTTACCGGCCCCTCCAATCCCACTGCTAATCTGCTTAAGCAACATTGAGAAGGCAGTGCCAGCTGGGGAGGAGGCCTGCCTGCCACAGCTGCCCTTCTGTTCACTACCTGCTTCCTTCCTTCGCTTTTGGTTGGGCTTTCTACTTTTTCTCTTTATGCATTCTACCTCCACCCCCGCCCAGCAGCACCAGCGAGGGAAGCTAACATTTATTGGCCTCTTACTATGCACTGTGAACTGTTCTAAGCACTTTACATGTGTTAACTCATTTAATTCTCATAAAAGCTCAATTAGGTGGATGCTATTATTATCCTCACTTCGCAGGCAGAGAAACTAAGGCTCAGAGAGATTAAGTCTCCCAGTCTGGTTCCAGGGTTTGTGTTCTCCTCTATTGTCCCCATGCAAACTCTCTATTCAGTTTGTGGACAGATCTGCAAAAAACACAAAACTTGGGAAAAGAAGTAATGTGGACGAGCACAGAGCTGGCTAGCGTATGAGTAGCTGCTTCAGTTCCAGTGGGGAAGAACACTAGATGGCCCAGAGAAGGGAAGTCAGGAGCACCTTTCCATTCCTACCAACCTCTCAACTCAGCCCTCCCTGCCTCTTGAATTCTGCTCCCAGGACAGGACTCAGCCCTGTGGGCTGAGCTGGAATCCTGCCTGCTCTGTGCAACCTCTCCAGCCACACAAGTCCCTCCTGTTCTGGTAGAAAGGATACTTTCCTGCCATTAGCCACATCTTCCAGGGCATGGGCTCTGTGCTGAGGAGGCTGTTTGGGGAGCACTGTTTGGGTGTCGGTGGAGGGGCTAAGCTCATGAGCCACTATCTATCTGAGTCCCCTGACCTCCTGGTCCTTCCAGGGCCCTATCTGCTCTTATTTTCCAGATACCAGGCCCCTCTCCCTCTGGGAGGACAGGGCCCCACACAGAAGCACATGGTGACAATGCTCAGCCCGCACAGAACTAGTTTATTCAGTAGTATGGGGAAATGAAAAAACAAAACACAAAACCCTACCATATTTACAGGAACAATCAAAACTGTACAATCAGATGGTTAGTATCAAGTTAGCATCCAGCATCTTTGTATTTTTTAAGTCAAGTCATCAGTAATAAAAACCAGTGAAGTTTTTAACCTTTTGTAGGAATTACTGAGGGGAGAGGCCAGGGGGGTAATTCATGGCAGAAAAGCCAGAGACCAGCCTTACAAATAAGAAACAGGAACACTTTTTTTCCCCCCTGCCATACCCTCTTTTTCAAGCCACCTGCTCCAGAGGAAAATTGGTGACAAGTCTGGAATACATGCTTAGCATAAATGGTGACTCGAATAGCAGTTGGCAAAACAGGAAGGAGAGAAGAGGTGGGGAGATGACAGCCTGGAGCAAGGGGAAGGGACTCAGGCCCCCTCGCCAGGACTGCTGGGTATACACCCAACCTATAATGGCCACATCAGACCCCCTGGGACTGGGCACAAACCCATCCCAACACAAAAGGCAAATAAATAAAAAATATATATTAACTCTCTCTTCACAGGGAGCTGGGTGGCTAGGGGAGAAAGAGGAATGGGACCTGGTCCTTTGAAGAAGAGAGCCAATTCCAAGAAGGGGTTAAAAATAGAACATATCTCAGGCCACAGCAGGTCAGTGGGGTTTGTCTGGTCTCCGAGGGTGACCTGGACTGGAGGCGGCTCGGGGCAGCCGGGCCACCCCTGTCTGTCCTCTTCCTCCCCATCCCACCCGCACAACAGCAAAGAAGCGCAACTTAACACATGACTGGCCCTCCCCGGTGTGGGTCAGGCAAGGAAATGAAGCACTTTTGGGTCAGCGAACTGAGCAAACACCCAGGCTGCAGCGCACGGCCGGAGCCCAGGGAAAGGAGAGGGGCTGGGGAGGCCCGGCCGCCGCCCAGGGGCACGGGTTCCCCTCAAAACGTGTTCATGCAGCATTTGGGGGTCCAGGGGTGCTGAGTCCTTCTGCCCCCCTCTCCAGACAGGGCTTTTTCAGTTCCTGGGAGGGGTGGCACAGGCCGGGTGAGGGGAGCCCCCGGCCCTGCTGCCCTCACCACACTGAGGCCCGCCCAGTGCAGCCCGCAGGGCTTCACGCCCTGGGTGCGTGTGGCTTCGTCCTTTCCTTTTGGTGATGGCAAACAAGGGGCAGACCCCCCAAAAGTCCCTCTCCTCCCAGAGGCACAGCAGATGGGAAACTGAGGAGAGGCTGGGAAAGCATCCTGGGAGGTCCTATCCTCTTTGGGGAGGGAAAGGGGAATCAGTTTCCAGCGTATAAAAAAAATTAATCCCTGAAGTCATGAAGAGTGGAGATCCTTTTTTAAATTTCTTTTTTTCTCTTTTCTGAAAAACTTTTATCTTGGAGATGTTGGCCCCAGGGGTCCAAAGTGCAGTGAGGGGGATGGTGGGGGAGGGAGTTGGCACTAGATGGCCTTGGGTAGGGTGGGCGCCCCTCCCGGCAAGGCCCAGGCTCCTCAGATGGACGTTTCGTCGCTGCTGCAGGCAGGCGGGGGAGCAGGGGCAGGATAAAGCACAAGACAGGAGCGGGGGCATGAGTGCAGCTGGGGAAGGTAAGGGAGCCTCAGGGTGTAGGAACCACCGGCCCAGGGTTAATGCAGGAAGTTAAAGAAGAGAAATCTGGAGAGGCAGGAGAGGAAAGTGACAGAAAAAGGCAGACAGAGGGTTAGTCGGAGCAGAGGAGACAGAAGCTTCACCAGAAGAAGGAAACAGAAAAGCAACCCCAGTTCCCCACCCTCCCTCACTCTGCCCAATGCTGGGCGGGGCTGACCCCACAGGGCACTGTATTTGTGGGCACGTCGCCTAAAGGGAGCTGGGCCACACTCTGACTGCCGACCAGAGAGGCCTGGGGTGGTCTGGAGGCAGGGCCTCTGCTGGGTTGCACCCTGTCCCGCCCACCCAGCCACACTCACTCGGAGCCGGACGAGTCCTCGTCCACTGTGCCTGCCTTGATGCTCATGGCGATGGGCATGACCCCATTCAGCTGCTCCTGGAGGCTCTGCCGGGGTGGAGGGCGGGGAGGGGGCCCTCCCCGGCTGCCCTCGCTGGCTGAGGAGCCCCGGGAAGACCCTGTGCCCTGCTCCAGGGGTAGCCGTAGGAGGCTGCTCTTCTCGCTGATGGTGGGCAGACATTTCTTCTTGAGGATGCCTGTGGGCCAAAGGGCGGGCACCATGAGGAGCAGGTGGAAGGAGCAGGGGGCTGCCCTAGAGAGCCCTGCCAGCCACAGGGCCAAGGTGAGGTGTGAGGTTGCTCATGGGGAGAGCACAGCTGGGCATTCCCCACTCACCTTTGTGAGGTTGGGCAGAAGGTCCTGGAATGGGGCCCACGGACCCCTCCCGAAGCATGGCATCTCCATTCTCCCTCGGCCGCTCTTCAGAGGCTCCACTGCCACCACCCTCCTTTGCTGTGGTCCCAAAGTCTCCTGGCCAAGGGGCCTTCCCAGGTCCCAGGCCCCCATCTGGTGGAGAAAGGAAGTAGATGAGGCAGACAGCTAAGAGAGTCACTACCCTAGTCTTGCTTCCCAGGAATCCCAGATCCTTTGCCCTCCCACTGCCCTACAAAGCCACAACCCTGCGCTGGCCCACCCTTGGGGGTACTGTGCAGGGGCAGTCTCTCGGCCCCAGGCCCCAGCAGGCTGTCCCAGCCTGGCTCTCCAGGGAAGGCGGCCTCCCCCTCCTCCTCTTCCTCCTCCTCGCTGTCTGACGAGTGGGTAGAGGCATAGGAGCCACTTTGGTCATCTTCCAGGGACAGGTCACTGTCAGAGTCTGTGTCGGGATCTGGGAAGTGGGGGAGAGAGCACAAGCAGCCCATCCGCCTCTGCCCAACCTCAGCAAAAGTTAGGCAGCAGTGCCCCCCACCTTCCCTGGCCGTCAGGAGCTTCCGTCCTCACCATGCTGCTGGTCTTGACCTTCCAGGAATAGGCCACCTGGGTCCCCCAGGCCAGGGGGCCCTTGGCCAGGGTTCAGTGTGGACTCCTCCCTGAGAAGACAAAATATACTGGAAGCGTCAGCCTGGCTCCTTGTCCAGTGTCCCATTCTCTTTCCTGGGTTTTCCTGTTCCCGCCCCAGGTTCCTCACTGCTTCTAGTTCAAGCTGCCACCGTGTCAGCCATGGTGTGTGCTCCACGACCCCTAGCAGTCACTGGTCTGGGTCTAACATGCAGGATGCTCTTCTCCTCTGCCCCACCCTCCCATCGCCAGAGCTCACCTCAGCAGGAAGGGGATGTAGCTGGGCTGACTCTTGCCCGAGCGGCTGGCGCTGTGCACAGAGCCGGCGGAGTCTCCATAGGGCTGGTACAGCCTTCCGTCCGTGAACGGGCTGGGGCAGTTGTAGGACTAGGCAGGGAAGAGAGAGATCAGTGAGCCGGGGAGTAGGATGTGGGGGCCCCAGGCTGGTAAGTGGAAGGGCTGAGAGAATTTCCACTCCCACATGCCCAGGACTGGAAGAGAGAGGCCCCACATCTCTGCTGCCCCCTGACTCAGGGCCTAATAGGGGCCGTAGCTCTGCCATAGCTGTGCCATTCTGCGTGCACCCCCAGCACCCCGGACTCGGCTGCATAAGGATTTGTTGGCAAAAGATGGCACCAGGAATTGTCTCCTGAAAGCATCCTGGGAGACAAAAGATTGACCAAGACACACAAGGGATTCTCAGGTGTGGGGCATTTATGACCTGATTACCTGTCTTGGCCACTTCCTCAACCTTTTTCTTCTAAGCTCCATTCCCATCTCCTCCAAGTCAAAATTCTCCTCCCCACCCCTCTACCCATGTCCCCTTCTCCCCAGGCCACACATACCATTTCACCACCCCTTCCTCCTTCCAGGAAAGGATTCAAGGATGGAGAGAAAGTGGGACAAAAGCACAGAGGACAGGCTCCTTGGGCTTCCTGCCTCTTCCCACTCCCCACAACCCCTCCACCTCCCTGACCCCTGGCTCCCTCACCGAGGTCAGGGTGGACTTGGTGGTCAGAGCAGGGTCAGGGCTGGGCTTGCGGCTGCAGGCAAACTTAAGTGCTTTCCGGACCTCCTTACTAAGCACCACGTAGGAGAGGAAGATGAAGGGGCCCTGAGAGGCAAGAGGCAGCAACTGTCTAAGTGCTTATTAAAGCACCTCACAGCCAAGCTTCCCCTGCCCCCATCTCCATGGGGCTCCCACAGGGCATGGGCCGGGCCAGGTACCTGGATGCAATTGCAAGCAGCAAAGAGGTAGTGGAAGAGGAGGGTGTCACTGTTGACGGACAGCAGTGCCAGCAGCCATGTGGCGCTCAGCAGCAGGAGGACAGCAAAGGAGGGCCGCAGGCCTGAGCTGGGGAGGGGGTGGGCTGTGAGTCTGGCCAAGAGGCCTCCCACGCCGATGCCCGTCCACTGCCCCAGCACCCACACCCCATACTCACACAGGGCCTTTCTTCTCAAAGCCCTGCCGCTGGGCAGCACAGGAGGCCCGGGCCGCCAGGATGTACAGGAAGACACTCATCTAGTAGGGGAGGGGGAGGTGTGAGGGGGATCATCAGGGGACAGACAACTTCTACCCCACCCTATGGGGGCCTCAGCCATTCCTAAAGGGGATCCTGAGGTCACACTCAGCCTGCTCACCTCTAGCCACTTTCTAGCACTTACCGAGACAGCAAAGGCCACGGGGCCAGCGAAACTCCAGATAAGGGTATCATAGATGGAGAGCCAGCAGAAGTCAGGGTTCCCATAGCCCTCGGGGTCCAGGCCCACAGCTAGACCTGGGAGTATGGTGATAGCAGCAGGGGAAGGGGTGGTCAAGGACTTGGGAATCAATCAGGTGGTCAAGTGGGTTCCCAGGGCCAGGTGCAGAGGATGAAGGGTTCTGCCCGCCATCTGTCCACGCGGTCCTCTCCAGGATGGGGGACCCTGCCCCTGGGTAGGGGTCTCAGGAGCTGAGTTAAATTAGAGGGCTGCTCATGGAGAACTTGGCCCCGGACATAGGGGCGTAGGACCTCTGGGCCTGGGATGTGAGTGGGGAGAACGTGGTGGAATGAAGGTGGACCTAGGGCATGGGGATGTCGAACCTCAAGGCCCGGGACAGGGGTTGGGGGTACCTGTGATGAAGGCAGGCACACCCCAGCCCAGCATGTAGTAGAAGCGCATGGGGCCAGCATTGACGTCGCGCACCTCGGTGAGTGCCCGGTACAGGTGCAAGGCCTCCAGGAGAGCCCAGGAAAAGGTGCAGAGGTACAGGAAGTGCAGCAGGATGGCGATGACTGTACAAGCAAACTGAGGGCCAAGGCCACCGTGAGTCAGTGACCAGGGCACACCCAGAGCATGGGTTCTGCTCTCACCAGGCAGGGGAGGAGAGCCTGGGGGTTGGGAGGTGCTTCAGGGCGAGTCTGGGCCAGAGGAAAGTACCTCTAGGGTGCTGGGGAAGTAAGGGGGAGCTAGAGGGGAGGTAACCCTGGGCCAGGAGCATCAGTCCCAGCTGCAGGAGCAGGGACTGAGGGGGCGCTGCGGAGGACTCATCAGGGAGCCTGAGAGGGCTGGGAGCTGAGGAAGCTTTCTGCACCAGGAGGAACATCTTACAGGGAGGTCAGCCTGGTTGATTCCCAGAAGGAAGACCAGCTGAGCCAGTCCCAGGGCGGCAGTCAGGTTCCGTCGGATGCCGTGCTGGTTGGAGCGCAGGGCACGCAGAATAGTGAGGAACAGGAAGGTGAGCAGTAGGGTGGCCAAGGTGACCCCTAAGGCCACGTATGTTAGTGTCTTCAGTGGCAGGATCTCTCCATTCTGCAGGGTGGGTGGCAGAGAGCCAGGGGGATTAGAAAGGGCAGGGCCTGAGCCCCTAGCCCAGTGCTTTGGGCTCCCACCCTCAGCTCTGCGGCTGCCCACTGTGGGTCCAACCTCCCTCCGGGACACGTCCATAAGCACAGCGAAGCTTGTCATGTGGTTGCACTGGCAGCTGACGTGGCTCTCGTTGCGGAAGACAACCTCGCAGCCTCGAGCTGACCAGCCGCCTGTGCCACTGACCCTGCATGAGGGAGGCAGGGTCAGGGGACAAGGAGGGTGGAGTGCCCAGGGGCCTGGGCTCTCCTCCCAAAGCCTTGTGGGTAGGGCAGTGCCGGCTCACAGGATCGAATGGTTCCAGAAGACACAGATGGGCTTGGTCCGCTCCTCTGTCTCCAGCAGCCGGAACTGCACCGTGACTGGCTTGTCCAAAGCACGGGGCAGAAGTTCCTCATCGTCATGGACACTGATGCTCACCACGGGGGTGTTGATGACGGGGCGTTTAGGAACTCTGAAGTGGGGCAGGCACACAGTCACCATGGTAGTCATGTGGCTGGGGGAACCCCCTTATCACCCTGAGATGCCCCCAACCCCGGCCCCTCTCTATGCCTCGCCTGCCCAACCTGCACCCCCACCCATTCCTTGTCTTTCCAGCTGCCCACCTCAGGCTGCGCTTGTCCGGGTCGTAGTTATGGGGCAGCAGCCCAGCCAGGGTGCGGTAGATGATGACACTGGCCACAGCCTCACCCTGGCTCAGCTCCGGGTGCCGCCGCTGACGCCGTGCCAGCTCCTCTGGCTCCTGGGCCTCTCCAGGGCCCGCCGGCCTGACCACAGTGGTTGTTTCTGGGATCGGGACACTGTCCACTCAGCTGGGTCCTGCACAGACGCCCCAACCTGGCCCCTGACCCACCCCTTGGCCCCCACTGACCTCTGAAGACAGACTCAGGCAGAATGACCGTTGTCTCAAGGTCTGGGGGCCGCTCGCCTCGCAGCGCCTCGTAGCGGGGCAGCTTGGCCCCAGCGAAATTCCCCTTGTCCAAGCGAACTACAGAGATAACTAGGAAGAAGTCACAGGTCAGACCCTGGGTGAGGTGGGAAGGCCCCCCAGATGGCCACCCTGGCCAGAAACTGTCTCCACAAAGCCCTCCCCGGCCCGGGCAGCAGCCTCACCGATGTTGGGTGTGACGATGGTGAAGGGGCTCAGGTAGGTGTGCCGCATGTTCTGGGCCAGGGCGCTGGCGTAGGCCTCATAGTGCTGGAGCAGCCAGGCAGTGCCACCCTCCGTCTGCTGGATCAGCTCCCAGTGCCGCTTGTTGGCTGCATCCAGGAGGGCGCTGCCCACCCGCAACAGATTCTGGGAATGGGCAGTCACGGTGGGCTGTGCCCGCAGCCTCACACCTTCTCATCCCCACCACCAGGCCCCAGCCTGTACCTAGACCTGCCCTGGCTTACCTCTGCCCCCACCATGCCCCTCTCTCTAAACCTTTGTCCTCATTAAGAGCTTCCCAGGCCCTGTGTCTGTACCCATAAGGATGTACCAGATGCTGATTCCTCCCCACCCTGGCACAATGGGCAGGGCCTTTGCTCCAAGGAACCTGATCAAACCAGGCCCCAGTACAAACATCATGTTCTGTGGGCACCTTGCTATGAAAGGGACTGGGAAGAGGCACTCTAAATTACCCACGTGATGGGCTGTGGCTCAGGGGGTCTCATGGAGGCCTCATGCCAGCTGGGAACTCCCTAAAGGCAGGGGTGAGGAGTGTCCCCCACTCTGCCACCAGGTTTCCAGGAGCAAGCTCACTCACCATGACCACCACCCCCAGCCCTGCCCACTCCAAGCCCCACCTCGGTGAAGTGCACATCCTGTGTGGCAGAAAGTCCAAAGCCCCGCTGGGCACTCTCGTGGGCCAGTAGCCGTGTGGCCAGCTGGTAGGCCACCTTGACGTCACTGCCGAAGTAGCCAGCCGTGTGCTGGGTAGCGTTGCGCAGAAGCAGGGCCAGCCGCTGGGAGCGCCCTGAGTCCAGGCCTGATTCATTTCGCTGTAGCCGCTCAGCCTGGGATGGAGTCAGATAGGGGGTTAGCACAGGAGGATGGCAGTGAGGTACCCAGAGGGCAGAACTGGAACTCTGGAGTAAAACGGCTCTAGGTGGGGGCCCTGGGAGGCAGGGTTTAGAATTCCAGAGTCCCCTTTCTCAAAGCTGGGGAGGGGGTTAAGTCATACTGGCGGGGGCAGGCAGGGTGAGGGGGGAGCAAGGAGATGGACATGAGAAGCTTCACTTACAAAGCCCTTCAGTTCTGAAAAGGTTACCGATGTGCAGTTGAAGAGGTTTGGGGGGAGCCACCCTCTGTGCTCGTCACAGTGGCGCACAGCAGTCCCTGAGGAAAGGAAGCCAAGAGGGAGAGACACAGGAGGCCTCAGGGAGAGAGACAGGAGACTGCTGAGACCTGGCTGAGTCCTCCTGGGGTCGGCCCCTCATGGACCAGAGACAGGAGACAAGCAGATGAAGGCCTTGCCCTCCTGTACCCCAGGTGAAGATAGGGAGGCATGTGCAGAGAACACCAGAGCCAAAAACTCTGCAACATCAGCCCAAATGAGGGCTACAGAGCACAGGGCATATGGCCTGGAGCCCCCGGACGTGGTGGCCCCTCTCCAGCCACCACCTTGCACTCTCTCCATTCTCTGCTTATGAACTGCTCATCATCAATCCAAGGACCAGCGCCAGCTCCCATCCCAGGGCTGGTCCCCTGGGACAGCACCCTACCTCCCCTACCCTACTCCCTAGACATAACTCCAGTACTAGGTGGTGAGCTGAGGATGGGAACCTGCATGACTCAACTTTGAATCTCTAGTACCCAGCCCTGTGCCAGGCACACTACAGGATTTTCAGCACTTTTCTTAAGAGTCCAGGATATAGGCACCCTTCACCTAGGCAGCGGTGGGAGCAGGGGAACAGTGAGCCAAGGAAGCAAGGAATGTGGAGTCTCCAGGATCTCGAGCCCAGAAAAGTAGGGTCCCAGGATCTGCAGCCAGGGGCTCCCCACCTTCACCCCACTGATGAGAGGCCAAGACCTCAATCTCATTCCAGGCCTCCAGCACCTACCAAAGGAGCCTCTGGGGCAGGGGGCAGCAGCAGGCAGCCCGAAGTGGGTACGGGGCCACCAGATCCCAGCCTCAATGGCCCGTGGGCAGCTGTCGTAATTCACTGCAGGGAAGCACAGACGGTCACTCAGGAGCAGCTGTCCCCCTACAGCTCTGGTCAGGCTCCCCAGCCCACCCTCAGCAGCCACAGGCCTGCAACCAGCCCCTGGCCCTGGCCTCCCCAGGACACTGGGGTCTGGCAAACAGCAGGGAGGGCCACCTATCACAGGAGCCTCACCTTCACAGCCATTGATAGTGACCTCAGCAAAAGGGTTGTCACAGCGATCACACTGGCGCCCAATGACACCTGGCTTGCATGGACACTGGCCGTCCTCAGGGTCACAGACTCGGGACAGAGAGCCTGTTGGGTAGCAGTCACACAAGAGGCAGGTCGGGCTGCCAGGGGGCTGGTAGTGGTTCTCCTGGGAGGGAGGAGGGAGGACGGGGTCACTGGCTCAGGCTCTCTTCCTTGGATGCTCATGGACTCATTCTCTGACCCCAGGTCCCCAGCGCCAGAGTAGTATATTCAAAGTATATAACAATTATTTACTTGGAGTTTAATCCACCAATGGAGCACCAACCAAACAGGACAGGCTGCAAAAAAGCAGGACAGCTGGCCCACTGTCCTGCTGGTTAAGTATAGGTCCTGGGTCCCCCCACACCCTAGACACATGAGAACAACAGCCACTTGCCCACTGTAGTGGAGCCAAGGCACGTTACCCCCAGCTCTCTGCAGGAAGGCTTTCTCCGCTGCCCCACTTAAAAGCCCAGGAGGTACAGAACAGAGGCCCAGGCACCCACTATGGAGGCCTAGGTCGAGACTGTTACCTTGCAGTGGCACTCGCCGCTTGTCTTGTTGCAGTCTGGATCAAAGCCTTTGCTGACGTCACAGTTACATGGGCCGCACGTGGGGTGTCCCCACCAGCCTCGGGGGCAAGGCTGGTCAACCCTGCAGAGAAGGGCCCAGGCAGGAATGAGCTCCCTCTTCCACCCCCATCTGGTGGAGCCATGTGTGGCCCTTCTGACTCTGGCTGTGGCTCAGCCAGGTTCTCAGTGCTCTGAGGGACACACCAGATGTAGGCAGTGGCCACTGGGACCTGCTGCTGCATGCCCTAGTCCACTTACCTAGTTTCACAGTACGGCCCAAGGTAATTTTGGGGACACTCGCAGGTATAGCCATGGGGGGCACTGGGCTTTCGGGTACACGTGGAGTGATGCTCACATGGGTTCAGGTCACATACGTTAGTACAGTTGTCACCATAGTAACCTGGGACCAGAAGGACAGGAGAGGCTTAATCCCAACCCTCCCCTGGCACTTTCCTCACACCTGCCTTCATCCACTTCTTTCTACTCTGAGCATCATACCAGCTGCTATGGCTTTATAGTGCAGGAGGAGAGACTCAGAGAGGCGATGTGATTGGCCCCAGATCACACAGAAGAGCCAGAGTAAGACCCCTGCACTTCCCCTGGATCCCTGGCATACCAGGATCACAGCTGCAGGAATAGCTGTCCCAGTCATCACTGCAATAGCTGTTGGCAGGACATGGGTTCGAGTCACAGGGGTCTGGCAGGCTGCAGCCTGGTTCTACATTGATGCTTTCCCCATGGCTGGGATCCAGACTGCTAACACCTTCAGGCATCTCGCTTACCCGAACACCCTGGGGGGACAGGGGTAGTGTTGGCTCTTTGCAGAGCAGGCCTCCAGGTGCTGGAGATGGGAAGGCAGGGGAGGATACTTACCTGCAAACAGCCCCGGAAGCCGTGGGCCACACCACTGGCCGGCCCAGGCACTCCCCCGACTGTAATGTTGCTCAGGTGCAGCCCATGCAGCCGGGGGCCCAGGTTGCCCTCTGCCCGCTGCTGCCCATAGTCAAAGGACAGAATGGCATGGCCGGGGCCCCCACTGGCTCCCAGTGCCAGCTGTGCATGGTGCCAGTCGCCATCATTGGCCCGGCCTGGCTCCAGCCGGAGAGATGAGGCCTGGAGCCCTGTGCCCTCCACACTCAGCACCACGTGGCCCTCCCGAAGCTGGCACCGGGAGAAAAGAGGGTCAGCAGTCTGCCTTCATCAGCTCTTGTTCCAACCCACTGTTCTCCTTCCTGGACCACCAAACCCATCCTGCTGCCCAGCTGAGGCCAGAGAGGAAAATGTATTTCCCTTGGCCCCAACAGATGGCAGCACTGATCCACCAAACGAACCCAGCTGCCTCTTCATTCAGGGGAAAGACTCCGCCCTGCCATCTCTGACCAACCCTGGCCAGCCTGCCCCCCATCCCTTCCTGCGTTACCTGCAGGGTGATGGTGCTGCGCCCCCTGGTGACAGCCTGCAGCAGGACGCCGTCGGCCTGGCGTGTGCGGAACATAAGGCTGAGGTGCCAGGGTTGGGAGATGGGCAGCGAGAGGCCATGCCAGGCCACCAGGCTGCTGCCCAGGAAGCGCTGCGGATTGGCCATTTCTGGGGAGGCAGATAACAGCAGATGCTGAGGGGTGGAGTGGCCTAGTGCCCCCAGACTACGATGCTCAGCAGCGATGGCTCTATGGGAGTCAGGGCACAGCCTCTCCTGGTGCCCACTCTCCACATCGGCCCTGCCCTCTAGAGCACTTACCTGCCCTGGGCCCGCCCTGCAATGTGCCCAGGCCTGCCCCTGACTGGGCCCTTTGTCTCCCGTGCTACCCTCTTAGGGCTCTGCCCAGACACGCTTTTCCACCCACAGCCCAGCTGAACTGGGCCCTGCCCAGTACCTGCCCCGACCCTGCCAGTGTTCCCAGCACTGTTGATGGCTCCCAGCCCTGGCCTCTGAAAGCTGCCCCTCCTACCCTGGGCACAGCTCTTGCCCCCGAAGCCCAGAGGGCACTCGCAGCTGAACGCATCCCACTGGTTCACACAGGTGCCCCCATTGTGGCAAGTGTTGCTGTCACACACGTTCTTCTTGGCAGGGCAGCCTAGAATGGAGAGGAGGGCGCTCAAGCAGAGGCTCCAAACAGAAAACCTGGGACAGTGGCTGGAGGGGGCTTCAAGACCCCCACATGCAGGTGTCCCCATACCTGTCTGTATTGGGTCCCTGGCCTTGCCCCCACCCCAGCTCCCATACCAGGCACGGTGCCGTTGTTGGCAATGAAGTCAGCCATGTCGACGTGCCGACTGTCCACCTGCAGGTTCCTTATGCAGCCCACAAAGTGCCGGGTGCGGACGGGGAAGCTCTCGGGCAGGTCAGGCACCCCGCCCAGCAGCAGGGGCCCTGTCAGGTCCAGAGACCTTGGGGAGCAAAAATGGTGGCGACATGAGGGAGAGTGGGCACTTCCTGCTCTTCCTTCTCCCCGCGCCCTGCACCAAGCCAGGAGTCCCAGGGGCCCTGCAGAGCAGCCGGGGGAAGGGGAGCCCCAACCTGGAGCTGCTCTCACCTGCCCACCCCTCCCCAGACCACTGCACAAGGCTCAGCTCTAATCCCCCAATCTTGCTCACTCCTGCCCCCCACCCCAGCCCCCACAGAGAGCTGAGCAGCGGCAAAGAGAAGCAAGGGGAGGGAAGGCCCTCATCTGAATTGGTTCCCATTTTAAGGCCCCCAAAGGCCTCCCTTACAACCCTCCCCAGCTGCCTGGCCCCACACTTCACTGCACCCCTAGCCCCCTCCCCTGCTTACTTCTTGCTGCCACCCTGGGTGCCCTGGGCAGCACAGGAGTAGTTGCCCAGCACAGCTCCGAAGCGCAGGGCCACGCCTGTGTCACAGCCATCCACGGTCACCACAGCCACCTTCTGCTCAGATGGGCCCTGTGGGAGCCCTGTCTGGCCCAACAGTGGCTGTCGACAGGGCAGAGCAGAGATGAGAAAGAAGGGGCAGGAGCCACTCAGTTCATGGGCAGGCACGAAGACACCAGCATGCACTGACCACCTTTGTGTACAGCCCTACACACATATATGTGTGTATATACACACACACCACACAGATGTGTGCCCAAATGACCTACATGCTTACTTTCTTCAATGTCCACTTAAGTATGTGCCTGTCTAACAGAACAGGCAGCATCTACACCCCCCAGTGGAATGGGAATGCCCAGCACGGTGGCAAATTCCACCCCTCCCTCCTTCCCTTTCAGCCAGAAGTGCCATGACCAGCCCCCACTGAATACAGTGCCACCCAGGTCTGGGTGAGCACCTGAGCCAAGGACAGAGCCCTCCAACTCCTTGCCCCCTCCCACACCCACCTTATTGTAGTACTTCAGCTGTACCGTGTGCCACTGGCCGTCACTGACCCCTCCGGGCACGAATGGGGACACGGTGGTGGTCGACTCCCCTGGGGAAAGGACCCAGGTGAGCTGGGACACCAGATGAGGGCTGGGAATGGGGAGGGTGTGCTCATGGTTGGGCTGGGCCCAGATCTGGCTGGGAGAGTGTGTGACTTGGGGTCAAGGACCGAGAGACTTGGAGCCTCTAGGAGATGGGCAAGGACATGGGGCCACTGGGATCACCTGCAGAGAAGGTGAGCTGGACCTGCTCCTGGATCACCTCGAGGGCCACAAAGTCATGCTTCTCGTTGAAGCGCCCGTTGTATAACAGCAGCCCGTCGCGCTCCTTGGTGGCAAACCTGAGCAGGAGTAGGGGTGGGGGCAGAGAATGGGGCACCCACCTGGATGCCAGCACCCCAGCCACCTAACTAGCCCTGATTCTACTCAGAACCCTCCAGAGGGCTGACTCTTTGGCCAAGGCTATGGGACATGTGGCTAGAGTGTGAAAGATGAGCCCAAACCAGGACCAGGACCTTGGCATCCTGGTTCCCACCCTTGAGGGTGTGGGGTGGGAGAAGCGATGGGTGGCCCTGGTGTGTGAGGGAGGCCTGCTGGCAAAGTATGCACACAAATCCAAGTGCAGACCTGGCTCTGCCAACAACCAGCTCTGAGCACTTTTGCTGCCTGACTTCCCCCCTTGCCCACAGAACAGGAAGCGCCCAGGCTCCCCCGGGCCCCCAGCCCCACGCCCAGGCACTCACGAGAGGGCCAGGGTGAAGTGGAAGCGCTGGCGCAGGCCCCGGAAGGTGATGAAGGAACGGGCAGGGAAGCTGCGCGTGGTCACCTGGCAGAAGGGCTTTTCGAAGTCTCCGGACGGGCAGTCGCACTTGAAGCCGCCCACCAGCAGGTTGACACAGGTGCCCCCATTCTTGCAGACACCCGGGGTGCAACGACCTGAGCGGGCACTCACCTCGCAGTGCTCACCTGGGCAAGAGGTAAATCAGGTGAGCACCAAGTGCCTGGGGAGGAGGAGGAGGGGAACTGGGACTCCTTCCCACCCAGTGATCCTTCCATGGTCTCCTGTGACCCCCATAATACTCCCAAATTCTCCCAGGCACCCCCACTTCCCCTCGTATGCTCATCTTCTCTGAGGTCCATGAAACCCCCGCCCACTGGACCATTCTCACCACAATCCCATGTACCTCTCTCCTGCAAGTTCCATGAAGCCCCCAGTTCCTTCCATACCACTGTTTGGGCCTCAAGAGCAAAGCCTACGAGGTCACTGATCATAACGCCCAAGCCCTAGTAGCCTTCGGTGCCAGGGCTACCAAGCAAGCTTGGGGGTGTTCTGGCCCCTGCAGGGGTGAGTACACATGGAAGGAAAGGCCTGCAGTATAGCACGAGGGCTGGTGCCAACCCCCCAGCCCACTGGTGCTTTTGTCCCTGTCAGGCGCCAAGATCTGTTTCTCTCCCTAGGGATGAGACCAGGCTTCCACTTGGATTTGTCAGAGTTATGCGGAGGTATAGGCGGGAAGCTGGGGACTCTCCAGGAATGGGGCAGCCCTGGCGCCCAGACTGAGGCCCTCTGTGCACTTGGAAGA
This sequence comes from Camelus bactrianus, assembly GCF_048773025.1. Lineage (NCBI taxonomy): Eukaryota > Metazoa > Chordata > Mammalia > Artiodactyla > Camelidae > Camelus > Camelus bactrianus. The sequence goes on along the minus strand of NC_133547.1, from coordinate 39,553,298 downwards.
TGCTGCGAGAGTAGGGAACCAAGCCCTGAGCATAGACCAGGATTCAATGGAGGAGCTGCAAATTCCAAAGTCAGATGGAAAAATCCACCCCTTTCTCTCCCACCCCATTCCCAGATTCTAGAGATAGGTTCTCAGCTCCAGTGCCTAGTGACTGGCTCTCGTTTCCATGGAAACTGTTGTTCGCCTACTCTAAGCACCCCCCCACCCCATCCTCCTGGACAAAGACTTCCTCCCCTCCCCCAAGCCCACCCCTCTGTTCCCCCCACCCACAGTAGCAGCTGAGAGGAGTCAAGTCTGGCAAGTTCTGGGCAGGAAGATGCAGGAGGGAAGGTGGTGCGGCCTGCCTACCACTGCTGGCAGAGCCAGTGGGCATGGCTCTGGAGGAGAGGGAGCCAGACCTAAGGCATCTGGGAAGGAAAGGCTCATAGAGGAGAGAAGGGGATGTCATGAGTAGAAATGGGAACCTGTAGGGAGGAGTCAGGAGCACAAAGCAAGGGCAGTGAGCATCCAGAAAGAGGCTGGGGACAAGATGTGTAAAGACCCCAGTGGCCTTCAGTGCAAGGGCTACCAAGCAAGCTTAGGGGTGTTCTGGCCCCTGTGGCGGTGGGTATGCAGGGAGGAAACAGGCCAACAGGGAGGTCTTTTAGTCAGGACCCTGTTTTACACACCTGGGCAAGGGTGGGACTATGATGCTCGGGGTCACACAGGTGAAATGATCTTCTGAAACCCCTACCCCAACACCCAAACCTCTCCAGTTTCCCCAGCTCTTTTGTATCTTCCCTTTAATACCTGGGAAGAAAAGCACTCGTTGCAACTCAGAAGAGTAAATCACTCAGTAGTAGGGAGAGATTAGGTACTAGGCCCAGCCTCTAATCAAGCTGTGAGATGAGACCAGGAACAAGTCACCTGACCTCAGCCTTCTTTTAAATCACAGCCAACATAATACTTCCTACAGGCCAGCTCTTTATACATATTAAATTAATTAAGTTAATCCTCACAACCACTTTATGATGTAAGTAGAGTCATTATCTTCATTTAAAAATACTAAGGCACAGAGAGGTTAAGTAATTTGCCCAAGGTCACACAGCTACTATTGTCAAAGCTGGGATACAAATGCAAGCAAGTTGGCTCTAGAACTCCGTTACACTGCCTAGTGGGGAGAAGGCTTCCCTCTCTGACTTTCCCATTTGGTGGCTGTGAAAGAGCAAGGGGGGACTTGTGAATGGCCAGTGCACCCTGTACCTTACCCTAGAAAGGAATGAGGCCACCCCTGTTCTTAGCCCGATTGTGCTGGCACCGCAGCTAGTCCTCCAGGGCCACCCCCAGGGGTCCCTCTCCCTAGGTGAGGGCTCACCCGTGTAGCCCTCGCGGCAGAGGCAGGTGTAGCCGCCCTCACGGCTTCGGCAGCGCCCATGGGGGCCACAGGGCCGCGAGTAGCAGAGGTCCACCTCGGTCTCACAGTAGTCGCCCGTGAAGCCGGGCGGGCAGCGGCAGCGCAGTCCCCCGACGGGGTGGATGGGCCGGAAGAGCACGGAGGAGGAGGCGATGAAGGGCGCGGAGGAATCGAAGCGCAGCACCGACACGCAGCGCATGTAGTTCTCACATGGCTCTCGCAGGCAGATGTTGTCGTCAAAGGGCAGCACGCGCTGTGCGGAGATGGCCGTCAGCAGGCTGCGGTTGAGATACAGGCGCTCCTGCAGGTCCTCGGAGGGCAGGAAGGGCGGCCCGCCCCCGGGCCCCGGCGGCTGGCCCACCGACAGGCTCACGTTGAGGATGTGCCCGCCGGGGGCGTCGGTGTCCCGCTGCACGTTGAAGACCACCACGTGGTCTGGCGGTGTGGCCAGCGTGGCAGCCACCGCCTGAATGAAGAGACCCAGGAGGGGCGACAGGAAACGCTCCGGCGACATGTCCTCCAGGCGCAGCGTGATGCTGTGCGTGAGCATCTCATCCGTGATTATGGTGACGCGCAGTGCGCACTGGGCAGTCACACTGTGCACGCCGTCTGCGGAGAGGCCAGACGGTCAGGACCGGGGAGGACAGAGGTGCCAAGCCAGAGACCGGGCCCTGGGTAGGAGCACTGGGAGAAGGGAGCAAGTGCCGGCTGAAATCCAGCCTGCAGACTCCTGCACTGCCCAGTTGCCAACAAGGGGTCCCCTTTTCTAATTGGCATAAAGGTGCCCTCGGAAGTTATGCGTATGTCAGGTGAGTCACTCCTTGAGGGATTAGCCCCCACTGGCACTTAAGAGGACTAATTTTCAGAAGTTTTCTTTGCATATTTTCCAGAAACCCTCTGCTGTGAAGCAAGGGCACATCAACAATATTTAGTTGAATTTTAAAACAAGAACAATAGCAAGTAGTGAATATATTATTTTAATTTCTGTGCACCTTGCCTTGCCCAAGCCCTGGGGCCTGCTCCCTTATACCAGGCTCAATGCTTCCCTGAACAAGAATCCTGTTTTATCTTTGTCTTAACCTCTCTACAGGGCCCAGAGCACCACGACAGAATCACAAATATAATCCTCCTGCCCCCTCACAGCCTCTGTGTCCCAGCACTACCATAACAGTGACCCTGGCTGTGTTCTCCCTCCCCCACTGCAGCAGAGAGCGGAGGTGAACTGGGTCAGTGGGCCACCCAGTCCCCCTCCCACTGGGCCCCATGGCTGCTTGGGCGCAGGCCCGCTATCCCCATGGCAACGCCCCACACAAAGCATTCTTCCCGCCTAATTCTAGACTGCTGAGGGTAGCCTGGGGGGCCCCTGCCCCAAGAAATCCAGCTGAGCCACCCTACTGGTGGCAGCACCACCCACTTCCCTGATGCTATGGGGTTCTAGGGACCAGAGACGGAAGGCCCTGGGCAGCTCTCCACCCTGAGCCCCACACGGAGCCCTGCTGGGCTGACCACTCCTCTAGCCCCAGGGCCTCCAGCTACTCATCGCCCACTTGGCTCACTGCATTACACCCAAGTGCCTGGCACACCCCCAGGCCACACACTCATAAGCAGCTAAGTACTAACACTCTGGTGTCTCACTCCACCCACACACCCTAAGTCCAGAAATACCATGCACACCTGAATGCACAAATACATGGCGATGGATTTTACTTAGCTCAAAATGAAAGCTGGGGGCCAAGGGGAGGGGGAAATGGCTTGGCAGGGCTATAAGGGATATTCATGTTTTTTATTTACTACAAGGTGTACACATAGTAGCTGTTCGGTAAATACTAAGATGTTCATGAGAATCTATTCGGTCTCCATAATGAAGAAATGGTCTTTAAAACACAGCAAAAGAGGCCTAAGTAGCTATTAAAAGGACATGCTAGCAGGAGTAGGGCAGGAGTTGGTGTTTCTGGGGTGGGGTGGGAGTAGGGGAGGGATCTGGGAATAGATTCTACTTCTATGTCATACCGACTTGAGATGGCTAACTACCCTGGTGGCTTAGTTGAGCCCAGGGGCAAGGGATGCTAAAGCCAGACACCCATCTCAGCCATGTCCTCGGCCCACTGCCCACTTGCTCTCCAGCCTCATTGCTTGAGAATGCCAAGGCCCGCCTGCTCTCACCAGCAAGCCTGCCTGTCATCACCCACTTCTGCTCCTCCTACTCTTGACTTGCAGCTACTGAACAGGCTGTTCCTTCCTACCTGGCCTACCAAGACACCAGCCCACAGTCCTCCTAGTTTTCTAACCCGCCCTAAAACTCACCTGTGCCAGGAAGCCTGCCCAGATTTATGACCTCAGGCTCTATTTTTCTCCCTCTCAGACCCCCCTGCACTTAGGTATGGAGCTGGCACAGGGCTCTTGTGTACCTGGTGCCAGTGATTCCTTGGTGGGATAGTCCCTCCAAGCAGAAAGCAGCCCAGGAGTCCACACAAAGTACTCTCAACTGATCAGGGAGAGGAGGGAGCAGTCAGGGCCAATGAGCAAGAAAACCTCACCACCACTCAGCCCTGGGAACAGGCACTCCTCCCTATGGCCCCAAGCCCCGCCTGTACCCCTCGCCCAGTGTGTCTCTGTTGCTTCCCATCTGGTCCACCATCTGTGGCCACCCCCTCTGCTATTGTCCCCCATCCCAGCAGTCAACCTACTGCTCTCTCCTTCCTCTTTGTTCCTCTCCCCTGCCTTGACCTGGGTCACCCCTCAGGTACAAAGACAACGGTAGGAACAGGGATGGGGAGGTGCTCTGCCTGAGCCATCTTCCTGGACAGAAAATGGTTGGGATGGACCCTGACCCCAGGAAACACCACCTGTGTCCAGAGCCCAGCCAGCCACACCTGGAAAAGTGCCAAGTCCCAGACTGTAGCAGAATCAGACTCCAAGCCTCTCTCCCCCTGGCAGATGTGCCAATGGAAGGTGTAGGCCTGGAGGGGGTCTGCCCCTCTGCGGGCTGACCAAGCCAAGGACAGGCACTCCTGTGAGTCCTGGCAGAGTAAGAAAGAGGCAGGGAGAATTCAGGCTTCAGGAGAGCTATCCAGCCCAAGCTGGGGCAGCTGCAGCCACAGGGAACAAGAAAGGGGGAAATCAGAGAGGCATAAACAGGGAGCCCAAACAGGGAAGACAAAGACCCAGGAAAAGAGCCAGCAGCGGAGAAAGTGGGAAAGGAGGAGAGTCACACAGGAGATGTGGAAAGCGCAGTGGACGGGGCAGTGCAGAAGGGCCCCTAAGGGCAGAAGCAGGAAAGAAAGAAGAGACAAAGAACAAGAGAAAGAAAACAAAGGGGCAGTGGGAGTCGATCCCCCTCACCCCAGCCTCCCTGAACTTTGGGGTTGCCGTGGTGACTGCCTCCAAGGGTCAGGGCCGAGGGGAGAGGGTGGGGCTAGTGCTGGAGGGCTAGCCAAGGCCTCCCCCTCTATTCTAGGGGAGTCGAGGTCTGGGGCTCTGTCCTGGTAGGAGCAGAAAAGCGGGGCGGGGCCTCCTCTGCCCCATCCCTCACCTAGGGAGGACTTGAGAGTGGACAGGCAGGAAAGGCGCTTCCTCCACCCCTTCCCACTGCCTCCCGGCACAGAGAAGGCCACGAGATACGAGATACAGGAGCTCCAGCTCCCACTTTCTCCTCCTGAAGGCGAACTGAAGCTTCAAGAGGCACAGAGCCTTGTCCATGACCTCTAAAAGATCACTTGCCCTGGTTCCGAGAGGCCACCTGAGGAGTAGGGCAGGGGAGGCATCTGTCCAGGAAGGACCACAAATGGGGAGGGGGCTGAAGCCATGCCCTGTGTCTTGCACTCCTCTCACTCCCCTCCTAGCACAGACTCCTGGAATGGGAGTGAAGCCCTCCAGGTTCTACTTTTTCTCCCCACCTTGATGTGTCTGGAGTGGGGGGTACCCTGACCCACCCATCCCCAGAGTGCAGCTAACAATGAGCCCCTCAAGAGGGTCCCAGTTGTTCCCCAGCTTGGGGAAGGGGCTCAGCAACCTGGGGCTGGCCCCCTCCTGCTGCTGCTGCCGACTCCCTGTAGCCAACAGAAAAGACAGATTGTCGCCCCCACCCCAACTCTCCTCCCCAGCCCTTCCGTCCAGGGAGTCTGCAGGCTGAGCGCTTGGCCAAGCAGCTGGAATGCTCAGCCTGGGTCCCAGCCAGGCTCCCACGGCCCGGAATTCTGTTCTCTCACCACTGGATCAGGGGGCTCTGCCCTCAGGAGCCACCAGTCTCCTGGCTTATAGTGGTCCCCACACCCCATCCCCTGAGCACAGGCTCTCATGGCCCTCAGGGAAGGTCTGGAGTCTAAGAACAGCCCATGGGGACCCAGGAAGCCTCAGCCTGCCCCTGGCTTCACTGCAGCCCCTCCCCCAAGCCGGACCCCAAACCACAACCTCTGACAGTGGGGTCTGTTTGGACAGAGACAATAAGCTCTGGCCTCACTTCCTGTGGGAGCTCTGAAGGGGGAGCCAGGCCAGGCTCTTTCTGCCTGGAGGGAAAAGAATGTACTAGACAAAGTCCCCCTCAGCCGGTCTGTGGCTCAGCCGGGAGCCAGAAGGGGCCCTACTGCAGGGTCCTGACCCCGCAGCGGCAACCCTGTGCCCCCGTAGCCTCAGCTCTGTCAGAAGGCCGTATGAGATCACAGGGGTACCCTGTCGGGGGGTGTGCAGGGGTGCTGAGCGGGCCAGCTCGCCTCTCTGGGCCACAGTCCTCTCCATCCCTCTCCCAACTCTCCCGGACCCTAGTCTTCCACGCGCCTTTTTTCACAATTCTTGGCAGCCATAGTGAGGGCAGCCTCACAACACTTCCCCCACCACGTCACAGGCTGGTAGGCAGGGGGCAGCCAACCGAAGCAGCCCAGCCTGGCCTGGGGCGGTGGGCTGGCCAGCACAGCTACCAGGATTCCTAGGGCTCCTTCCCAAGCTGCCTCCTGCCGCTTAACCGCTGGGCCACGTACCGTATCGGGTAGAGAGGCGGGTCAGCACATTCTCCCTGGACGGCTGCCCAGGCTCTCCCCCAAGGGTCACCTCCACCCCCCAATCAGCGGGGCCCTTCCTTACCTGACACCAGCACGCTCATGATGGCCTCCAGAGGTCGGTTGTTGTCCAGTGCCCGACTCAGCCTCAGCTCGCCGGTGGAGGCATTGAGCAGGACCAGGCTGAGCTCATTCCCCCGCTCAAAGCTGTAAGTCAGGCTGTCAGAGATGTCAGGGTCATGGGCAGGCACCCGGCCGATGGCACCCCCGGGGAAGCTGCTAGAACGGTTGGTGACATAGTTGTTGAAAAGAATCTCAAAGTTGCCCAGCACCGGTGGGTTGTCATTGCGGTCAAGCAGGCGGACATGTACTGTAGCCCGGCTCACCAGGGGAGCTGACGTGGCCTGGATGACCAGGATGTATTCAGGCCGGTCCTCATAATCCAAGTCCACCAGGGCAGTCAGCTCCCCAGAGAATATGTCCAGCTGGAAGACCTCAGGGATGTTGCCCTCCACGATCTGGTACATGATCTGGGCATTGGTGCCTTCGTCAGGGTCAGTGGCTGTGACTCGGGCCACAGCCAGCCCAATGGGGCTGTTTTCTTCCACAAACACATCAAACTCATCCTGCTCAAAGACAGGTGGATTGTCGTTCACATCCAACACAGTGACCGTCACTTCCGTGGGTGTGCGGGCTGGAGGCATCCCCTTGTCCACTGCATATGCCCGCAAGATGTACTGGGCCACATTTTCACGATCCAGCCTCCGCAGTGTTCGCACAATGCCTGATGTAGACTCTACAATAAAGTCACCATCTCCATCATCGCCCCCTTGGAAGGTGTAGAAGACCCTGCCATTAAGGCCAGAGTCACGGTCAGTGGCTGAGATCTGCAGGACGCTGGTGAAGGGGGGCACATCCTCATAGACGCTGCCCTGGTAGGAATCCCGCAGGAACTGAGGAGCATTGTCATTCACATCATTCACCAGGATCTCCAGGTAGGTGGTGTCAGACTTCTGGGGAATGCCATTGTCCCGGGCAGTAATGGCCAGGGTGTAGGACACCTGGTCCTCGTAGTCCAGCTCAGCCTGGGTAGTGACAGCCCCCGTGTCTGCATCAATGCGGAACTGGGGGATGCTGTCCTCCATAAAGTAGGTGATGCGGGCATTCTCACCTGTGTCCTCATCTGTGGCACTAATTAGCACCACCGTAGTGCCTGCTGGACGGTCCTCGTTAACATTAACTGTGTAGTGGGAGCTCTGAAATACAGGACGATGGGTATTGGCGTCGGTGACGTTTACCACCACTTGTGCTGTGTCCTGTCGTGTGCCATCGGAAGCAGTGACGGCCAGCACATACTGCCGTTCAAGTTTATAGTCCAGCGGCAGGGCAAGGGACACCAGCCCACCACCACTCTGGCTGGTGATGGAGAAGCGGTTTCGGGTGTTGCCGCTGGTGATCTGGTAGGTGATGACACTGTGGGCATCACGGTCTACGGCCGACACTGTCACCACGCTGGTGCCCACAGCTGCGTCCTCATTGAGCCGCACTGTGTACTCTGGTTGGGTAAAAGTCGGGTTGTTGTCATTGACATCCAAGATGGTCACACTGACACTGGCTGAGGCAGTGAGTGCTGGGGTGCCATGGTCTCGGGCTTCTACTCCAAAGCTATAGAAATCAACCTCCTCCCGGTCCAGCTCAGCAGCCACAGAGATCCAGCCTGTGCCGTTGTTGATGGTGAAGGGGAAGTCAGGCCCAACCCCGGCAAGGCGGTATTCCAGGCGGGCATTGTCACCAGCATCAGCATCAATGGCCTGGACATGGAGAACCAGGTAGCCTAAGGGGACACTCTCAAGGACAGTAGCCTGGAAGGGGGTACTGACGAAGATGGGGGCATTGTCATTGATGTCCAGAACCTGCACTGTCACCAGGCCGGAGACGTTGGAGAGAGGGGGGCGGCCGCCATCCTGGGCCCGAACCCTTAGGGTATATTCCTTGGTCGTTTCGTAGTCAAGAGGGCTCACCACGTCCAGAGCCCCAGTCTGGGCATCTAAGTAAAACTGTCCCCGAGCGTTGCCACTCATGATGCTGTAATGCACCAAGGCGTTGCTGCCCTTGTCTCTATCCGAGGCTGTGACCCGAAGTACCGGGGCTCCCGGGGTCACATCCTCCCTCACCTGGACCACATACCGCTTCTCACTGAACTGGGGGGCATTGTCATTATCATCCTCCACAGACAGGAAAACAGCAGCTGTAGCGCTCCGTGGACCGGGATCCCGACCCTGGTCACTTGCTTCCACCGTCAACTGGTAGGACTCCACCTCTTCCCGATCTACCGGCCCACGGGTTCGGATTACCCCAGAGCGAGGGTCAATCTCAAAGACTTCAGAGGGGCTGCCCCCAGGCCCTTCCAGCAGGCGGTACAGAATATTGGCATTGGGAGGGGCATCACCATCTGTGGCTCTGACAGTGAGAACCTCATAGCCAACCTCCAGGTTCTCCCTAAGGCTCTCCTTGTACTCCTGTTGCTCAAAAACAGGGTCGTGATCATTGGTGTCGGTCACCAAGATGGTGAGTGTGGCCAGGGCACTGCGTCGGGGCATGCCATGATCCTGTGCTGTGACCCTGAAGACATGGGTGCTCTTGGTCTCACGATCCAGCTCCTCGGCTGTGGTTACTGCACCAGTGATTGGGTCCAGGGAGAAGAAATGGTTGGAGCGGCTATCGAAGAGGGCATCCATGGTGTACTCAAGCCGACCTGCCTCACCCTCATCAGGGTCGATGGCTCGCAGAGATGCCACAGGTGTACCAGCTGGCTGGTTCTCGGGCACTGTGGCCTGGTAGCTGGGGGGCTGGAACTGAGGGGCTGTATTCACATTCCTTTTCCGACGCCCACCCACGGGCTCTTCTGCTGAGCTTCCCCCTGCCCTGAACCCTGGGGTCTGCACCAGCTTACAGGACTGACATCTCAGCCGTGGGGCCTTTAAGCACAGGTGCTCATGGGGCAGGGTAAGCTTGCCCTGTGGGGAAAGGTGGCCTCCAATGCCTAGGAGACGACAGCTCCAGGGGCAGTCTTCAGGGGCTGGCGGCAGGGGTATGTGGGCCTCGGATTCTGGACACCAGACCCTCAGACCATCGTGATGGGGCACGAGATGGCCAGTCAGTTCGGTCCCCGCATCCCTGCAGCGGCTGGTATAGAGCCAGAGGTTCGAGGATGAGGCTGGACAGAGCCAACCCACGGGGGAGCAGGCCCCCGAGGAGCCGCGTCCCCCGAGCCCCAGGGAACGACAGGGTCCCACTTGGTCTCCTAGTAGCGGCGGCGGCGGCAGCAGCAGCAGTAGCAGCAGCGGCGGCAGCGGCGTTGGAAGAGGGGCGCGGGCCGCCGGGCTCCGCATCTCTCCCTGTTCCCGGCCAGCCGGGTCAACGGCGGCGGCGGCTCCTCCTCCCGCTCCTGCCGGCCCCGCCGCGCCTCATGCCCAGGCCGGGGCGCCAGTCCCCGGGGGCCACTCGTGCGCCTCGCGGGGCCTGCTCCTTGATGCCTCAGCCGGGCCGGGCGCTGCGCTCTCGGACGCGCCCGGGGTCCCACCGGTCCCCGAAGCGGGCCAGGGCCCGGGTCACCCCGACCACCACAGGCTGCGCCGCGCTTCCACTCACACACCCGCCTCTCGCCACCTGCGCCCGCGGGCCCCTCGCGCCCTTGGCCCTGCTGGCCCCGCGATCTCCGAAGTGCCCCTCGCCCCCCGCGAGATAGCCCACCTGTGCCCGCAGAGCTGCGCACCGAGACCCCGGCCTGGCCCCGGACGCCACCGACGGTCCCGCGCCGCCCGCTCGTGCCCCGCGTCCCCGCCGCCGCTGCTGCTGTCGCCGCGGCCCCGGGCCCAGCCCCACGCTCTCTCGCCTCGGCGGGCGGGCAAGCTCTGCAGAGCGGCGGCTCATTACCATAGACCTGCTCGCGCCGCTGCCGCCTTAAAGTGGCGACGCCAGCCGCACCAAAGGAGGTGGGCCCCACCCAGCGCCCTCCTCCGCACCTCCTCCGCAGTGCTCTAGAATTCGCGCTGTCCAGACCCCAGCTTCCTCATCCCAGTTCCATCCTAGGCCTGCCGCTGGGCCGGTGCCAGATCCCTACAACAATCTAGAGAGGAATTAACGATCAGAAGCCAGTCAGCGAGCGCTAATAATGATGGCACTACCCTAAGTATGCTTAGAGAGTTTCAAAACATTTTGAAGGGCTTTCAGAGGCCAAGAGCACACCGCACACCATCCAAAAAGGCTGCATGCTGCTAGCTGCTGCTAAGAGTCCTTGTTGCTGTCCACCCTGACCAGTCTAGGACAGGCCAAGCTAAAATGGCCCTGCTTAACTGTATGAAGCCTCCCTCATATCCCAGAGAGACACCTCGTTTCCTTGGGAACACACAGTGAGGTCCTGATCCCCCCTCCCCAACAAGGATCTAATCAGGCTGCCTCTTGGGGTTTAGCTGCAGAATGCAGTGCAGAATGACCCCAGCCTCAACCTGGATACCACCTGGCCTTTTCTCAGGGAGGTTAGTTGGGAGTGTCAGAGCAAAAGTCAGCTAATATACGCAGGTTCTGAGACCCAGAGAGGGTGAAACTTGTACAGCGTCACCAGGCTGGCTAGGGGTGGAGCCAGCTTTTAACAAGGCTTCCCAGGTCCTAGATCAGTGGTTTTCACTGCCCCAAAGGGCTTCCTGTCTCCCCTCTCTTGTCCTATTTCTTCTTCCCCATCCATGTCCAGCTGGCGAACCCTTCAGCTTTGTGACAGCAAACACCCTTGCTGGGTCAACAGGGCTCCGGAACCTCTTCACAGCGCAGGGCTAGACCTGCCACTTGAAGGGGTGCGGGAGATCCCAGGAGTTCTGGGGGGAGGTCCAGGTGAGGAAGCTGGACCTTGAAGAAGAGCCAGGCAAGGGAGATGAAGGGTGAGCCAAAGGGGCTTCCCTCTCTCATACCCCAGCAGGGGTGGGGGAGGGTGGGCCTAGGGCCAACTGTGTGAGCAGCAAGGGGCAGGGGTGGGTGGTATGAGGGCTGGCCTAGGGAGGAAACCAGGGCTTTTTTAGTCCCTGGCCACCAGCCTCTAGCTGTGTGACTTCGGTCAAATGCTTGTGCCTCAGTTTCCTTTTGTAAAATGAGGGGATTGAATAAACTCAATAATTTCAAAATTTTATTGAATGGTAGAATCCTTTTTTGAAATGATCTCTAAAGTAGAAGCCCAGGCTATAAACCAGATAAAAGCAGTGCTGCCGGGTTGAAGTGAGAGTCAGGGTCTTGCCACATCCCTGCTGCTCCCCAGCCAGGAAATCTCTGGGCCACCCTGTGGAGTTTGAGGGTCTGGAGGAACCCAGTTTGAAAAGCACTGAGTAGGCGCTCCCTTCCAACACTGCACTCTGGTCACAGCAGTGTCACTCTCACTGGGTCACAGCAGAGGAACTGTGTATCCCCTCTCAGGGACCCCAGGCCCAAGGAACTTCTGTGTGATCACAAGGTGATGCCAAGAAACAGAAATCAGCTTTCCTCTTTCTCCCCAGGGCCAAAGGAAGGAGATAGGCTTTGGAGACAGCAAGTGGGATTTGGGTTACACAATACTCCTGGCAATGGTGGAAGATGAGATGAGGAGAAAGAAGTGAGCGGAGGACCCATGGCTCAGGAAAGTGCACTCTCCTCTGACTGAAGACAAACTGTCTTCCTCTGGACAAGGCCAAGGGCCACTCCAGAGATGGCAGTGTGGCTTCAGTGGCCTCCCCGAGGCTCTGCCTCTCCAGACTTCCTTTGACTCTGTGGGTTGGGAGGATCTACGGGCTGCGTGGGCATTTTGCTCTTCACCTAATAGCCATGTGGCGCGGAGAATGCTAGAAATTATACCATCTGTTAATTATCCTTTGAATTGGGGTTGTGTAATGAGACTCTCATTTCTGCTGCAGGCCCAAGCCAACACATGGAGAAACTGCAGTCCTCCATTCATCTGTCTCCTTTTGTACTAAAATAAGCTTGCTGGGTGGGAGAGCACAGCAGCCTTGGCTCGGGAACTTGAATCTGGAGCCTAGCGCCGAGGCTGTGCGGGCACAGGAAGCCCCCTTCCAGGCCAGTGGCCTGGACAGACAGACAGGTTGAGGATCTAAGGATCCCTTCCCTTCATCTCTAGGCATGCTGGGCAAATAGTCCTTAATTGTCTCCCCACCCTGCCCCCAGGGGCACAAGACATCGCTGTGTCCCCAGGCCACTCACCCGCTCAGCTACTTCCCCCTCCCAAAAGCAGGAAGGAAACTTGCAAGTCTCCTATGCATCAACCTAGTCTCAACCTAGGGCTTTCCCTGGCGGTGTCCCCCTTGATCCCTAGGGGAAGGCCTGCCTATTTCGTGAACTTTTCAGCTTAAGGAGAAGTTAGACGGCCCTTCTACATGGGAGAAAAGCAGGTGTGGCAAGACCCTGCAGTCTGTACAAAGGGAACCTACTGCTCTCCTGAGCCAAACCTGGGGAGGGAAGTGAGCAACAGTGGGAGCCCGGGGCTGTCCTCCAGGTCCCAGGGGACTTCCTCACCCAGGCTCTTTCTTGAGAGTCTCCCAGGGCTATGGAGAGTACACATTTACGTAAGACTTGGCTCTCCACTGAACAGGGTGGCCTGGTTGAAGTGCTTCAGGAGCAATGGAAACAGAAAAGGTTAAAGGAATTCAGAGGAGGGAGCAGTGGGGGTTGAGGAAATCTCAGATGGCCTCTTGGAGGAGGGAAGACTTGGCTTGCCTCTTGAAGAATCAGGAACCGCATTCCTGGCCAGAGGAATTCATCAGCCAACTCATTTCACCTACAGGTGAAGGGTCTTCTCCAAGGCTCCCAATTAAGTAGTATAAACTATGAATGATTGAACTGGGTCACCTTGGCTGAATTCCAGATTGGGGGAGGGGGGTGTTGTGGCCCTGCACAATGGAGGACCAGACAGGACCACATTGGGAAAAACCTGTGGGCTGAAATTCTGGGACAAATAGCCTGCTTGGAAGGAGGGGTAGGGAGGGAGGCTGCTGATGGCAGAGGTCAAAGTGACCTTCGGTGGGTGGGCAGGGCAGTTTCTCTGTCAGGAGAGAGAGGTGGGGAGAGGCTGGTGCTGCTGATCCAGTTTCTGGACTCGATGTTGCTTTATAAAGGGCACAGAAAGGGGGAGGGAAGTCTGGCCATGGGGAGCTGCTCTGGGACTTGGTTGTGGGGAGGGAGTGGAAGGGACCAGAAGCTAGTAGCACTGGGCAGGCCAGGACCTGAGTGTCCTCCTGTCCACACTTGCCCATGTGCCCAGTCTGCTGCCTCACACTTTTCTTCACAGCTGGAGGGTGTGCACCTTGAGGGTGCGGCTCTGTTGTCTCTGGCCCCCAACTCCACGCCTGGGTTGTGTGGGTTCTTCATGGAGTTGCTTCTCCTCCACGCCCGTCTCCACTCAGCAGCCTAAGGAATCTTTTCATTTTAAAATTAATAGACAGTTTTTAGACTTAAAACAGTCTCCCTCCATTTTTTAATTTTGAAAGATGTCAAGGATTCAGAAAAATTGCCAAAATGATAACAATGCAGCTGCGGATACTCACCACTTAGATTCAATTATTGTTGACACTCTGCTCTCTGTTTTTGGAGAACCAAGTAAAAGTAAAAGTGAGGTGCCAACACCATGGGGCCTCAACCCTCTGCCCCTCGGCGAGCAGTGCCCAAGAATCAGAGCCCCACAGGACTGCTGCCACGCCAGGCATCATCTAATGTCCGGTCTGATTCAAATTCCTTACTGTCCCTCAAAGGTTCTTTGACAGCTGTACTTTCAACCCCAGTTTACGAGTTATACTGGGTCATATGTCACTTTAGTTTCCTTCCTTCATTGCCTCCTTCCTTTTCTCTCTTTTCCTTCTCTTTCTCCTTCTTCTTCTTCTTCTTCTTTTTTTCTGTCGTATTGACTGTTTATAAAGTCCAGGCTAGTTTTCTTGTTGAATGTGCCACATTCTGGATTTTTCTGATGAAAGAACCCCTCACACTGTCCTTCGCGGATTAATACTGCAAAAGTCTGAATCTGAGCCCGGTGTTACCTTCCTAAAAACCTTGCACTGGGCTTTTCAGTTGTGCCTTGAATGAAAGCCAACTTCCTTATAATGGGTCCACAGTGCCCTGTATGGAGGGGCCTGGCCTCTTCTTACCCCTCCCCCTTCATTCTGTTCTGGGCATCTTGGCTCCCTTCCATCTGTTGAATATGGCAGTCTTAAATGTCCCCTCCTGTAAGGCATGTATTGCAATTTGTAATTACATGAAGTATCTATTTGTTAATGTACTTGGCTAACGTCTGTCTTGCTCACTGGCAGTAAGTTCCAGGAGCACGGAGAACATGTTTGCCTTAAATACCTAGTTAGTACCTAGCATGGCATCTGATACACAGTAGGCAATCAGTAAATATTGATCAAATGAATGGATGGATGGATGGCACCTAGGGATGACCAGGTGTCCCTCCATTCCTTGAACTACCATCTGGAAAGTTAGTTGGGTCTCCAGGCTTCTCTCTGGGCATCCCTGAACTCATTCACTTTAATCACAAAACTGTATTCCCAATGCCAGCTGCAGCCAGGAGTAGTCAACCTGATGTCCCAGCCAGGATAGATAGACTTTCTCTGGGACTCAGAAGATGACATTGGCTGCCTTGGCCCATGTCAGTTTCAGCCTACAGTGCCAGCAGTGTTTACTAAGGGTGGCTCAACGGGGCCAGCATTCAATACTGATGCACAGTCCATCTAAGATCCAGCTGAGATCATTTTTGGCTCCTGAGCACAGAGGGGAAGAGATGGAGTCTGGGGCTGAGCTACGAGCAGCAAATCCCAAAACAACATCTGCAATAACTTACTTTAGCTGATCAGAGCAGGCAGAGGAGAGAGCCCTCTCTGGCTCCAGTCATGCTCCAGGCACTGGGCTAGTCGTGAGAGGTACACAAATGAACAAGACTGACCTCAAGGAGCAACCAGTCTAATGTGGACAGAGATAAATGCTGTATAGAGCCGTATTCATTAGAATCTCTGTGTGAAAGTGGGAAAAGTTAGGGAAGGCTATGTAAAGGAGGCGGCATTTGAACCACCTTGAAGGGGAAGGAGGAATTCTGCAAACAGGCAGGAGGAAAGGCACCCGGACAGAGGGAACAGCATGAGCAGATACAGAGGGTGCAATGCATGGTCAGTGCTGGGAGAGGTGAGTAGTCCCCTGGGGCTGCAGCTGGGCTCACAGTAGAGTCAAGAACAGAAGAAAAACCTGCTAATCTGAACTGTAGCCACAGTTTGATGAATCTGGATCTGGCTGAGAAGTCTGAATTTTATTTGGTAAGTTGAGGGAGCCATCTGAAGCATTTTGGCAGGAGAGGGCACAACTGTGGCTGCACCCGAAGGAGGGCCTGGGGTCTGGCAGGCCAGCAGGAGGTGGTTGTAACAGCCCAGGAGGAGGAGGAAGAGGCTGCCAAGGGAGCCAATCTGAGTGACTCAGTGAGACTGTGTGAGGTTGGCTGCCAGAGCAGAGGAGAGGGTAGGCAGGGTGACTCCCAGGTGTCTGATTTGGGTGCCTGAATAGCCAAAGGAAAGTGGTGGGTAGAGGATCAGATAGGAAGTTAGACTTTGGACTTCTGGGTTTGGATCCTGGTAGAGATGCTCAATGTGTGTTGGGGATAGGTGGGCTGCTTGACGAAAGACCAGATTTAGGGTGCAGAGCAGGAGAGTGTGCAGAGAAAGGGCAGCGAGGGGCAAGAGCCCCTGGGATCCAGCATAGGGGCGGTCCCCGTCTCCTTATCCTGCCCCCTTCTCTAGCCCCAACTCAACATCCCCCTCACTCTCTGCACTCCAGCTACTGCAGGCCTTCTTGCTGCTCCCTCACACGGTTCTGGTTCTTTCTGTCTGGAACATTCCACCTTCCCTCTGAGGGGGTGGGGACTGGGAGGGCCTGGAATGTTGACAAGGTAGCAGAGCCTACAAGTGTCTATCGTTTGTTTTTCTTTAAGGGAAAGGAACCAGATGGGATCATAATTTGATTGCAGAGGCAGGACAGCAAAAAGCCCATTTTAAGATGGGACAACGTAAGCAGGTTAGTAGTGGAGGGGAATGGGTGGGGAGGGGAGGCATGGGAGAGGGAGACAGAGCTGGGGAGAGAGCTAGCTGAAGGACAGGAGTTCAGGGATTCCGAATGGCACTGGGATCCAGGGCACAAGTAGACAGGGGCTGGTTTTGGAGAAAGAGTAGAAAACAATTTATTTTCTCTGAGACAAGATGGAAGGAGGAAAGGATGAATGCTATTCTAAATGGGAACTCCATTCTTTCTTTAGGCTTTAAAAAAGCATTTCCCTGAAGGGTCACACTATCTTATCAGCAATTTACACCTCAATGCAAACAATTTTCCAGACCATTTCTGACAGCAGGTTTAAGTAGGGGAAGGGAAGCCCTAGTCCTTTGGAAGGACCCTACTGCTCTACAAAATGCAGGACTCGCCAGCTAACCAGTGAGAACAGCAGAAGAGAGAACTTCCCCTCTAGATAAAAGGGGGTTTCTCAGGATCTGAGGTCGCTGGGACCCCCTACCTCTACCCGCAGGTCCGGGGGCTTAGAGGTTGAGAACTGGCAAGGCTGGCGTCCAGTCTCCTCCTTTCTGCAGACGGGGAGCCGCACTTGCTGGGTTTCTGCAACAAGAACCTGCCTGCCGCACCCCCACTTCCCGCCCCCTCCTTGGGGGGGCTCATAAAAGGGCAACGTCAGAAGCGGCTGTGTCAGCACAACCAGGCCGTCTCCCGTTGGAGACTCAGGATAGCGCCCCTTTTTGTGTGCATCTGGGAGGAGCTTTTTGGGAACCCCATGCTGGGAGGTGACCGGAGGAGTGGAGCAGGCCCCTCATCATCCAGATACAGGCTCTGACTTGTAGCACATTTCTCTGGGGCCCATCCCAGCTCTGCCTGTCAGACTCATCCCGGGAGTGCAGCCAGGGCTGCCCCAGGCCCCCAGTGGGAGGCATGGAGGGGAGGGGGAGAGGCATTCTCAGGACCCTGGGTAAACCGGAACTGCTGCAGGCAAGGAAAAGCAGGACAAGTCACAAGGAAAGTGTCAGTTCCCAGGAACAGTTTCACCTTTGGCGGTGTTTAGCTCCTTGGTGGCTGATAAACTGGACTTCTCAGCAGACTGTGAGCTCAGGCAGGCCCCTTGGTCTCACACTGGGTCCCTACACAGTTGCTGGGCTCTTCAGATATTTCTCTCTGGAAGTCCAGCTTCTAGTTGTTTCTTGGTAAAGTTCTGGTGGCTCTTCTCTTGCCTGAAGCACCCAGACCTGCATCTTGGCCCCTGGATTCCTGGGTGTGGGAACCAAGGGTTGGTGAGGGACCCAGGGCTCTGACTCACTCCACTGCGCCTGTGGGGGTTGTTTGCTGAGGTAACCTGGGTAGCTGAGGTTGGAGATGGGGCAGGTCAATGTGCCAGGGATGAGGGCATCAGCCGTGGGTTGTAGAGGCAACAGCCAGGGTGGAGTCAAGGTTATCTGGGCCCATTCCCAATGCTCAGCTTCCAGTCCAGCTGGCCTATCCTGAACAAGGCTTACATCAGCCCCATCCCACTGCTCCAGGGAGGGAAGGAGTCTAGTTTTCAGCTCACTCTAGAGGAAGGTAAGCCACACATTTCCAAATGACTGGGAGTTAAGATTGTTCCATTCTTTCTGTAACCCTTGCTCCTAATCGCACCTGGCACAGGGCAAGCACTCAGTAAATGAGTATGTGTAGCTCTATGTGCCTCCTGCTTGTGTGTTTTTGTGTATGACCCCAGGGAGGGACCTCAACCACAAGGTCATCCTTTCATTCACAACTGTTTTTCTGTCCTGTGGCTTTAGGAAGAAGGAGGTATAGACTTTCTGCTCACAGACTAGTTGATCCACACAGCAGCTATTTTCCAGTCCTCCACTCTTTTTCATGAGGCAGGCTCCCAGCCCAGTCCACACACTGACCCATCGCAGGGCAAGTAGGGAAGGTTGGCATGGGGAGCTGGGCTGCCAGCAGCATGGGGCAGGAGGCTCTCTCTGCATAAAGTGGCAGGGAGTAGAGATCCCAGGTGCAACTAGCTCCGGAAAACTGGTCAGGTGAGGTGGTAGGTCAGCCAGTGGGGGAGGTGGAAGGAGAGAGCCAGGAGCCAGGCCCAGGCCCCCAGGGGCTCAGAGCCCCAGCTGCTGCCCTCCCACAGTGCTTTGAGGGCCAGGGAGAAGAGCAGTGCCTCCTGGCCGAAGATCACAGGCACCAGCAGCCAAAGAAGGTAGGAGGGGGAGCAGAGGAGGCAGCTGGAGTGACCTGTAAGGCTAGATGGGAGTGTTCAGGGCCATTTGAAAGTTTCTAACCCCAAAGCCCAATGGGCTTTTCAAACAGGAAAGAGCGGTGTGTGGTAGTGACCAAAAACAGCCTCCTGCTCACTATGTAAACTGCCTTTCTTCAAACCGAACAGTTGAGGCTACAGGAATGTGTATTTCTCATCCTTCTGAGTAAATGGGAGCCGCCTGCTCTTTTGTCCTCTTGCCCTGGCTTTGTTATCCCAGAGCTGAGGGCAATGGCTACGGTAGGCATGGGCTAGTGAGCCCGCCTGTAGCCAGAGAGCCACTGCGGTCACCCCTTCAGGTGCTCCTGTTTTGACAGGGTTTCCAAGTAGCAAGATTCAAAGGATCAGCCCAAGACACCAGTGGAAAGCCAAACATATGGCTTCTTTCCTGGGTACCAAGCCCCAGCGGACCTAGGCAAGTTGCTGCTTTAGGGACCAAGGAAGATGAATAAAGCTCCTAAGTGACAGGCCGGTTCAGAGTCCTGTTCTCATCCTCCCAAAGGAACACAGCAAACATCAAGCACTGCCAAGGAGTCAGGGCTCCTGGTTTCCACCCGGCCATGTTTTCTCATCTCCCTTCCCCACCTTGTACTGCCTTCCCTATGACAGAGGAGGTATAAACATGTTCTCACCCTCCCGCCTGGGACTGTCACAAAGATAAAGATCATCTATAGGAAGTCTTTTAGACTCCTAGGGGAGAAGCACTAAACTAACATAAGGTGTTATTAAAATAGTGCTTATAGATGCAGATGAGAGGCGGCAGATAAATAAAGAGCCTAAACATCGTCCTCCACAGAGAAAGGGTGGGTTCGCTATTAGGGCAACAGTGGGAGCTCCAGAGAAGTGACTAAAACCTTCTCCCCACCCCCTACCCCCAGGCCTGTGGGCTCTATCAATCCTCTGGGGTTGCAGCTACAAGCTGCCAGGCAGTTGGGGACGACTGGAAAGAGAAAAGTAGCTATTATGTGGCCCTGCCCCGTGCTTTTGTGTCTAGGGGCTCTTTTGGATTAAACAGTCTCATCACCCTGGTGTCTCCCAGCCTCCCTCCCTCCCAATGGAGCCCTTCCTAGGGAACAGAAGTGCTGTGAGGCTTTTTATATCAACTCTGGTCCCTAAGCTAGCCGTACCTGACTGCTTTAATAAGGCAGGAACAACTTTACAAAGGAGGACCCTGCCCTTGCCCTGCAAGCCTGTGTGTCTAAGACTCAAAGTTTCCACTTTCCCCTTGAGCCTTTACTAAATCTACCCCTGCCTTCACCTACCTTCTCAAAGGCTCTCTGCTAAATGGAATAATGACCTTATCTAGGAGGGAAAATAGAAGTGAGCATGGTTCCAGGGAGAACTGTTAGAGACAGGGCTCAGGTTCTGGGCAGAAGATTGAAGAATAGTCCTACCCTCCCTCAGAGATGCTTTATTACATGGTTTCATTAGTCATCGGTGACTGGATCCTATGTCCAAGCGAGAAAAAAGGAACACTGCGTTGTACACGGCGGCAGACGGTTCCTCTTTTAGCAATGCAGGCAGATGGGGTGGGCGATGAGTGCGTGCTTGGCTTCCTTGACGGTGGGCAAGCTCTGAGATTCCAGCTGATAGAAATGAAAGCCTGGCCAAATGGGAGAAAGGAATGTTCAGGAATCAGTGACCTCCATGTTCTGCAGCTGGTTCTCCAGGGCAGCATCGCTTGCTGCTCCTTTCTTTTTGCTGCCCTCCTGCTGCTTCTTCTGCTTCTTCAGTGGTTCTTGGTCAATGGGTGCAGGCTTCACAAAGGGGATCAGTTCTTGGAGACCTGTAAAGGAAAAGCCAACCAAATAACCCTGGGTTTCTCAGGAGTCAAAGCCCAGGGACCTCTGGGGAGAAGTTCCACCACACGACAACAGCGGGCACTGCTTTCATTGACTCTTTTCTTTCCCAGTCTGAATTTTAGCTGCGTTTAAACAGAATATCACGTCTGTACTGGCTACTTTTCAGCCAGGCCCCCTGCAATGCCCAGCACCAGAGGACAGGCAAGTTTTGGGGACAAGAATGTACAAGAAGACTTGGTGCATTCTGAAAGGGGCTTACTACTGAGAAGAGTGTGAAGACAAGAGAAGAGGAGGAAGGTGGGCTGGGCTGGGAGTCTCACCTGGCGGCATGAACTCCTTCAATTTCTCAGGCACAATGATGCCCTCTTCTGTCTGGTAGTTCTCCAGGATGGCACAGATGGTGCGAGTAGTGGCACACATCGTGGCATTGAGCATGTGGACAAACTCTACCTGCGAGGAGAGGGTCCCCAGAGGAAGCAGTTACACTCAACCCTCAGCTGGTCTTACTGATGACCAGGAACCAGCCACTCAGCCAGAACTCCCCAGCTGCCAACTATCTAAATCCAAATCCAAAATCAAATAAAAAATGGGCTTTATACATTATTGATCTCTAAAAATTGAACTGTATTTGGTATTCATTGCCTATTAGATAACTTCAGGAGATTCTTCATGTCTCCATGAGTGACCAGTGGTAGATCCCAGTATTTTGATTAGGGTCTGAAAATTGGGTTTGAAGAGAGAAGCTTACAACTCTTCTTGGGTGAGAAGAGGGAAAACACTGCCTCCCACTTGTTCTATGTAGACAAATGGGGATTACACTTTATCTGGAGTTACGAAAAACAAAGCCAAAAAGAAAAAAGCTAGAATTACCTTATAGAATAGAGCTAGATTCAGGTTTCTATCAAAATGGACTCAGTCCTGATTCAGTGAAGTTACTTTCAGATTCCCTTTTTGGTCAGATTTTCCCAGGATTCTGGGAAATAACGTACTCCAAAGACTCAGAAATAAGATGGATCTACTCTGCACCAGAGGCCCTGCTTCCCAACTCCCCAGGAGCCGTCTACCTTGTCCATCATCTTCTTGGTTTGCCCGTATCGGATTCGGAGCCGGCGAGCCTGATAGTCTGTGCAGTTAGAACAGGAGACTAACTCACGGAAGGCTCCTGAGCCTGGAAACCAGGCCTCCAGGTCAAGCTTCTTACTGGCAGCATGATTCAAAGATCCTGTAAGGAAAAACCCCCAGAATTCATGAAGGAGGGATGGTATTTCAGAAGGCTAACCTTTAGCAAACCCGAAGAATTCTTTAGTTCACAGCCTATCCCCAGAAGTGAAATCACGCCTAGATATTCTTATCACCAAAAACTCCCAAGGGAGAAGAGTGTGATATTTTAATTAACGTGGGCGATTAACTGGATTGCGAGCTGTTTCTTTGTGTGGCAGCTCAACTGGTCAGGCTGGAGTTTGTGGGATGCAGAGGAGGGAGGCCGATACCTGAGACAATATTCACAATGTGGTAAGGGATCCCCAAAGACTGGTAGAACTCCTCTGCAGTAGTAATCATCTCGTCGAACATCTCCCAGGACTTGTTGTCATGTGGCGATGAGTAGACGAACTGTTCAATCTGCAAAGAGGGACAGAGGGGATGGTGATGGCAGCACAGGGTGAATAAACTGAAGACTGAAGGGGGAGATACGCTCACAATGAAGACCCATTCCTACACCCCTGGGAGTCAGGCATGGCTGGGGCTCCTGGCAAGAGAGAAGGGGGTTGAACTGGACTGGCTGGGGCCACAGCAAGAACAAAAGCTTGTGCAGACAGCTCCTCACATACGTGCCAGGTACTGTGCTAAGTACTCTCCATGTGGTAACTGGTTTAATCTCCACAGTAGCCTAATGAGGTAGGTACAACTATTATCTGCCTTTTACAGAGAAGGAAACTGAGCACAGAGAGGTTAAGCAGCTTGTTCAAGGTTACACAGCTGTAAGTGGTGGAGCTGGCCTTTGGACTCAGGCAGCCTGGTTCCAGAGTCCATGCTCATCACCCCTCCACCACGCGCTTCTCTGGCTCTTCCCAGAAACACAGATGGTGGTAACGAGAGGAAAGCCTGGGGCTGGGATGGGCCTGAAAATACAGATCCCGTCTCTCCTCCAACCACCCTGGACAGATAGAAGGGTCCTATTCCTCACCCTGACCTGTCTACTCACCTTCTCAAACTGATGGACTCGAAAGATGCCACGGGTGTCACGGCCGTGGGAGCCCACCTCCTGGCGAAAGCAGGTGGACAGGCCGGCATATTTGATCGGCAAATCCTCTGGCCGAAGCCACTCATCCCGGTGGAGGGCAGCGATGGGCTGTTCGGAGGTGGCGATCAAATACTTCTCCTCGTAGGTGTTGTCATCAGACTTCTCACTGCCTTTGCCAATCACCTGTAGGAGGGTAACATTTACCAGTTAAAAGTGAAGGAGGAGGACCTCACCTCGAGCAAGAAACCAAAGAAGAGTCAAGTGATGGGAGGAAGAATTTTCTTCAATCTCTGCCTAGGAATGAGAAAGAAATGCTAAAAAGACAAGGGAGGGAATAGGTCAATCCAAAATGAGGTCCCTACTAGAGATCAAAGAAATGCAAATTAAAAGGAGGTAAAATGTTCTGATGATATTTTTACTTTATGTAATAAGTGAAACACTTATAAATGATGTATGATGTCAATAATGGCAACTGTGAAATAAAACCTGAACTGGTAGCAATATAAATTAATCCCACTGACAAATGTCTATGAGGCACTTAGTAAGCGCCACGTCTTTTTTGCCAATGCTGGGCAAAAAGACAGTCTCTGCTCTCTTGAGTGCTTATGGGATAGTGTAGTGTGATCATCCTTGAAGAATCACTTTGGTATTCAGCTGAAGAAGGTAAGTCAAAAGAAAAAAGAGCTACAGACAGGACAAAATTCATTGTAACATTACTTACTGATGGCAAAAAAAAAGAAAGCCCAAATATTCAACAGGGGAAGAGCTGGCTAGCCTGTATTCATGCCATGTAATATTATGTAACCATTAAGAAATGAGGGTTATGAAGACCATGCAGTGACACTGAAAAATGCTTTTGATATACTGTGAAGTAAAAAGGCATATATATATATATATATATATATATATATATATATATATATATATATATATAGTCGGGGGGTGGGGGACATAGCTCATTGGTAGAATGTGTGCTTTAGCATGCACAAGGTCCTGGGTTCAATCCCCAGTACGTCCATTAAATAAACAAACAAACAAACCTAATCCCCCGCCCCAAAACAAAAACAACAAAAAATTAAATTTAAAAATAAATAAATAAATAGTTGGACAAAAATAAAAAGTAAAAAAATTATATATATATATATATATATATATAGTGATTAGAAGTATGAGAAAATGATACGTGTATGAAAAAATCCCAAAAGAATATTAAAAATGACAATGGTAGTAGATAATGGGAAAGAAGATGCTTTCCCCTCCACTGCTTCCGAATTTTCTGTCAAGTAGTATTACTTTAATTAAAATTAAAAAAAAAAAAAAAAAAAAAAAGAGGGGAGGAAACTTCCTCTGGGCCAGAGTGTTTGGGGACATGGAAAACTACTTCGCGACCCACCAGGAGGAATTTAGCCACTTGTGAGGCTGTACTCATACAACGTGAAAAAAAGAAACTCTAGAGCTTGCAGTCTAATACGATACAGCCGCTAGCCACATACGGCTATTTAAATTAAATTAAAATTTAATCCCTCGGTTGCACTGGCCACATTTCAAGTGCCCAACAACCACATGTGGCTGGTGGCCGCCACACTGGCTAGGACATCTCCACTAACTACTGCAGGAAGTTCTAGTAGACAGCACTCACTGCTCTAGAGAATTATTAAACTGAGGTTATCAGACAAGAGGTACCAGTCAAAATTCCTCACTATGGAGACCTGTGACTCTCCCGGCCTATGGATTCAAGAAGCATCTGGATAAGAGACAGAGAATGCAGGAAACACAGGGAGCACCTGCCACCTAGTATTTCTCATAATCCTCCATATAAGTTTCTCCATGGTGTCACTTGCAGGGCATCCTTCTAAAATTCAGTTAGTGATTATCCAGTCTTGGGGGCTGGGATGAGAACAAGAGAAAAGATAAAAAAGGTCTCCTCTAATAACGTATATGTTCCTCTCATTAAAAGGAAGAAGAGGAGGACACCAGGCTGTACTAACTCTCAGGGTTTGGACAGAGCATTTTATTTCCCACTGCATCTTCAATGAAAACCTAACTTTGAACTCACCAACAGGACCTAGTGGGCAGAAGGTTCTAATTATTAACTCATCTCTCTACATAAGCTAAATCAGATGAGGCCAAGAGCAGTTATCTAACTATCCCCTACCTGGGTCTTGGGAGGCAACAGCAGATAAGAATGAAGTATACCCCCCCTGCCCCCGCCATGACAGAACAGTGTTAAGGGAGAGGGACAAGTGAGATGTGGACACTGCTGTGATGAGCAGCTGTTTGCAGAGACACTCTAGAAATTCTGAGTGCTGGGCACAGGCGGCGGGTGCTACAGCTGGTTATGAAAGCTGGTTCATCAGAATGACCTTCTGAACCTCAACTCAAATCCTCTGGCTCTCCCTGAGGTGGTCCATGGTTGAGAAAGACCCACAAACTGGAAGCTACATCCATTCCAAGGAAAGTATGTCTCACCCTATAGAAGCTTCCAGTCTGGGGTCAGGAGTGGGAGGACATGGGAAGATCAGCCACCTCTACAACTTCCTTTTGTCCACATTTAATAATAATATATGAGCTTCTTTTCTAACCTCACAGTGCTAAAGCACACTCAGTTTAGAGACATCACATAGACTATCTGCGGAACGATAAACTAGGCTCTGTGTCTGCGCTGTTCAAATGGGAGCCACTAGCCACATGTGGCCATTTAAATTAAAATTAATAAAAATTAAAAATTTACTTCCTCAGTTGCACTAGCCACATTTTAAGTGCTCAACGATCACCGCAAGAAGTTCTGCGGGGCAGCAAGGTTAGGTCTTTGAAGTTAAACTTCATACCTTAAGAAGTCATTCTGCCACACTGCCCTAGGCTACTCACCTTATAAAGTTCTTCATCAAACTGGCTGAGCTGTGCCACCTCCTGCATGACCTCCTTCCGCATGAAGAAGGGGGTATAAATGGGAATGTAGCCCCGACTTCCCAAGGTGCGCAGGGCATACTGGATGAGTGCCTGTTCCAGGAACACCAGGACTCCCTAAAGGAGCAGAGACAGCACTGTGTGATTGCGTTCCATCGCCACCATGTTCGCCTGCTAGTATTTACCCTCAGGGGCAACTGGGGGCAAAGAGGAGGCCACGAAGACCACAGATCCCAACAACAGACTCAACTCATGTAGTTCTTTCTTAACACACTAGTTAAGCCAGCATATCATCCACAGAGAATTCCCTTTAAGATATCAGACCAAGGGAAAAGGCTTACCTTGCCCAGGGTACATGGGAAAGTTTTCTTGTGCTAATTCTTAACACACTAGACTCATTTGCACATGTAGACCACATCTATGTGTGTGTCTAGATGGACAGTACTTCCAGAAATTGTTTTGCCATGTCTTTCTGGAAGGCTTCCCTGAATTCATCTGCCTTCTGTCCCAGCTAATCTGGACCTGCTGCCTCTGCTTACCCGTTCTCATGGCACTCTGGGCCCACTCACACCACAGCACTTGTCACAGTGAGTTCTGACTCTTTGTTACTTGTTCCACTGTCCAATTACACTGAGCTCCTTAAAGGCAGAGGCTGTTCTAACTCAGTCAGCAGAACATGTGTTCACTACAGAGGATCGCTTAGTGGCTTTTGTTCTAGGGAATCCTGATAAGCACTCTCCTGCCTTAGAAAGAGAATTGTATCTAATTGCCAATAAGTCTGTAGTAGAAAGGCAAGTGCAAGTGGTACACTTGTGGGCTCTTTAACTAGGCTATGTTTTCTGCATTTGTTTTTCCCCCATTCTTTCTTTATAACCAGCCTCCCTGGTTGCCGACTCTTACCTTCAGGAAGTATCCTCGACTCCCAGCCACCACAGCCCCCTTTTCGCCTTCAAAGCCATCTACCATCACCACCAGGTCCACGTGAGAGTACTTCTTCCTGACTGTACAATCACCCCAAACCCTCTCTACTTTGTTGTCCGCATCCTAAGGAAACAAGACCAGAAGAGAAAGACGCATTATCTCTAAATTCTACAACCTCTGTCTTTCCAAATCCTATTCCAAGAACAACCCAGAGCTTTGTGAAGCTACTGCTTAACTCCAATATTAGGCTCTGATCCTTGTGTACAAAGAGGAGGGAATGTGCAAGAGAATTTGTGCTCAACAAAGAAATAATAATTTATAAATTCCCAGAAGTGATTCTAACCATGGAGCCAAAATCACGATATTGCAAAAGATCTGTAGTATTCTCTCATTTTTTACCCTTTTAAGTGACTCCTTGAAAATCCTGCACGCAGACAACATTTCCTTGGACAATCAGCATTGCCTGGGGTACAGAGGAGAATGTAGATTTTTTTTCCAGGCTCTCATTGGTCCCGGGGCCACACGAGGGTGGGCTGGGGGCCCTGACCTCCTGAGTCTGCCACCCCAGCCTTCAGTGAGTTTAATGTTCGTTCACCAGGGAATGAATGAAAGAGGCACAGATGGGCCCTGCCAGGGCTGGGGTGTCAGGGAACAAAGGCTGGGCTCAGAGCAGCTTTGTGCCGGGGAAGCTCCCACTCAGCAGGAAACTTTTATCATGCAGATTTCCCTTCAACCTGCAGCTTCTCAGCAGGGTGTGGGTGAGGGGTGAGGGTGATTTTGCAGATCCCTCCCACAGGACTAGCTGCTACCAAGGGCAACAAGCAGTGGAGGACAGCAGCCCGATTGCGAAGAGATTTCTGTGCCAGGAGTCTCCCTCCACCTACCTGCTGTCTCCGCTTACTTCCCAATCAGGCAGGGATCTGACTTCCAATTCTCAATTGGTGGGCAGAGCGAATATACAAAGAGCCTGCTTCTATTATGCTGGGCGTCCTCCTCCCACCCCACCCCCTCCCCAACAGAGAGGGGCGACGTCGCCAGCCTGCTGTGGCACTGATGCCTACCTCATCATTACTGATGGGCACAGAGGGGTGCAGAAGGTTCCCGATCTCTCGAAGGTTCTCAAACCGCTCTGCTTCCAGCTTTATCCGCTCGGCATCACACTTGAGGATGGCTTCGTCAATGAGGAGTCGGACTTTTTTGATTTGGGAGACTTTCAGGTTCTGAAGACAAACAGGTCAAGCCCATCCACGGCGAGTCAAGGACAGAATAGGAAAAAGGTTCTGTGGCCCTAACCGTCGAATGACAACCCTTGTGATAGCATTTTAAAAATGGACACTGAAGGCTTTCAAAGAACTGAGATTAATTTCCCACAGGGATACACAGTCTTTGACAAATCCACTGGCAGTTTCTTTTGGGGTGCCTAAGGCAGAGATCGAGAAATTCTGGCCACTTTTCTTGTTCCTCTATATCTCAGGAGTTTTAATGCCTTAAAACACCACTCTTTTTAAGAGCTCTTTCCACCTGCACTTTCTGATATTCCTGACTATACCAATTTGGCTCTCTATTATTTACCACATTTAACTGTTCTCTAGGAAAATTATAAATTTATTAGGAGCAAGAGACCTTGTCTTAAGTTTATTTTGTATTCCTTATTTCAGGTGCTTCAAACCGTACCCTGATTTCTTGGGGAGCCCTCAGCAGGTAGGGCAGGACGGGAACAGCATCCCCAACCGAGACCTTCGAGCACAGCAACTTTGCTTTTTTGTGTTTTGTTCTTGCTATGCTTTTGTGCTATGGGCTTTAAGGAAGGGTTCAGTGACTGAAAAACTTGAAAATTACTGCTCTAGGCCTATTGTAGTCAATATTGACTGAATTACAAGCAATCAAAAATTCCTTGACTCTGCAGAAATGGAGTTACATAAATCAAACATAGTTCAGTTCCTTTTTTCTCTTCTTCCCACTCGACTTTTCCTCTCCACCTGTCTCCACCTCTGCCATCTAATACTCAGTACAGAGTATAACAAGGGCGGACGGGGACATTTCCCAGCTGCAGAAATTCAAGGATGCCACAATGCTACGTGGGGCAGAGTGTCAGTACTTGCTTGTCTGGGAGTAAAGCTAAGATGAAAAAGCAGAAATCCCAACCTGGAAAAGGACAATATCTTACATTTAAAGTGTCTGCAGTGAGGTCATCGAGATTTAATACATCTTCCGGAATGGACTCATCATTTCCCATTGGCTCTTTCTTCTGCAGGAGAGGGGGAAAAAAAGGAACCAAGTAACAACAACACAAAGGCACAATTAACTATAGAGAAGGGTTTTTGTTGTTGTTTTTGTCCTTAATGGAGGCACTGGGTGGGGACTGAACCCAGGACCTCATGCATGCCAAGCACACACTCTACCACTGAGCTATACGCCCCACCACAAGTAATTATAAAAGAAAATTTCTGACATTTTTTTTGTAAGTGCACACCAAATTAATATATCATATAAACTAGTCACAAAACTGTCTATATAACTTAGTCTCTAAAAGATGCAAAACATGGGAGGAAAAATTAGTAAATTGGAAGCAAGAAATCAATGTTTCAAGTCCCAGTCCTGCCACTTTCTAGTTTTCTGATCCTGGACAGATGGATTAGCCCATCGGGGTCAGAGGGTTGACACCATCAGGAACCTAAGAAGAGAAACGACATGGACGTAGAATAGTTATGGCCCAGAGATCGTGTGAAAATGCTCAGGAGCCAGCGCTGGGCAGGTGCCTGCACGTGAATTTGTGAACCTTCCTTCCCCTGCTAAGAATGGCCCCAGCCCTGAGGACTGAGGCTAAGGGGGAAAAATGGATGGGATGATAGAATATTAGGGAGCCAAAGAAACACAGTTTTTGAGGAAAAAAGCCACAGAACCCGGAACTAAGTTTAGAGCAATCAATGCAATTTGGCAAAATGGCAGGGCTAAATTTTTTCCCTTCTGGTTTCTCTCCTCACCCTTCTTTACGATATTCTGCCAAAGCATCATTTCTAATCCTTGCCCAAAGCCATGGAGAAAATAATTTTAAGAGTTAAATTAAATTGAGATAAACAAAATTATCAAAGGTCATTATAACAAGACATGTAAGACCCCAGTAAGACACATAAAAGTAAGTTGAGAAGAATTTGGGTCTGCTCTGCAAGTAAAAGTAATATATAGATGTATTGAAATCATGTTTAGTGTCCTAAAGATTTATTTGACAGCCATACATCAAAGTGACAAGGATTCTATTCAAAATTCAACTTACACCCTCAGGGATTCAAGCAAAATCATCTTAAAAAGTTGGAAAAGTCTGAAAATATCAGAATGAGTCTTGATGAAAACAGGCATTGAATTACTGAGTAGAAAAAAATGGCCTAAATCTCAAAACTTTCCATTTAGTAGTCAAGATAGCTGAGGCTCTCTTGCTATTGGATAATCCTTTAGGGCAGCAAATTCAAGTTCTGAGTTCAAGTTCTGGCTCTGCAGTTAACTTAGGGCATGATGTGAGGCAAGCCCCTTAATTTCCTAAGCCTATTACCTTACCCTTTTAATAGGACTGACAAATGTACTACATACACTCCAGGTTTACAGCAAAGATCAAAACCAAAATGAGATGTATATGAAAGCGTTTTGAATACTTTCAAGTGCTATACAAATTAAAGCACTGTAGTACTATTTCAACAGACAGCAAGCCAGAACACTCCTTGCAGGGCCAGCAGTAAAGGGAACTAAAAATGTTACTGCAAACGAAAACACTTACTCCCATCTTCTTGCTCTGAAAAACACTTGGCCGGCACTATCTTTATATGTGCCCCAAAGAACACATAGGCAGGAGTGTATGTGGAAATTAATATAATTATGGGGCCTCTGACATGCAAAAGACTTAGCTTCATGAGTCCCACATACAGGACTCATGAAGGATAATCATACAGGAAGAAAACTCTGTGATTATCGATATCAATTTCTACAGCCTGTGACAGGCTGAAAGTGTAACAAAACAGAGTTAAAGAGAAGGATGCAGACCATCATAAGTATAAGGTGCTAGAATCCCAAGGGAGTCCATTAGTTATGCTCTTTCCTGGTTCGGGTTCCAAAATTTCCTAATTTTTTTTTTGGTTTGGCTTAGAGGTTTGCAACTTAAAAACAAGACAGATTATAGGGTGAATTTAATGTTTTTTTAAAAAACGATTAAGGGCTAAAAGGGTATTTTTGAAGAAAGATTCAAAACATGAACTAATCTAATTACCAAAGTAAGGCTGAACTGAAACAACATTCTTCAAGGACAGGAAGGGTTTCTGAATGAAGGCCAGTAGCTTCTTGCCATCCATTGTTACTCCCATTGCTAAGTAACTACAATGTTCTAGGCATTATGCCATGTTTTCTATATTTAAGAAATTCAGTTCCCACAATTGTATTCTAAAGTTTGTGTTAGAATCATCATTCCACAGACAAAAAAAAAACTGTGGCTCAGAAGTTAACTTGCTTAAAGTCACATAACCAACAGTCTAGGATTTGGACTCCATATCTGTGCTCTCTTCATTAAAGATAAAGAATCTAAAATCTGCCACAAGAAAACCTTTCTGGCATTGTAGGTTAAGCTCAAGAAATAACTGGAAAGGATTACTGGTGAAATTCATACTCTTATTATAAGAACAGAACAGACAACGAATGACATGCGTGGCAAGAATCTTATCTTGTGACAGACTGTGTCCCCCTCAGATTCCTATGTTGAAACCTAATCCCCAGTGTGACAGTATTTGGAGGTGGGGTCTTTCAGAGGCGATGAGGTCAGAGCCCTCATGAATGGGATTAGTGCCCTTATAAAAGATGCCCCCGAGAGCTCCTTCCACCATGTGAGGGCACAGCAAGACGACTGTCTATGAACCAGGAAGTGGGCCCTCATCAATCTGCCGGCGCCTTGAACTCAGACTTCCCGGCCTCCAGAACTGTGAGAAATAAATTTCTGTTGTTTATAAGCCAGCCAGTCAATGGTATTCGGTCACAGCCGCCCAAACAGACTAAGACATACCTGAGGACAGAAGATGGACTCACTGATGCTTCAAAGTGCCTCATGTCTCTCCCCACTTTCCTTTCTTTCTTTCTAAAAATAATTTTCCCCCTTTGGTAAGAAATTCAGTATCTCATAGGATCCAACACTAACTTAGAAATTATGTGAGTATTAATTAAGAATAAGGTAAATTACCTCTGCTCACGCTCTCAAGACTGTTACTCAGTTCTCTTACCTTCATTTTCTCTCCAATTGTCTTGCTGCATAAGTTCTTCAGTTTGTTCAAGTTGTCTGCCCGAAATCTGCCTGAAGAATAAAGAACCCAAGAATATAGCAAAGACAGGCACAAATGTTGACACCTCCGTTCCTAATCATGGCTCCTTAGGACTAATCTCAGCCCAAGGCCAGAATGCAGGCAGAGCTAAAGGATCTGCCTCAGGAAGTTGTGAAATCTTACAGCTTTAGAATCCCCAATTTAGTTGGCATATATTGGTGACTACGATAGGATTCCCCAGCAATTGGTGACAAAGAAAAGGCCACTCTGGGACTGAAATTTAAAAGTATCACAACTTGGATGATACCACTATAGATAAAGTGACATATCTGAGAAACCCAGAAAATACTCAAGTAACTATAACCAGTTCAATTATGTCAAAATTCATTTAAAGAAACCCTGTGGTATGCACCAGAATCTAGAAAAAAGGCAGTCATGTTCCTATGAACTTGGCTGCTACATCTCTGTGCTAGAAATGGTTGATGTTATTCCCTTTGCTTTGACACAGTGCTCATCTGGCAGCCTTGAGAATAATTCAGTTTCTTACATTTTGGTTTCTTTTGGGGAAGACAGTGCACTAAGCAGCCTGCATAGGTATTCTGGCCCAAATTAACATCTTGGTATTGTCTAACCCTGATTAGTTGGACCTCTTGACCAACAAGCACATGAAAAGATGTTCAGTATCGCTAATTATCAGAGAAGTGTAAGTCAAAACTACAATGAGGTATCACCTCACACTGGTCAGAATGGCTATCATTCAAAAGTCCACAAACGATTAATGCTAGGCAGGGTGTGGAGAAAAGGGAATCCTTCTACACTGTTGGTCGGAATGTAATTTGGTGCAGCCATTATGGAGGACAGTAAGGAGGTTTCTTAAAAACTGAGAATAGAGTTGCCATTTGATAGAGCAGTCCCACTCCTGTACATAAATCTGGAGAAAACCCTAATTCAAAAAGATACATGCACTCCAACGTTCATAGCAGCACTATATACAATAGCCAAGACATGGAAGCAATCTAAATGTCCTCTGACAGACAAGTGGATAAAAAAGACATGGTATATGTATATACACAATGAAATATCACTCAGCCATAAAAAAGAATGAAATAATGCCATTTGCAGCAACATGGATGGACCTAGAGATTATCATACTAAGTGAAGTAAATCAGAAAGAGAAAGACGAATATCATACAACATCACTTACACGTACAATCTAAAAAAAGAGACACACATTAACTTATTTACAAAACAGAAACAGACTCACAGACAAGAGAAAACAAACTTATGGTTACCCAAAGGGAAAGGAGGGAAAGAGGGCCAAATTAGGAGTCTGGGATTAGCAGATACAAACTACTATGTATAAAATAGATAAACAACAAGGCCCTGCTATATAGCACAAGGAACTATATTCAATAGCTTGTAATAACCTATAGTGAAAAAGAATATATATGTATACTGAGTCACTATGTTGTACACCAGAAACTAACACAACATTGTAAATTAACTATACTTCAATTAAAAAAAATAGTTGGACCTCTTGAATCTAAGCTTTAGCAACAATATGGTAAAACTCAAGCTTTGGACAGGTAGAGATAAGACAGCACCTAGACATGACTATCATTTAAGGTTTTGCCAAACTTTAAACTAACCTTCAGCACAAAGTATATAACTACTTTTTCAATCACTTATTCACATTGATTACATAGATGGAGAACAGACTAGTGGTTGTCAGGGGTTAGAGGGGGCAGGGGGAAGGGAATGGACTACAAAGGGATGACAGCAAAAGGGATCTCTCTGGTGATGGAACAGTTCTGTATCTTGTGTGTCAGTGGTTATATAAATCTACACATGTGATAAAAATCACATGGAGCTACAGGCACACACAAATGAGTATATGTAAAATTGGTGAAATGTGAATAGGGTCTGTGGACTGTAGCAACGTCAATTTCTTGGTTTTGATATTGTACCAGTTATATCAGATGTTATCATGGGTGAAGGACCTCTCATACTATTTTTATAACTTTCTGTAAGTCTATTATCTGTAAGTTTTTAAAAATTTGTATGTAGTCCTGCCTATTGGCAAGGCCCTGTGCTAAGTGTTGGGAATATTAAAAAAACAAAACAAAACAAAACAGCAACAACACTGTACCAGGTGCTGGGAAATAAAAGAGAAATATGACAATTAAAAAACAATATAACAATGCTGACTGTTTCAATCAATGAATAGAGCATATCCCTTCATTATCTGTAATCTCTCCTAACTATTATGTAGTTTTCAGTGTAGGGATATTGAACATCATTTACTAAATATATCTGTAGGTATGAGATGCTTTTTGTTACTTGTATTCAATATTTCATCAAGAATAACATTAGCTCCGGATGCTTGATAAATACGTACTATCAGATTAAGGAAGTTCCTTTCTTTTCCTAGCTTGCAGCATTTTTATCATGAGCAATCAGACATCCACATTAAAAAAATGAACTTCGATCCCTATATCACATCATACACCAAAATCAATGTGACAGAAATCATCCACCTAAAAGTGAAAGGTAAAATAATAAAACTTCTGGAAAAAAAATTGGAGAATCTTTTCAGTACCTTGGGATACGAAAAGGTTTCCTAAACAGAACACAAGAAGCACAAATTACAAAAGAAAAAAATCAATAAATTAGATATCATTAAAATTAAGAATTTCTATTCATTAAAAGACAAAGCAAAAAGATCACAGACTGGGAGAAAATATCTGCAATAAATGCAATCTGACAAGATCTTGTATACAGAATAGGTAAAGAATTTCTACAAAATAAGAAAAAGACAATCAAATAAAAATTGGTCAATAGGCTTGAACAGACACCTCTCAAAATATGCTATCCAAATGCTAACAAGTACTATATGAAAAGTACTACATGAAAAGTCAGTATATTTAGTCATCAGGAAAATGCAAATTAAAACCACAATGAGATACCACTATATATCCACCAGATGGGCTAAAATTAAAAGGATTGCCAATAGTAAGGACAAGGATGTAGAGCAACTGGAACTCTTATATATTGCTAGTGGGAGTATCAACTGCTACAACCACTTTGGAAAACTATTTGGTAGTATCTACTAAATCTAAACATATGTGTACCCTATGACCTAACAATTCCACTCCTGGGTACATACCCAACAGAAATGAGTGCTTATGTTCACCTAAAGACATAATGCTTATAGCACCTTATTCATAATAGCCTTAAACTGGTAACAACCTAAATGTCCATCAACAGAACTGGCTGGTATACTTACATGTTGGAGTACTATACAGCAGTGAAAAAGAACCAACACTCCTACAAATAACAACATAGAATAATCTTACAGATATAATTTTGAGAGAAAGAATTCACAGGCAAAAGTATTAAGTCCATTTATATGAAGTTCAAAATCAGGCAAAAGTAATTTATGGTGATAGAGGACAGAATACTGTTTTTTTGAAGGGGTAAGTGACCATGAAGGAGCATGAGGGAGCCTGCTGGAGTGCTGCAAATGTCTTAGATCTTGATCTGAATGATGGTTACAGGGGTGTATAGATTTGTAAAATTCACCAAGTTGCACAAAAGATTTGTACACTTTACTGAATTTACGGATTCATCTCAAAACACGTTTTAAAAGGTTGCATATAAAAATAGTATAAATGCCAAAACAGAGTTATATAAGATAGCATATGGGATCACACATCCTAGGCGTGGCTCTGGACTAGCTAAGACTGGGGTGAAAGAGAAACAGAAAGTTATTCTAATAAGGGCCTGGTTTAAGGCCTGTGAAGTCGGGTTAAGAAGAAGTAACTTCAACTGATAATTCCTGTAGTTAGTAATTCAAGATATACAAAAATCTAGTGACTTTGGAAGGCATCTTGACAAATGTTTATTATACACCCAAGTGTGTCCTCATTATATTACTCTGAATTAAAAAGAAGAAACCACAGTTCGAATCCTTAAATTTTGAAGAGGTGTGGTAAACCCCAATGTGGTGCTCTGACTCCAAGTCATGTCAGACTCCTGTGTTCTACACAGAGCGCTAGACCTTGGAGGTCTACAGGCAGACAATTAGGTATAGTTGTAATGGAGGGCCTTATGAAGCTTGCTGTGTCTTCAGTCAGGGAACATGATCTGAGTTCTTCATGTGGCTCTGGGTTGCAACTCCTCATTATAGCTAATGACAGAAGAACCCTAACCTCTGATCTGAGGTTCAGATGTAAAAGAATCTTGAAACAAGATCTGTCAATGTCCACCATGGGCAGCCAGTGATGGGAAAAATCATTAACTTCCCTTGGATACAAAGAGAATATTGGTTAGGGATGTCAAGTAGAAAGGAATCAAATCAATAGATACGTTGAAAATAAACTACACCAACTGCTTTCCATATGGAAAAGCAAAGTGCCCTGAACACAGAAGATATTCATGAATTCAACAAATCTTTGTCAGGCCCTTACCAAGGACCAGGTGCAGTGCTAGGATTATATGTACACATGTATATATGTATATCCGCTATGTATATGTATACCCTGGGTACTGACATACAGATGAATAAAACACAACCCTGTCCCTGGTTCATCCCCTCACCACATATCCACTCCTTATGTAAAAGACAGAACTTCCCATAGACATGTACATTATACACAAGAGACTAGGTAACACATTCAAAGTCACTGAGCAGCTGGAAAATAGCTAGACATACAAAAATCTGATACTTCTGACTTCTGACTCAATAAAAGTGTCCAGTCTAGTTTTTTCCCTTCCTTTTAACTTAATTCTGTTGCAACTCAAAACTTCAGATTGAGATTCTGGTGGTGGGATTTCATAGTCAAGTAAACCACCACAGTGGACTTGACTGTGATGTACAGAAACAGCAGACAATCTGAGCTAAATAAATATTCTCCTGGTACCCAATACCCTTATGTTACTGACTCTTCCTTTGGCTCTTTCCCTACCCCTAAGAAAATTAACTTTCCTAATAGAAATCCATCACAATTTTGGACAGTGACTGCCTTTGCAGGGCGCTGTCAGAAACCTGGCTCGCAGCTGGTTGCAGACCTATTGCATCAGATAAAATAAATCACGTGTTTTAACAGAAACTGGCTAGTTAGTGACTACTCCAGCTAATCTAGGCAGAGGTTTCTATTTAGCCTCATGAAAGATGCCCAGACCAGTTCCAGGTTCTAGCCCAACTCTGCCAATGTCTTTTCTGGAAAAATTCCACAAATCACAATTAAATAGCCTCAATAATTACAAGCTTTTTCTGGCTTCACCACACCCCTCTGCCCTTGT
Source organism: Camelus bactrianus (assembly GCF_048773025.1). Taxonomy (NCBI): domain Eukaryota; kingdom Metazoa; phylum Chordata; class Mammalia; order Artiodactyla; family Camelidae; genus Camelus; species Camelus bactrianus. The sequence goes on along the minus strand of NC_133547.1, from coordinate 39,516,113 downwards.
GTGATCTACCACTTAAGACTATTCTCGGTTCTGAAAGATCTGCCCACAGTTCAGGGGAATGGCCTTCCCAACAGCCCCAGGATCCTTGCTTTTAGCCAGGGAGCGGCCTCCAAAGTTCCAAAATGCTTTCAGTATGGGCAGAGTGAACCTACTAGGTGCAGATGTGACTCAGGTAGGCTGGAGTCTTTGATTCTATCAAAACAAAGGGAGACTACTCTGGCCTTGTTGAAGATGAGAAAAAGACCGGAGGCGACCAACGATTAAGTGTTAGGAATGGGGAACCCCCCTCGCCCCCAAACTCTGGCCGTGACTTTCTCTTGGCTACCCTTGCGGCCGGAAGGCTTGACAGGTCTTGATGCGCATGCGCCATGCTCCTTCCCCAGACTCCGGAGCAGCGAGCGGCACCCGGCACACTAGGAACGGAGGTCGCGTGGTCCCCGCAGAGGGAAGAAGTGGGATGGTCCCGGCTCCTCGGGTGCTGTTTAGGGCATAGGGAGAGCTTCGTAGTCACCGCAACTTGGGAAGGGTCTGACAAGGGGGTGGAAGCTGTGGCCTCAGCAGCGGTAACAAGATCCGAGAGATGAAATTGGGTTTAGGATCCGGGGATACCCCGAGCTACCCGGTACTTACATCGTCGCCACTCGCTGTCTGCCTTCACCAGCTGATCCACCAGTCCTGGGTCCTTGAAGCGCTTCTCCTGTGTCTCTCGGATAAGGGCTGGGTCCCCTCCTTTATCCACCCGAAACAAATCCAGATCCAGCACCATAGTGCCGTCTCCCGGGCCGACGCTAAGGGACGCGAGGTTCGTTCCGCAGCCGCCAGCCAGTGACCGACGCACTGCACCGGCGCGCTGACCCGCCCTTCCCGCGCAGGCGCAGCTTTTAGGATCGTGCGGACGCCCCGCCTCTGGGCGGGAAGAGGTTGTGTAGGAGGTAGCGGGGCCGCGGAGGCGGGGCTGGGGGGGGCGGGGCTTCTCCCGCTGCGCCCGGGACTGGCCCACTAGCGGGCCTTGCTGCTCCTGGTGTTCTTCCCCGGCTCTGACTGCCCTGTAAAGGAAAAGTCAGTGCCTGTTTCCGCCTCATGTTAAAGGGCGTATCTGAGGCGAAGCCTGTCAGTATAATCACTGGCTTGGAAGCTGGCACCTCCTATAGATGCCAGTTTCCGCCTTACAAGCTTGAGTCCTAAGATTGGACCCTCTCTCTGAACCTCTCCTCTCTTGTCCATCTTGAGACAAGAATATGCCTCCATATTTTAGTCCCCAGATTACCTCAACTCAAAATCCCTGCTCTCCTGCCTCAGAGTTAGGATACCTTTCTTAACCAGATAACTCGGTGAACAGGATTGACCTTTTTACTGACAGTTCTGAACGCAGGGTTGGAGACGAGTGAATGACATCTTTCAGAGAGACACATGAGGAAACTTTTCCAAGGAGAAAATATTTTAACAGATTTGCAGGCAGTATAAGATACTGAGGTCGTGTCTTGGATGTATTTGAAAATCTTCTGAACAAAGACTTCATCAAATTGTGTCTTTATAACGTTCAGGCCTTTACACTGAAATACTCTGGGTGACTGGAGCCAAAGTTATAAAGAATGTCCCAGGTAACAAGAGATTATTTGGAGGTTTTGGGAATAGGCATTCGGTTCCCTCCATCCTTCTACCTTACAGAGTTTAGAGCCACCCCCAGTGCCCCAAAGCTAGCTGTGCTAAGACCTTGGTCTCATGCCACTTGCTTGTGCACCTGTCATGAGGATATGGCATTGCTATCCTTAGTCTCCAGCAAGACTCTGCCAAGCCAACTGAGATGTGGGACAGGGCTAATGACAGTGGTGGAGCTGAATAGTAGAGACCCAGAGTGAGGCTTAGGAAAATGGGTTGTCTGTGCTTTCCCCCCTAGGTTCTGCTTGCCTAGGATGTTCGATTTAAAACCAGTGGAAAGGAGCATAGGGAACTATATTCAATATCTTGTAGTAATTTATGGTGAAAAAGAATGTGAAAACGAATAAATGTTTGTTCCTATATGACTGAAGCATTGTGTTGTACAACAGAAATTGACACATTGTAAGCTGACTATACTTCAATTAAAAAAAAGTGGAAATGAGTGTTGGAAGCTGCAGTCTCTGAAGAAAGCACGTAAGAAGACTGTCCTCAAAGGGTTGGGTTCCCTGAAATCTGAGGGGAAGCCTGTGATGGCAGCTGACTGCTTCCATGTCAGTGAAGGCACTGCCAAAGTGCATTGTTTGTTAAGTTTCAAAACAGTGATGGTTGTTCCTGAGGCTATACTGGGCCCAGGCCTGAAGGAGGAGGGCTCTGGGCTAATCCTTTAAGGAGGTCATCAGTATAATTACAAGGATGGCCTTAAAATTCTGACCTCTCCAATTTTGCTTAGAAATTTTCACCATTAGTCTTATCATTAGATTACAGCCGTCTTTCTTTAAAATGCTCATATTACCTGATAAGCATAACAAATTTACATATTAGCATATTTGATTTATCAGTTTAGAGTCATAGGATTTTTAAAGCTGGAGGGGACTCAATTATCTGCTAGTTTAATAATCCCTAATCTCTTTGTCACCTTGTCCCCATGTTTTGAAATACTTTTGTCTAACGAACATGATTTTTTAAAAAAATTTGTTTTCCCTTCTTACTAATCAGACACATATGGATGCCAATTAGAATTTCTTATCACTGGGTAATAACCAGTTACTACACTGAGTACTTCCTGCCAGAAGCTAACACAAGAGCAGCCCAACATGATACTTGGGTTACTGGTGATGGTGTGAAGCCACATCACCTTCAGATGTGTGATTTCTGATAGGCTTCAATACTGAGACTAGTTCTTGGGTGCTGCATCTGAAAACTCTGGGGATCAAGGACCCCCCAGCTGCTAAACAGCTAAGCCAACTCCTTTATCTTTTATATGAAGAATCTGAATCCCAGGGAAGTTAAGCAATGAAGCCAAAACCTGAATACTGGTTACATGTCTAAGATAGTCTAATATTGGGGCTTGTCTCTGTTAGCATTCATTAGCAGAAAACAGAACCTTGAGGAACTTGGCTAAAAAATGTGGCTTTATCTTATGGGGCAGAGACCATTGGATATTTGCATCTTTATCTCCACAAGACCTACCTAGCACAGTGCCTTACACATGGTAGGTGCTTATTACATCCCCATTGGGTGAGAGTTGCAGGGAGTAGGCTGAGGGCTTAGAAGCTTGTTGCAGTTCAGAAGCAGAATCCTAGGTGAGATACTGCCTAGGGGGTCCTGGGCAGCTAGTAGGCAGCCCAACAGGGAATGAGTCCTTGCCACGTGGGAGCAAGAAAAGAGGGCGGAGCACCCAGCCATTGAGTTTTCAACAGTTCTGAGCTGGCTAATGTGGGACGGCACTCTTGGGCCTCGCTTTAGCACCTCCTTGCCCTTTTTGTTCCTGTTTTTGTCTTGGATTTGGAGTAGAATTTCTCAGGGTTTGACAAGCAAGCCTTATCCTCTCATTCCTCTGTTAGAAGCCTTCAGTGGCAACCTGTTGCCCTCAGGAAAATATCCAAACAGCTTGCAAAGCCTTTCATGATCTGCCTTCTACCAGCTACTCTTATCATGTTCCATCTTTGGGTCTTGGCCTTCCCCCCTCACGGTCCCCATATTGAGCTACTTGTGGCTCCCCTTCCTTGCCATGAGCCTTTATGCAAGCCCCTTCTCCCTGGAAATTCCTTTCCCTCCCCACCCCTCCCCCACCCCAACCCCCCTCCCCCCTCCTCCCCTCCTCCCCCCTCCCCCCACCCCATTCCTCTAAACTGGCTAATTCCTCTAAACTGGCTAATTCCTCTAAACTGGCTAATTCCTCTAAACTGGCTAATTCCTCCTTCCTCCTGTTACCCTCTTCACCCCTTCCCCCAGATTAGTTCCACACCCTTCTAGGTAGCCACAGTACATAAACATTTCTCATACTGTTTCAGGAAGAACTGACAACTTAACCTCAGATTCTGGCCGCCCACTTCCTTCTATTAGAGACACAGTAACAAAGGAAGTTGATGTTGACATCCTTGGGCAAACCCAAGGAGGAACCATTTAAAAATATTATAGATGGGCTTAGGGGGTGTGTATAGCTCAGTGGTAGAGCACCTGCTCAGCATGCAGGAGGTCCTGGGTTCAATTCCAGTCCCTCCATTAAAAAAATGTATATATATGTATATCATATTAGAAAATATATGTATTACATATATCTTATATAAATATATGTATATATTAGAGAGGGCTGCCAGGACCTGGGGGACCTGGATCCTGCCTCTCCCTCTGTTCAAATTGGAACAGGGTGTCAATTTTCCTACCACACTGTATTATATGGGAGATTACATTTTACATGGGATTGTTAACTTCAGCACTAAAGTGGAACTAGTTTATTCCACTTTATTAGAATATTATTATTATTAGAATATTATTCTAATTGGAATATTAGAGCTATTCCAAACTCTCCTTGAATAGCTTAATTGTCCACAAAGTTTTGTATATGCAACCCTACATCAATTTCTCTGGCTCTCTAATACCCATTGTTGCTCTGTGGTTCTCAATCAATTAAATGTCTTCATTAAGTTTTAGACCAAGTCATTAGACTCTTCTCGCCTGGTCACCTGACAATGTGTTTCACTTCACACATTCCCCACAGCCCCCACCCTGGTTTCAAGCTTGGTCATGTCTGTTGCTTATTTGATGCACTGGGACGCTGCACAGTAAGTACATGACTGAATTCAGGTCAGCTAACTGCGGCATTCCCATGTGATTGCTTCTTCACTACTGCATCCCCAGTGGGTGAACCAGGGAAGGTTTCACAGCGGGGTGACCTTAAACACTTGGTGGGAGTCTGTCAGGTGAAAAGGAAAGGGAGGGGAAGAAGCAGAGGCATTTGTCAAGGCAGAGAGTTGTGATAAGAGCTTGTGACTGAGGGACAGTCAAAAATTCAGTGTGGTTAGAGTACAAGGATGTGCTGTTAGGGACTGTGTACACCACATTACTAAATCTGTGGGAGATGCAGTTTCCTCACCTATTACAGTGGGGATAGGACTTGCCTCCAGGGCTTTTCTGAGCACCAGGTAGGCAATGCTCTGAAAGCACTTATTCCAGTCTTGACACATAGAAATGACAAATGAATTCGAGTTTCCTTTCCTACTTTCATTCTAAAGAGTTTGGACTTTATCCTATAAGCAGGGGGTGATATTTAATCACCAGTACAACCCAGGTACCACCAGTCAAAACAAACATGGGTCACAACCAACTAGCTAAGGGAATTGTTTTTAGGGGATTAAGTGCCCACAACTAGAGTGATGGAAAGCACTGAAACAGCAAAATCCAGCTTCCCTGGGAAATGGTGCATCCTTGATGTCCTCTAGGATTTTATCCACATCTGGTCCATAATAATCCACCTCAAACCAAATAAGCTAATTTTACCTCTTTGTAGGTACATCGTTATGTGGCTGACCTCAGTGCCACCCACGAGAAAACTGAACTGGAAGGGAATGGACCTGACATGCTAAATGTTTTATGTGTTCTCTTTTTTGATCCTCACCCAATCTTGGGAGGTAAGGCATTATCAGCTGCTTTTTATTATTGTGGAAACTGAGGCTTTGGTTGACGGCTGATCCCTCAACAGGCGGTGAGAGGCTTCTAGTGTAGGTCCATATTGTTCCCAAGTATTCCTTTTTCTCTGTCACTTTGGGGTTCTAGAGTCTTTCTCTTCAGTTTAAGCTTCAAGAACATTTACCATTTCTCACTCACCCATCCAGCCATCCAACCCATGTTCAAGAAAAACAACTAAAATGTATTTTTTATTTCACAAAAAAGTGTGACATGCGATACCCATCCCCTAACAAACTAAACTACAAACTCTGGGAATACAGAGTAAAAAGGAAATCCAGTCAGTCTTGATGAGACAAAAATTTGGTTTCACAAAGCTGAAAAATCCATTACAAAGTCTCTGTTGTATAAATATAGTCAGTCTTATCTTTAATGTAGAGTGAGACAAAAAAAAAAAGTTTTGTTGGCATAAGAAATCCCCTGGTCCTTGAATACAGCACAATCTTCATTTGTATTCCTGGCCAAACAGAGGTGATGTCTACATGGTAAGAGTTACATATGTGTTCAAGGACTCTTAAGTAGCCAAATAGGATTGAAGTACTTTATCTCCTGAGCCCACAGTCTCTCCCCCAATAGCTTGTGCAAAACACTATAGCCTTAGCTACGTAAAGTAACATGTGTCTGTTTTAAATTTGGTTGTGGTAATGGATGCACAATTCTGTGAGTATACTAAAAATCTATTGAGTCGCACATTTTTTTTCCCTCTTTTTTCTTTTCTTAATGGAGGTACTGGGGATTGAACCCAGGACCTCCTGCATGCTAAGCATGCACTCTACCTCTGAGCTATTTCCCTCCCCCTTGAATTGTACATTTTAAATGAGTGAATAGTATGGATTTGAATTACATCTCAATAGAACTGTTAAAAAATATCGAAGGTGTGTCTAAGTTGCTGGGGGAGCAACAGGTGACTCCCATAGCATAACTCAGGAGCCCCTGCCAGGACACAAGGAAGATACGCAGAAGTTGGTACACTAAGGGGTAGTTGAAAGGCAGGAAGGAGATCCTTAAAGTATTATGACCAAATCAGTGGAGTCTGAGGTTGCTCTGGGAGCACTCGGTTTCAAGATGTCAGAGTAAAGACGTCAGCAGGGTGTGTGCTTTTTCCTGTTGATTCTAGAATACTCTAAGGACCGTCTGTGGCCTTTGTCACAAAAGAAAGTTATTTGGTGGTAAAGCAGATGCCTGGGGTATTGTTGAGGCTACAGAAGACTTTAGGCTGGAGCTCGGAAGCTAGCTGTCTGCATCCACTGGGGTAAATCCCACCATGGCCACAGGTTCTGAGAGCCTGAGTCCCACAAGAAGACAGGAGGAGGGAGAATTTAGATACCAAAGAAAAGCTTTGATTCACTGAACCAAACTGAAGCCTGCCTTCAGTGACGCTCCTGTTGGCCAGAAGTCACAGCAGGGTTCCAGTTCTCACTGACCCTTTTACAAGACCACTGCCAGGGTAGCAGAGGCCAATCAGATCAGCAAACCATTATGTGGCAGACAAACCACTTAGAAGTGCTGTCTAAATTCTTCACCTACCTTCTGGTCACCAAATGGCCATTTAAGAAAGGGGACAGGCACAAACCATGGGCAACTGGGCCCTTGACCAGGTTTGGTCATTCTAGCCAGATAGTGAGGGAAGGAGAATTGCCGTTAGTAGAAAGACAAATAGAATTTAAACTCTTGCTCTGGTTTCACCATTCTAGCTGCTTAAATTTCATCGGATATAACTTGACGTGGAAGTGGAGAAAGGGGGCGCAGAGGACTTTGACTTTACTCACCTTTCAGAAGGGATACTGCCAGAAGCTGGGACCAGAAGTCTTTTTAGTTTTTTAGCACACAGAGGAAATGAGAACAGAAGAAGGGAAGGACAGGGACTTGAAATTGCGAAGGTCCCAGTTTGGTGGACACCTTGTCCAGCTCCCCTAGTTAGTCCGGTAGGCTGATCGGGATCTGCTGCTGGGGTGTGGGCTGGGAGTCCATGCCTTTCTTGGCCAGCCTAGAAATTGTTTATTCTGTGGCTGAGTGGATGTGTTAAGCTTAGAAGCAGACATCATGGCCACCTCAGGTCCATCCCAGTTAGGGCTGGCTCCCCAGTATGGCCCCACTAAAACCTTGGCCTCCTTGTGTTCTTTCAAAATATGATACCCTTGTTCCCTAATATGGCCCAGGTCTCTAGGAATGGGGACTCAAGGGTGAGGAATTTTGCTCACTGGCAATGTTTGGCATCTCTGGGTAAAAGCAAATAGAGACTAAAGCTTGAACATCTGGGCTTGGGACTTACCTGGTTCTCTTTAGTGTCATAAGGAGATGGAGGGAGGTTAAAAAAAAAAAAAAAAAAGGTAGGGGGAGAATAGATCCATGTCCATCAGAGCTTTGGGCATTTTCTTGACGAACTTCTTCCTTTGGCTCCAGTGAAAATATTTATCACTTTAGGGAAGGGAATGAAGTACCTAGTTTTAAAACAAAACAAAACAAAACCTTCCTTATTGCCTCTCTTTGTGCTTATCAAGCCTTTTCTTACCCAGGCCTTGCTCATCTGGTCCTCAGCCTATCCATTATGCCAGTTCGAGCTGGTATTCCAGGAGAGGTGAATCCAGGCAGCCACGAAGATGGTGCATCAGGGCTGCCAATACCCTCCTCCCCCAGCCTCGCTCCTAAAGTTGTCGTGTGCTGAGGGCATGTGATCAGGGAAACTCCCAGCTGCTTCTGCCCTTAAGTAAGAGGACAGAGGAAGTAGTTTCTATACTTAAGAAGAGAGAAACATTTTTGTTCCAGAGCTATAAGAAATATGAGCAGATGAAGCTATGGCTCCGACGGCTGGGCCATTTTGGGAAACAAGATGCAAGCGAGGGAGTGATATATAAACAAAGTGTGGGTATATTTGGCAGGTTTGAGGCAAGCAGAAAGGAAGGTTTGGGTACTCTATAAAAAAACAAAGCTCTGAAATTCAAACTTCTTCTGATAAGGCCACAATGAAGAGATTTCCGGCAGTGGGTGTTGCAGGAAGCTGGCACCCACACTGCCACAGGCTTGCCAGGTGTGGTGCCCAGGTGAGGGGGCAGGTGAGGCGGGGCAGCGCCCCTCACAGGTCCATGTCTGGGCCTCCTGAGGATGTCTTCAGTGGCACCGAGTCAAACCCATCAGGAGTCCTCTGAAAGAGAGATGGTGACAGGAGCTGGCTGCTGCACACGGGCAAGTTTGGGGAACAAAGGAGAAAAATGGAAAATAGGTGACAGAGGAAGCCTCATGAGATTCTTGCTTTTAGTCACTTTGTGGAAACATGGACATAAGATATCCTCTATTCTTCTTGCCCCCTTCAGTCAGTCAGAGGATAAGAAACATCTTTAAAACCCCTTGCTTTACATATTTGCTGAATTCTGGAAGTTCCAGAAAGACTCAAGGTTTCCAGGGTAAATTATTCCCCCATTGGTTAAAAAAAAAACAGTCAACATCTAAGGAGGCCAAGGGAGTTGCCCTGGGAGGTCAGCATAGGGGAATGAGGTTCGGGAAACACCTACCCACATTCCTCTCCTTACCACCCTCCCTACCCAGTTTGGATGAGCTGAATCAGGGTGGCTGTGAGTTGTGGGTGCTGCCAGAGTGGGACCACAGAAACCTGTGGCCCTGGAGCAGTTGCTTGAATAGTCTCTGCTTGTCCCACGCCCAGTGAGTGTTGTCTGAACTGCATTTATGAGCTTCAAACTCACTCACTCACCCACAGCTCTCCCAGCTCAGAACTGCTCGGCAGTGAACAGCCTAGATAGACTTAGCTATGACTCAGCCCTCAAAGGACTGGCCCAGACATCCAGGGGACAGCATCCTCCGCTGGCCAAAGGAGACCCTCACTTCCATCAGAAGTTGATCCTAGAGATCGCCTCTTCCCCTCCCTCCAAAAAAAAAAAAAAAAAAAAAGGGCAGGAGCAGGGATGATTCTTACAACATGGATGGTTCGGTACTCCTTCTGGAAGTTAAAGGGCCCAAACAGTCCATGAACTGGAGTGCATGTTGGGAGAAAAGGGGCCTCGTCAAGAGCAGCCTTGGGCCCCAGAGGAAAGAGTGTCGGTGTGGAAATACAAGAGGCAGAAGCCAGGATTCTCAGGGTGGGGGGACAGAATAGAATGGAGGGTGGAGGGCAGAGTAGTGGTCCCTGAACGGTGTGGCACCATTCAGTGTCCTAGGACTGGTGTCTTTTCCAGCTCTCCAGGCTGACCTCAGTGCTCCCTACCTTGGAGGTAAATGATTTGATCTTCCCAAAGAGTGACTTCTTGCTGGTGAAGATGAGGTCATCCTCCACATCTTCGCCCTCCATGATGGCACAACTGTCAGCTGCTGGCAGGTCACAGTCCTTGAGGGTAGCATTCATCACCAGCTTGGAGTACTTGTACTCTAATCTATGAAACAAGGAGGAAGGGAAAGACAAGACACCAAAATGTGAACTAAAGGGGAAAGAAGGAGAAAAGCTGGGTGATAAATAGGTATTCCCATACCATGGGTAATGGAAGTGAAGCATGGCAAAATGGTATTAGGTCCGGGCATATAGCTAAGACTCTTGGCTCCCAGGTCAGTGATCTTTTTCCTTAAGGCTGGCTGTTTCTGTGATCTCAAGGCTTAATAGAAATATTGGAATTATAAAGTCATTATTTTTGTTAATAACAACAAATTAAGAATTCTCTGCTTTTTTTCTTTTTTCTTTTTCTTTTTTTTTTTTGGTGGGGTTAGGTTTATTTATTTTAACGGAGGTACTGGGGATTGAACCCAGGATCTCATGTATGGTAAGCGTGCACTCTACCACTAGCTATACCCTCCCCCCATCGTTGGTTTCCTTTTGATGATCTAACAGCCATTCATAGATTGCCATGTGGTACCATCCCTGTTTAGGAGTCAGAATAACCAAGGCATATACCGAATAAGTGGCTCAGCAAGTCTCTGGCCAGAGTCACAGGGATATGGCCAACTCCAGAGAAAAGCTCCATGAATTTATACTCTCAGATATTCCCCTTCTCACTCAAAGATCCCACCCTGGCTACCCCCAAACTCCAATACCCCGTATGTACTTTTGATTCTTTTTCCAAAAGTAACAGGTCAAGACGGTGAGCAGGATGGCAGTGCAGGTGCCTCCAGAGATGCCCACTTTCAGCCAGAAATCTAACGTTTTGCAGATGGTGACTCTCTGCTCAGGCAGGGAGATGCCACCGGAGCATAGCTTTGGTTCTCGCCACACGTAGGTCGTTTTCTGTTGGGGAGAAAAACAAGGAACTCAGATATCACATTCTGTTCTCCCCTGGGAAGTCCCCAAACAGAGAAACATACCTGGACCCCAGCCACGCAGCTACTGATGATAGCGTGGTAGTCAGCAGCCGAGCAGAGCGGGCAGGCAGCCACGCTCTCCCACAGGAAGTGGAAGTTACAGCCATCACAGGTCCCTTCGGAGCATGTGCTAGCAAAGCAGAAAGGAGACTTGAGGGCTTACTCGCCAGACAGCTGGGAAGATCTGGCTGGAGTCCTGTCATCTCACAGCTTGCCTGATCCATCCTCTCCTTGCCAAACTCTTAGCTCCATCAGGATCCTTCCACCTAGTCCTTAACCCAGGTTTTGCTCTCTGACTGCCCTTCTGCTAAGCACCCTCCCCTAGGTTCCCCACCTTCTGCCTGTTTGTTTCTACTGACAGCAGATGAGAGCTAATGTAAGCTGTCTGAGCCCCAGCAGGCTGCCCAACTAACCTGCCCAGCTAACAGAGGCTCCTGTTCTCCCCATGGACATGTGACATTTTGCAAAAGTCACTTTTATGCAGCTTCTTGCCGGGGAGGGTGGTGGGGCAGGGTTCAGGAACGGACTTCAGGTCATGGCTCCCTGTCATGTACTTTTCTGTGATGTTTGCAATGAGAAGAGCGAGCCTACATTTTGACACCACTGCTGGGTCAAAATGTCCTGCTTGGCTCTCCATCTCCCTGACCATCTTCCTCAAGACACTAGTGCCCCTCAAGATGTTAGTGTTGTGTGGAAAAATAAAAAATGAAAAGGGAGGTGGGGGTAGGGTACTGTAGTCAGATTAGTTCAAGAATTCTCGATTTAGTGCACTCTGCTATCACACTCAGAATTGGGTCTTTCATTGTGGAGAGATTGCTAGGATTCCCTAAACTTTTACTAACCCTAATAGTCATAGCAAGTACATTGCTGACACCGGGGGAAGTCCTCAAATTTCATTGTGTCCTTTAATCCTTACAGCAACCCCGTAAGGGAATTTATTATCATCCCCATTTTACATATAAGGAAGAGGAGGCTTCGAGAAGGTAAGAACTGTATCCATAACAGAGCTAGGAAATGGAAGAGGGAAATTGAATGTGGCTCTCAGCCCCAGCACTCAGTCACTTTGCTAGGCAGCTGCCCCGCTGTGGTCTGGGAGTGGGAGGGCAGCTTTGGCTCTTCCTCCTGACCCATTCTTGATATCTAAAGACTGAGGATTTGGAGGCATGGCTGTGTCCCCAAGAGCCCATTAATGGATCTCGGATGGTTTTCTCTTTTGCTCTTTTTCAGTAACCTTTGGTTCTTGGGGTGGGATGAGTCCAAGGAAGGGAGACTTTGTTACATCCCTTTACCTTGGCAGCGACAGACTCCCAGGCACAGGTTTCAGCGGACTGCATCTGACGCGGATGGTGGTTGACCTCCCAGAACTGCAGGACTGGGTCACGTCATTGGACCTGCAGAGAAAACAGCCCCCATGGGGGAATGAGTCACTCATCTGTGCCACTGGAGAGCCACCAAGTCAACATGGAACAGTTCCCCCACTGGGGGAGTCAGGACTTGGGCTCCAGCCTGACGCATAGGAGAGAGTGAGGATCAGGGAGATCTGGTCGGGGGAGATGTGCTGGTCTAGGAAATGTTAGCATATGCATAATACTGGAGCCTCCTTAGATGGGAAGGGTAGTCCTCCATAGGTCATCCAATATTCCTCCCTGCTGCTGGGGCAGACCTGCCCCAGTAATACCCAAGAAGCTGGGATGGAGAACTCCCAGCCTTTAGCTCTCATGGCTAGGCAGATCTGCTAGCCCTTGGATGTGTTCTGACTTGATGAGTAGTAGGTGGCTAGAGAGGGAGGGACACAACAGAGATTGCGGGGGGGGGGGGCTTGGTTTCCCTTGCATTACCCTAGCCTCTCGTTTTCACCTATAAAAGAAGATCACGTCCGGTATTCCCAAGGACTCCGGGTGGAAAAGTTCAGCTGGGGAGGTGATTCCATCCAGAGTCATATTTGTTGTCACGCCTGCCAAATTAGAGCTCCTAATTAGTTCTCACTAGTAGCATTTAGCTGGCAACCACTTCAATCCTTTCAATATCTGTCCACATCCAACCTGCCTTCATCTCATCACATCCCTAAATGGCTCATAAAGGGTGAACCAAAGTTTTGTCAGTAGCTCCAGGGGCACTTGGTATCCCAGGATGGACTAGAAAACAGAGGTCAGGATGATGGGCCCCTCCCTCATCTGGGACCTTTCACCTTAGTGCCCAGTAGCCTCACTCTCTCTTACACAGATTCACGAAAAACAGACTAGAGCAACTGAGTTACTCACCGATAAGTCGATCGGCGAGGCTGACAGGCTGCGAGGACACTCCGGCCTTGTAGCCTGTCACCTCCGGGGGAATGATGACCGCTTGGCAGACGTAGGCTGTGATGGATTTGGAGAAACCTGACTCACCCTCAGGAATCCGGAGGTCTGTGACATTGTCGGTGCACACGGACATTTTCTTACCCTGGGCAGGGGATGTGGGGAGGAAGTGGGAAGGAGCGAGTGATCACAGAAGAAGTCCCAAAAGGGAACAGGGAACAGTATTTCCATGTCTAAAATTTCAGCCTTCCAAGAGTATGCTGCAGTGGAATGATTCATCCAGATTCTAATTACAAGACAGATTTAAAAAGATAAAAAAGCTAAGGATAAGGCCTAGGTGTCCTAGTTTCTGGAACTCTGGCCAGAGACCTCCCCCCTCAGTCTTTTGTTTCCATGGAGTCACCTGGGAGGCTTGTAGGAGCAGGGTTGTGATGGTGGCAACTGATTTGGAGATCTAATCTACCAGCCCACTGGTTAAGGGCCTTCCTTATCCTAGTCGGTTTTCTCGGCAGATACTGAAACATGTGACTGACCACATGAAATTTATTTGAATATCTGGCCTGTTTCACATTCCCTGTCTGTGACTTCCTCGGAGCTGTGATTCCACCATGCTTGTCTTGGAAGCACTTTCCAGACAGTGTCTCCCAGGGGTTAAAACAGGGTCCTCATAACCAGCCTTTTCCCTCTCTGGAGGGAGGGCATCGTAGGAGCAACTGGAACCTATTCCATGAAAAAATATTTATCAAGAGAAGAAAGATTGCTTCTCCTCCTAAAACAACCCAAACTGTATAGAATAGAACTCTGGAAGATGGTAGGAACTGAGACTCCTTCCTCGTGATTTTGTAATAGAAGAAATATTGAGATATGGATGGTTCCTTCAAAAATTTCTTAAATGTATGGAATATCAATATATAACTTGCCTGCTAATGTAAAATCATTTGTTCAATATTTTAAACTTAAGTAGACTAAGCATTTAGAATGCAGGATTTTCGATACTATAAATTTTATTACAAATAGAGCTAAGTTGCTAAATCTGGCATTTATTGTCAAGATTGTAAGAAATAGGTAAAGAACACGAGAACAGAAAGAAACCTTCACGTTATGTAAGAATAAGGAAGCAAAGAAGAAGAAAAAAAGAAAGCAGAAAAAAACACAGACTCTCCAAATTCCCATCTTCTCTCTCCCAACTCACTGAATGAAATTTTTGCTATGTGGGACTTGCTTTCATCAGTCTCAATTCCTGAGTCATCACTGTCACCTCGCAGGCTCTCTTTTAACTTCTTCAAAGACTTTTGAAAAACGAGATAGAGACATCTGTCTCCAGTCTTTCACAGATTAGCCTATTTCTCGACAAGTTCTCTATATGAACACAAATCAACTGTTTTGTGTGCTGCAGAAGATGTCTAGAAGCTGTGTGGTGTAAAGGCCTTACCTCCACACAGAGTCACAGACTACATGCTCAAGACACTCTTTATTTTGTAATGTTCGAAACTGATTTTCCGACTGTTAATCCTGGCTTGTTTGTAATTTAGTCAAGTGCAGTCTTGATGTGATCACCCTTTACATTTCTGCCTTTGAATCTGGGATCCAGAATATTTGCAGCAGCATGAAATGCTGATGGTAACATGTACTGTCAGCAAAGATACATGTAGACGAACTAAGCATGATTTATTTTATCCAGCCTCTAGACAACACATGAACAAGTGCCATGATTACTGGAGACTGCTTTTTCAAGGAAAAAGAAAAATCTTTCTCCTACATAGTTTTTTTAAAATTGAAGTATAGCTGATACACATGCATAGTTTCCATGTAATCATTTTGAGGGAATAAAGAAAGGTCAGGGAGGAGTCAATGGATACTTTATTTTAAACATTTTCATTTTTATAAATGTTTCTAATCCAAATGACTTGACTTTGGAGGAGAAAGTCCTCAGGGAGAATAATAATCATTTAAAAACCTTTGAATCCCCCCGGTTCCTCTGCTGCCTGAATCTCCTGTGTCCTCTCTGGCCTCTTATCCACTGGCGCCCCCTTTCCGTGCTCACACTGTCGGCGCCTGCACACCTTACCTGGTTTCCGCAGAGACTGAGGGTAAAGTGGTGGAAGTATTTCAGCCCTTTGGAAGTGAAGCTTGGCCCCCCAGCCACAGAGACGGTGTTTCCCAAAGCCAGGAAGTTGTAGTCATAAGTCCTGCTCGGAGTGCTGACTGAGAAGGTACAGTCGTTGTAGCACAGAGAGTGGATCTGAGGGGAAAGGGATCCATCAGGCCGGCGGCACAGGCAGGGCCTTGGGGGTGCCCAGTGGAGAGTGGCAGTCCCTCTCCCCAGCCTGGCCCGGCCCATGCTGGGTGAAAGCAGAGGAAGAATGGACAGGGGGTGGGCGTTAAAAGACGTCAACCAGAGGCCAGTGGAGTTTATGCGCATCTTGCCATTCAGTAATTAGCACTGATACGACGTACAAACCCAAACCTGTTATTTTTCAGTAGGTACTTTGGTCCGATTCTGTAGCCTTTTCCTAGGCCTAGATTATAGAACTCTCTCAAGTCACAAGAGATCCCTTCTTACTTTCAAGCAGAAGACAACAGGAGCTAACTGGAAGACAGGTGTCCAGGATAGCAGAAGAGAAGCTCCAAGCCTGGCCCCCTGCCCCCATTTAAAACTCACCGAACCCCAGGTTCCTTTTTCCCAGGCTTTCTGTGAGAAACTGAACCATAAACCCCTTCCTTGCTCCGTTTTAAGGTCCCCATGCAGTATACAACTGTCAGTCCCTCCCACAGCAGCAGGGGGAGCCCTGGGGGAAGAAGTTTGTAATGAAAGTCCAGGGCGCCTCAAATAGGTTGCCAGGGGTCTGCAGAATCGAGGCACTTACTGCACAGCTAAACGGAGCAACGTCTGCAGACTGTGTAAACAGTGCCTTGCAGATGCGTGTCCATGTGGCTGTAATCAGTTAAAGTTTATTTAAAGGCATTAATGAATAACTAAGAGCTTTTGGCCGTGGTACTTTCTTCCATTCGGAAAGTGCATGGGGGCAACAGCACTGCTGTTCCACTTCAGAAGAGACCCTTGGGAGAGGAGATGGCAATGCCAATTAACTGTATGTCCCAGCAGAGGTGGGTTACCTTCCCCAAGAAGAGGGGACAAATTCCCATAATAACAGGCTGGATTGAAGTAGGCTGAATGCGAACCACAAGTCCCACTGCTCCTTCCCCTTGAGTCTCTGCACAGATGCCAGATAACCCTCTGGACCACATGGTCACAGATCTCCCTTACCCATCACCTCAAGATGAGACTTGTCCATGACTGAAGCTCAGACCCTGAAAACCACCCCCTCCCACTAAGAACTCTCCATCTACAGTCACAGCCTGGATGAGTGTCCACTAGGACTCCAACCTGGGAGTATGCTCAGGGGAGTCCTTGAGTATCAGCCCCTCAAGAATCCTACCCAGGACCCAGCACTCTCTGAGGTGGCCCATCCAGAGAGCCAAGGTCAACTGCTGCTACCTTGTTGCTCTTGGTGCCTGGACCGCAGGGCACGCAGGCCTGGGCGCCATAAGGCTGGTGGGCTTTCAGGATTGTGTTAGCGGGGCAGGAGCGGCAGGTTCCTGACTCCCGATCAATATAGTAACCGGCAGGACAGGAGGTGCAGGAAGAGCCCACGTCAGAGGCTTCCAAGGCACAGGGACGGCAGTAGGAGGCCACTCCATGCATGACATTGGTGACATTGATGGAGTAGATCTTGGCGACGTCTTTGGTGTACTTTCTGCCCTGGAAACAAAGAGTGAAGAGGAGAGTGGGCCAAGGCCTGAGCAGCTGCAACTGAGTGCTCTGGAAATAGTAGAGTATGACTTAATCTTTTTTATCCTATGATACTTGAGAAAAATCTTCAGAAGCTTCGTATCCTTTCTACTCACTATTAACTCTAAATGTACATTTTGTGTCATTTAAAAATGATTGAATAGTTTAAATGGCATATAAAATATTAAGTACCATGGGGCAATATGCAATAGATACCCTTTTAAAAAAATTTGGGGGGAGGGTTATTAGGTTTTTATTTATATTTAATGTAGATACTGGGGATGGATGCTAGGCATGCACTCTACCACTGAGCTATACTCTCCCCTAGATACTCTTAAACATATATATAAAGCAGTTCTTTTCCTTATAAAAGGAAAACAATATTTGTAGAGAAATGAAGACTGCATAGGAGATATTCCACATGTTAACTGGGTCATCTCTGGGTGGTAGGATTATGGGTGATTTTATTTCTTCTTTTTGCTTATTTCTTTTTACTTGTATGTTTTCTTGCAATAAACCTGCATTATTTTGAGTTAAGAAAATAAAACCAGAGTTGTTGTTATTAAAAATATGTCTGTGAGTCTGTTTCTGTTTTATATTTAAGTTCATTTGTCTTCTTTTTTTTTTTTTGGTGAGGGGAGGGGGGTATATAGGGACAGACTGGGAGTTCGAGATTTATAGATACTGACAGGTATATATAAAATAGATAAACAAGTCTATACTGTATAGCATAGGGAAATATAGTCAAGATCTTGTAGTAGCTCATGGTGAAAAAGAACATGAAAACGAATATACGTATATTCATGTATGACAGAAAAAGTGTGCTGTACACCAGAAATGGACACATTGTAAACTGACTATAACTCAATAAAAAAAATTTTTTTTAAATAAAAATATGAACAGGGTAGCCATGGCGACTAATGCTACTACCACTAACCTGTTGTAGCTGCTCCCTCTAGGTAATGGTTGTTCTGTGGGGAGCTGGGGTGGGGAGCTGAAACTCTGAGTTGGGGCTGAAGGGCAGCACAGCCCTGGCTAAGTGTTAAGAAAATGTACTGGACTGATTGCTTTCCTTCTCCGCGGCTCTCCTCGAGGCTCCAAGTCTCCGTGGCCTCAGGCAACCCACATCTCTTCTTCGGGGTGGTAGGGTTTTCTTGAGGCAGGGACTCCTCAAAATTCACTGTCACCGGATAAGGTTCACACTTAGTGAATGCGTTGTCAGCCTTCTTTGTTTGAACTTGCCTTTACAGTAGTGGATAGCAGTCCCGTTCCACAACCTGGCATTTAAACTCCCCAGATCAGGCCTTTTTGTCTATCTGGCCGGCTGAGAGGCACCAGGGTCTGGAATGAGCCTTAAAAGAGGACTCTGGAAACTAGTTCTGATTGTCATTCATTCATTCAACAGACAGTGATTGCACAGTCTGTGCACTTGACGCCGTGACTGGGCACTATTCTTAAATCACGGCTGTTGTCTTCAAATAGCATACAAACCAGTGCAGGAGATAGGATACTGGACAAATAAACATACTGAATAACATGAAATCACACCAGAAGGAAGAAGAATTACTAAATTAGATCAAATTTTGCAAAATGGAAACAATATAACAATGTTAGTTCCTGGAAAAGACCTGAAGTATGAATGGATATCCTTGACTTTTGCTAGATTCTGTTTTGTCTTATGATGACAACAAAGTAGATTTTTTTTAACCTTTTAATGTTTGGATTCTGTGAAGCCAAGTTTCCCATTAAAGGGAAATGCTTTCAAGATGCATTGTAAATGCTCATTTTTGTAAATTAATCATGATTATTTTGGGAAAAGAACAGTTTGTTCTTTGAAGACAAAAATAAAGGTGTTTTTGGTTAAAAAATTAAAAAAAATAAAAATATGAACAGGGCTGAACAGGGTATACCAGGTCCTCAGGGCAGGGTCTACTGAGGGGCGTGAGGTCATTTTAGGAGGTGACAGTGTCACCTTCCCCTGGAAGTCATTTGGACAAGGCTTGATGCTCCTCAGGAGGCTGGAATAGGAGGTTCTCTGCTTAACTCCCTAAGATTCTTCCGATCATTGGATTCTGAAGCTCATACTTAAGCTAGCCTTAGGAATCCTCCCAGGTTCAGAGGCTCTTCTGGAAGCTGGGGGTCTGAGGAAGGGGAGGAGCTTACTGTCTCATGAAACGTGGTCCTCTGGAAGGCCCAGGTGAAGCTCATGGTAGCATTCTCCTCGATGATGTAGGTATAGGACTGTTTGCCTTTAGAACCTTTCCATGTCTCCACAGGAGTGTTGGTCCTCGAATTCACACCCTGAACCCAAGAGAGGCAAGTGAAGAAGGCAAGATGGCTGGGTGGCTGGTGTGGGAGAGGGTGCCCACAGTGCTGCCATCCTGGGGGCCATCACAATTGGTCAGACCCATATTGAATGGTGAAGTCCCAGACAGTCAGGTCCATGGGGCAGAGGGGACCAACCCTCCCAAATAGTCCTTGGAAGCCCCAAAGCGGGCAAAGAAAGGAAGACATACCACCATGAAGTAAAGCTCGCAGTTCACAGAACAGATGGTCTCAAAGACAAACGTGATCCTGGCCATCTCTTTATTCTCTGTGTCTGCCATCACTGATTGTGGAGGTCTGTGGGGCAGAAATCGGAAGTCAGTTCCAGAGGCCAGGCAGTGGTTATTGAAGAACCCAGATGGCAGCAAAGGGTCTGCTGGGGGCAGATTAAGTTCTGAGTATGCTGGAAAGAGCACGGACTAAGTCCAACTCTGCCACCCTAGCTGCGTGACCTAGACCTAGACAAAATGTAGTTTCCTCGTTTGTAAAAGGGATGTGACAGTATCTTTCTTATTTACCGCCTATCATTGTGGTGAGATTGAAAGGCATATGAGACGTGGAAGTGCTTTATAAAATGCTGTATGGCCTTGCTGGCAGAGTGTGGTGTCCAGACCCACTGAATCAGAATCTGTGCGTTAACATGACTCCAGGTGATTCATATGCTCATTAAAGTTTGAGAAGCACCACTATCATAATATGTCAATTGTCCACATTTGCTCAGCAGCGCACCTCCCAGGATAGTGAGGGTTTTGCCTAGGTCAAATGAGCAGATACTTCAACTTGTAATTTCTTTAGTAAAGTTCTCAGACTGGTCCTTCTTTTATGAAAGAGAGAGCCATGCCCAGTGGGTAAGGATGGGGGTGGGGTGGGTGGGTGAGGAAGTGCTTTACTACTGTAACCAGATTTCCAAACTGAAAAGTACTTTGGCAAATGTTCCCTCTCAAAAGTCTAAAAAGTTTGCTCACCTCATGAACATGGAATAAGCTGTTCTGCTCTGAGTAATGTAAGTTAAGGGAAGGGAAACTAACACCTTTTGAGCAACTACCGTGGGCTGAGCGCTGCGCAGGGATGGAAAGGAGGGAGCTTGAAAGAGGGAAGGGAGAAGCCAGACTGGCAATAAGCAAGCCCATTCGTGGTTCCCCCTCATCTTTAAAGCAGATGTAGCCAGAAGACGTCACTTGGGCTTTGGAAATCCATTTATGGCTTTTCTTTCAGCTTTTGCCATTTTCTTGAAATCTGAGGACCTCAAGGTCCCAGCTGCTGTCTACACAGCTGTGCTAACCAATGGGCTCAACCCGAGCTAGCCCAGAATCACAGACTGTCAATCCCTCTTGTTTTACAGACGAGGAGCCTAAAGCCTACAGGGGAATAGTGGCTTTCCCAAGTTCACAGAGCTAGTCAGTGGCAAAGTTCAAGTGCCCTGTGTTCTAGTCCAGTGCTCCTTCCATGGAACCACCTGCTTGTAGTTTTTGTTTTTTTTTGTTTTTTTAGTGGCAAACAAGTTGCTTATTGTCCTAGGTCTTCTTGGGACATGGAGGCAAATAAGACAATAAGAACAATCCCTCCTAATCTTCTTGCACCAAATAAAGATGAACTGTCTATGTGCACGTCTGGCTTTATGTTTTACAGTTTTTTTAAAAAAAAATCTTATCTCATGCTGTGAGGAGGAAGAATTCGAGTAGCGTGTGGCTAAATGATGGGAGAAGCTAGATGGGATGAGAAAGCAGTAGGCAAATCAGCCTGGGGAGCAGCTAGGAACGAGTGTTAGCGTTCAGGGTGACTCTGTCAGACCATTACCCTGGTCTCCTCTGCTCTGAACCGACACTTCCGCAAGCCAGAAGCCCTCTCCTCTACAACACTCCAAGCTGTGTGGGACTTGGATGTGGCTGAGGTTGGCATGGGCTTCCCCTTAGCTTTGCATTTCTCACCTAAATCCCGGCACAACCAGGGTGAGAATCATGAAGTCATTGTCTGAGGCTCCAACAGCTGTATAAATGTGGTCATCAGCCACCTCCCAGCCTGGAAAAGGAGAGGGAGGAGTTAATACTGAGCAGTCTTGGGTGCAGGGCAGACTTGCACTCAGATGACACTCTGGAAGGGTGATAACACCATCCTTTGAGATGTCCAGAACTACCACGGAACACGGACCAAGTTACTCTTCTGGTTACTTTGGTCAAAGGCTCTGAAACTCTCAGAGCAAGATCTTTGGAGCATGTGCACGTTGTTTCTAGTTCTGTTTTTGTCTCAAAAACTAAGGTTTGGTAGAATTATGTCCATAAGGAGTAGAGCATTCAGGGGAATGCATGGCCTGATTAGCTGGGTTTTTTCCAGACATCACTGCTATGAGGAGACATGAGGTGGGAAGAGCCCCTGTGGCAGGGCAGCGAGCTGAGAGCTCCTGGTCAGGGAGGCGATTACCTGTCATGCCCTTGTACTCAAAGTTGATCCCGCTGAGGACGGTCGTTTCCATGTTTGTGGGCAGCGTGTTCCACCATTTGTATTCGAACCCCACGGCAGGTTCAGTCCCCGCTGGGCAGTGGCTGCAATCTGGGGGAGCCATAAGATCCCCGCATTCAGCAGGAAGGCTGCAGCCACCCTGCCTGGAGCTGCTGTTACACAGACAAGTGGCAACAGCGGTGGGCAGCCCCACAAGGGTGGGGCTGCGCACAACTGCACAGTTAAATCAAGCTGACTCGAGAACACTCTGACAGTGTATGTCAACACTGACCCTTCATTCCAATATCCTAGCTAGCCTGCATGCCCGTCAAATGATTCATTTCAAAGCTTAAATGTATCTTCTAGGCTGATACACATAGCGCATATTATTTCTCACATCATTATCAGCAAATGCATTCACAACGGTGGACACACAAATCCCCCAATTCCTCTTTGCAGAGTGGCTTACAAGTTCTATTCGTGTCAAGATGGCCATCCTAGCTCCCCGAACCTTCTAGTTAGCACCACTGCCACGTGGTGGAAGCCTCTGTTGTGAGGATGAGGTGCCTTCAGGACTGAGTCACATTTGCAGTTGGAATGAGGAGGAAGGCAGGCGGTTCTAGGTGTGGCTCGGACCTACAGACCCGGCCCACTTGATGGCTCCTCCCCTGAACTTAGTCCTCAGAGGTGGCCTGGCCCACACTGCTTCCCTGGGACGGACAGACGCCGTATTCAGCTGACACTCTGCGCCCATGCGGCCCGCCCACATGAGTGGTGTGAGAAGGGATGTGCGGCAGGGAGTGGGGCAGGAGGGGGGTTACCGGAGCCATTGGAGTAAGAGCCATAAGGGCAGGGCTCGCAGGCGCTGCTGTTGGTCTTGAAGAAGCCTGGGTTGCAGGGCGGGCAGCGGGTCTTCCCGCCAGAGGCGGGCAGCCTCACCGCCCCCTCCAGATCTTCGCTGCAGACTTTCGGCTGGGCCCATTTGTACATGAGCTGCGTCTGCAGAAACAAAGCACGGCTGCCTGTGTGGGAGCAGCACATCTTCAGGAATCTGCGTGGAAGGTGGGGGGCCCTGGGCTCTGGTGTTAGCTCCAGCAGGGTGGGGAACTTTGTTTTGGTCACCGATGTATGGCAGGCACCTAGCCCAGTGCCAAGCACACGGCGGTGCGTCGTAAATACCTGCTGGAGAATGTTGACTGGATGAAGAGAGAGAGACCTGAAGAGGACTTGTGTGTCCGAGGGAATGGGGGGACCAGCTGTCTCTAGAGAAAGCTCTGATTCCAGTGTAGACTCTTATCACTACCAGTGTCACAGGACAAGCAGCTGGTGAAGATCCCAGAACACAAAAAGGCATGGAGTTGGCTCACGTAAGCCCTGAGGAAAGAAGGGTGGCTAAGGCGTCCCAATTTGTCTTCCAAGTGTTTGCTGTGCTTTCTCATGTATTCAGTAGACATTTATAGAAAGTCTAATACATTTCTGTGCCAGACCTGGTGACTCAGAGATGACTGACCGGGCCCCTGACCTCAAGGAGCTCACCGTCTAACAAGGGCACTAATCACACAGTAACAATCCCCACGGGGGTACAGACACGGCATTCTCTAGAACATCAAGGCAAGAGGAACAATCGTCAAAGAATACAAATTTGCAGTTATAAGGCCAGGAAGTTCTGGGGATCTATGGTACAGCACAGTGATTAGAGTTAGTCAGACTGTATCATATACTCGAGAGTTGCTAAGAGAGTAGATCTTAAACATTCTCACCACCATAAAGAAATGGTCATTATGTGACCCAGTGGAGGTGTTAGCTAACTCTGTGGTGGTCATCATTTTGCAATATGTAAGTGTATCGAATCAACACATTGTACACCTTAAACTTACGTAATGTTATGTGTCAATTATATTTCAAAAAACTGAGGGGGATAATAGGCAAGGGGACTGGTCAACCAGGTCAGCAGGCAAGAGAAGCATTGTGTCTGTCAGTTACTAGGGCCGCCCCGAGGCTTTTGCTGGAGGCACTGGATAGAGCAGAGGAGATGGACTGCAGGAGGCCCCAGCAAGTCAGGGGTGAGGTTGGACAGCTTCCTGTGTGGTCCTCGGGCAAGTCAGAGACAAAAGGATTGCCCTGGAGTGGTGCCAGAAATGCTCTGTGCAGCATACTGTACGTGTGAAAAGGTGGGTGAATTAGGTATCTGTCCACTTTATTCAGGATAAGAAATGACAAGGTCTTAAAAGGAGCCCATGCTGCCTTCATTGAAGTTGAGCCCTGAACAGACAACTCCTCCCCTGCTCAGCTCAGCCTTCCTCTGAGCAGAACAGAGGCAACCTCAGCCAATGGCTGGAGCCCCAGACTAGTGCTCTAACCTCATCTCCCCCGACTTGTCCCCTCGGGTCTCATAGAGAGAAGGTCTGGGAGCAGGCAGATTGGCCTGGGCTGATTCTTGGAGCAGCACACTCAGCAGCCCCAAAGGGTAGGCCATTCCCGCCCTGAGAATGAAGAACAGCACAGGCCTCAGAGGGGATCGCAGGAGTCGTTCAAGGTGTGTCCCTTGATTTTAAAATACAGCTTAGAAGACAAAGTGAAATCATGAGACAGAGCAGAACCAGTGTGGATCTGAGGCACGAAACTTCTGTAAGGGGCTCCTCACCACGTCCCACATCTACTGCAGGGGCTCCTCCCTGAGCTGTGCTTTGCCTGGGCTGCAGTGAGGGTACAATGGCTCTGGCCCCACCCAGAATTTAAAGGTCCCCCGAGGTGGTCAGGGGAGGGAGACACCCAGGCTTACAGGCATCAGAGCACATAACAGATCTAGAAGGCTTGGTCTAAGCCAGGAGGGGAAAGAATAGGGCCAAAGGAAGCAAAGACAGCCACAGTCAGACACATGTTATGTCCTGGAGGGAGAAGAGGAGCAGGATGGTCCTCATTTAATTAGTGAGTCGACTGAAGCCAAGAAAATGACAATAATTTTTACAAGGTCATACAGAACACCAGACACTACAGAAGTAGGTCTGTGGGGCAACTGACGAGATCTATCATCTTGCTTGGCTGCTAGGGAAGGTGAGGGAGTAAGAGATGACTATGAAAACAATCATCATTAAGGACTAGAGTTTATTCCATGCTTAATTAGCAAAAGGAGAATTCAGCCAGCCATCCAGCCAGCAAACATTTATACATCCTAAGCCAAGCACATGCTTAGGGCTAAATGATGCAGAATTCCTGACTCCTGTTTTCCTAAGGGGCTCTGCATTAGGGATACAGACAGTTCCTCCAGAATATCTAATCTCAGACAGATCCCTCCACTTGTGCCCTGGAGCCATCCCTGCTCACTGACTGCTGTTCCTCGATGTCACAGGCGCACACCCATCTCCGCTACTCCGGCTGTGCCCACTGGACAGTGGTGTGGCTCTGGCTCCCCCTGACCTCACTCAGGCCTCTGCTCAAAGGTCACCTTCTCAGAAAGGTCATCCCTACCCTCTCTAAGAGAGCTCTGTCATGCGCTATCTCCTGATCCTGTTTTACGTTTTTCTTCTTACCACTTATTACCATCCAACTTATTATATACCCATTTGTTGTTTATCTGTTGTCTCTGCCTTCACTCGCTCCCTAACAAGAATTAAGCTCTGTGGGAGTAGATGTTCCCTTGGTTCCGTGAACTGCTGCAAACCTAGTGCCCAGCACAGTCACTGGATGTAGATGGGAACAAATGGCCTCCTCTGAAAGGCCGTCCCTGGCCCTCATTCCCTTTCTGCGTTCCCCCAGTGCCCTGCACACCCTTCTTGTCCCCTCCGCACTGGACCGTGAGCCCTCTGAGGGCAGGAGCCGGTCTTACTCATCTCTGACCAGCCCCCCAACTGGAGCACGATGCCGGCACAGCAGCTGGTACCCAAAAATGCCTGCTGACTGGATGGCAGAGCAGACTACAAAGGGAAGTCTTTCTGAGGCAGAAAGCCTGCGGGGGAAGAGGGAGCCGGCAGAGACTGAACAAGTCAGGCCATTCTCCAGTGAGCCAGGAAGCAGGAGTCATCCCCTCGGCCAACCCGCCAGACCAGGGCCGAGGGGACAAGTCTGACAGATTCCATGAGGAAATAAGAATGCATGGACAGGCAGTCACTGCCCAGGGGGCGAAGCAAATTGAAGAAACCAAGCAAAAGAAAATGAAAGCGTTTTTTTTTTTTTTTTTTGAAGCAGAGCGTATGTGAATAAGCAGAAGAACAAATGTGGCAAAAACAGTTTCTGACCTGAAATGAATGACCTCATTTTGCCTCCCCACTGGCCCCAGGGGCACTGAGGGGGCCTGTGGGGTTTTCTCGGGTGCCAGCTTCAGGGACCTCTGGAGCTTTTAATCTGGCAAAGCCAAAGGAGTGGGCAAAGGGGCCCCAAGAGCATGCTACCCACCTTTCCTTTGGCATCACAGGCCGTGTGGGTGAAGAAGTAATCTCTGTCCGTGCAGGCTGGCCGCACTTGGCAGGTGGCGGATCCTTTTTCTAAATGGCAGAAGCAAGGACAAATGTTTTAAAGTCACATAAAGAAGCAGAGCTCTTGATCACTTGCTCACGACGCTGTGACGCCCAAGACCCTGGAGGGCAGCGCAGCACAGATATCGTGGAAAGCAGCAAGTTCTGCACACCCACCTTCCCTTTGCCTGGATGGCATCATTTCCAGTCCCTAAAGCCCTGCTCAGGCACCCTCTCCCTGGTGCTGATGAGAAACCACTGGATCCACCCTGTGGAGCAGGGCAAGGAAAGGTGGATGGGCCAAGACCAGCCAGGAAGGAGGTAGCCAGAAGGACCATCTTGCAGGTTAACCACCACCAGCCCAATTCCCTGAAATGCTGCATCTTCCAGGTGCCTCAGAATCCTGACTGTGCTGGTGGTATTTCTACTCCTGAAGGGTTGAAGCAAAACATAGGAAAGCATAGGACAGTGCCTTCATCCTCTTATTCCAATTCTTTCTCTGAATTTTCTCTTACTATATGCCTAGAAGGCCTTCCGCCTTTTGATTTCCCCTTCTTCGTGAGCCATCCTACACGGATAAGGTGATGGTTTCCTCCAACTCTTTCCACCTTCTCCACTCCCAGGCATCATAGCACCATCTCTAACCCTTGACTGTACTTAATGAAAAAAGTTATTAACTATCATTTTATTTATTTTACTCTCTGTATGTTCTTATATCGAGGTTAGTTCTGCTTTAACCCTATGAGCCCCTGGACGGCAAGAACTATGTCAATGAATCGCTCTTTAAAGCAATGGATTTCACTTTTATTGAATTACAAACCCTTTTGGGAATTTGAAAAAAAAAAAGACCTCTTTCTTGTATCCTGAAAAATATACGCAATTCATGCAAATAACTTTTTTTTTTTAATTTTCAGGGAATTAATTTTCTCCAGAATAAAAACCTTTGCTTTACAGAGTGCCAGTACAATACTGCCACCAGTACTACTGTCACCACTATGTCTCATATGAATATTGTGTCACCCTCAGTTAAGCAGGTGATAATGGTGAGACTGCCTCTCTTTGTACATTACCTGACAGGCTGTTTGGTAGAGTGGAATGATATTTTAAGTCAGACAGATCTGGGTTTGGATCCCACTTAATCATTTAGTAGCTGTGTCACTTTAGGCAAGTTACTTAACCTCTCTGAGCCTTGGTGCCCTGATTTGTAGAGCAGGAATAATAACATCTACCTTGCTGGAACGAGCACACACCTGATACATTGTTAAGTAGGAACTTGCTAAATGCTGGTAACTATTATCACTTGGGTCTGTGGGAATTATTTTTATTTGGTAACTGTCATGGGATTTTTAATAAGGATTACAAGTCTCCTGTCTCTTCCAGTTAAGGCTTATTTCTCAGCTGATCCCTTCTTCTTCCCAAAGCATCAAATGAGTCGCTAGATCAGAGACTCTCCTAATTACCTGCCTTGTTGGCCTGCACTGAGGAGTTTCCTCAGTCACACATTTCCATACATCTTCTGTCCCCATCTTATTAGCCTGGGAAAGAGGGAGCTGCTGGCTGAGAAACAGCTGGGGTCTTTTCAGCTCATTTACTTGGTTAACAAGCAAAGGCCTGTTTCAACATAGAGGGATCCAGGGACTCCTGGTTTTGACAGACTTGGCCAGGAGAAATTTGGGGGGAGATGCTGAAAATATGCCAATCCCCAGGACCTTGCATGTTCGATCTAGCACATTGCAAGTTACATGTTAGAAGCTGTGTTCCATTCCACACAAGGACCTTTCTCTGCTTGTCAAATATTTGCTCAGCCTGACCCCCCCCCAGCTCCAGGTTTTGGCAAAAATCGCCCAGCTGTTTACACACTGACAACTGCTAAGCTGGTTTTAATAAATGATTAATCCAAATGCTGAGACAGACCTCACTTCCCTAGCTCAGGTTTCCTCAAGGTGTTGAAGTTGGAGACTAGTCTATTTTGAGTGATCCACCTAGACGTCTTGTGAGAAAGTGACAAGTGATTCCTGTAGGATTGGCCCTGGGCAAAACTGTAAGAAGATAAAGTTTATCTTGTGGGCTCCAGCTCCTCTTTCTGCGCCTTCCTCCTCCTTTCAGTAGCTTCTCCCTGCCTCCGGAAGTACAGCATTCTTGTTCTGATCCTTTTTATTGAAGGAAAACATTTCCTTTGAGGATTTCAGCACATAATGAACACGAGGCCCAGCTCATACACCACCTGAGGCTCTGGGCAAACCCCTCAACCTCTCTGAGTTTCTCTTTCATTTATAAATGGGGAAATCATTCCTGAACTAGGCTATGAGTTAACAAGTGAGATAATGTTTTGTAAATTATAAAGTACCATACAAGTGACTTATTATTTTTGTTACCTATGCCCAGAGTGTTTACACATTAGAAGAAGACTGCTGGGACAGGCTTTAATGTAAATGAATTTATAAAATTAGTGCTTACTACATGCCAGGCATGTCTAAATCCTTTACCTGCTTTAATCAATCCACACAATGACACTATGAGGGAGTAGGATTGTTGTCATTCCCATTCTGCAGATGAGGAAACTGAGGCACAGACGAATAACTTGCCCAAGGTGGCATAGCTAGTAAGAGGTGGAGCAGGGATTTGAACCTTATTGATTTTGCTCTTAAACCCTGTGCTATTCTATTAGGAAATGAGTCCCTAATATTAAACATAACACAGAGGAATTAACCCAAATGATCAAATTTAAGCTATCAATGAGAAAGGTGCTCTCAGTCAAGACTTTGTCCTTGACATCTCCACCCCGATCAGCTCCTTGGTCTAGGTCCTGGATACTAGCAATGGCCCCTGCTGCAAAATCTTCCGACTGTGGCCCCTGCCTCCAGCTCTTCCCTTCCTCATCCATTTTCCAAACAGCAACCAGAGTGGTCTTTCAAAATCACAAGCCAGATCATGTCCTTCCCCAGTTTTAAATTCTTCAATGGCTTCCACTACTGATAGGGACAAATCCCAACTCTGTAGCAATGACACAGAAGGGTTCATCCATAATCTGTTCCCTACCCACCTATTAGCCTTAGGGACTAATTCTCTCCAAGTAAGCTCCAGCCACACTGAGTTACTCCTGGATCCCTGAGACTTCTGGCCTCGGCTCACATTTCTTCTGGAACATCCTGCCCCCATCAAATCCTCAACTCATTTTTCAAGACTCAGCTCATCTTTCAAGACCACAGCTCGTGAAGCCTTTCCTCCCCCCACAGAAAGGACTGACCACTTCTCTTTTTTGCTTCCACCACACACTACCCTCAGGACTCCCATCCCAGCACCTCCTGCACCATGGAGTTCTTACACTTGGTGTTTCTATAACTGTTTCCACTTCTGACACAAGCTGGAGGGCAGACACCAGCTGCAACCCTAGCATCAGGCCCAAGCCCTGGCACCTCGTGGGCACTCGGAATATATCTGCAAGTGAATGACTAAATGGTCACAGGGTGGTGACCATCTATGTACCTTCCATCATAGGCTCACATGAGACTCTCTCTGCACTTTTCCAGCCTCCAACTGACCCTGTCTTCTGGAAGAGTCAAGTCCCAAAGAAATCTGCCTCTCTTTGTACCCCACGCTGACCATAATCTTCATTGTGAAAACTCACTTTCCAGTGAAAGGGGGTGGATTAGGAAACTTATGGCAAAAGAATAGATTTCAAGAACTCAGATTCCCAATCTAACACTTTCACATTAGCTCTCTGGATAAAAATCAGTTTACATAGATCAAAACACTTGTAGGCAGTTTTTCTAGAACCATCTTGCCATTTAAACCCTGTCCCACGGTGGAGCTGGAAAGGAAGCTGGAGAAAAAGACTAACAAAGACTGTCATTGATAGAGCAGGGAAGAGAAATAAGAAATTCAAGCGGAAAAACAGGAATTTAGACATTTAGACTTACAGATAAAAACTTGCCCCAAGATCTAAACATTTCTATTCTTGCTGAAAACTACACTCGTTTGGCAAGATCTGTGTAGATAAATAAGACTTTTGTTTTAGGAACAGTGTAGAAATAAGCAGTTCACAAGGTCAATGGTTGGTCCTGGCTGAGCAAACATGGACTGTAACACCTGTGTGAAGGCGGGTGTGTCTGTGTAGGGATGGGGGCGTCTGCTTGAGAGAGGGCCTTGAGCTGGGTTTGTACTTAGCTCTGTGCAAAAAGAGCAAAATGGAATACTTATGGGCATTTGCAGGGGATGGGAGGAGACACTTTCTCTCTCTCTACTTGTTTGTTTCAGAACCTGTCTTGAAGATCGGTCCCTGTGCCAACCACTGGACTGCCTGAGCAGAGGCCCTCTGGGGCCACTGTCCATCTTACATCAGAGCCCTGCTGCCCCCAAGACCCTCTCAAGTGACCAGATCCCGTTTCTCAAGTTGGGATGTTTCGGGATGCTATCCAGGGACGGCAGAGATAGGCTGTTTCCAGCTGTCCTATTATTTTCCCTTAGAGCAGTTGTTTTCAAGCTGTGTTCCAAGGAACTCTGGATGTCCTGGAAAGGCTTGCTTTGAATTCAATGGATGCTTTGAATTCAATGGATATAAATATACCTTCTGTCTTTAGCCCCTGCTATCAGAATGTTCTGCTCATCAATACAATCCCATGGCTTTTCTAAACTAACTTTGATAATAGTTGTTATAAATTAAACTACATACATTTACACCTCTTTTATCTACTATATACATTATAATTATAATCTTGTTTTCATTAAAATACAAAAAACGTCCTTGCCCCTCCCTGCTCCCCCCAAAAAACCATTGCAACCCTCTTCCCAAGCTTTCCTAATCCGTCTAACCCTGACTGCGTTTTATTTTTGCCCTGGTGCCTTGCAGTTTTTGCTGTCTAATATACTATATAATTTATTATGTAGTTATTATAGTTATTATTTATTATCTGTCTTTCCCTCACCAGAACCTAAGTTCCATGAAGACAGGGACCCTCGTCTATTCTGCTCGCTGATGTGTTCTAGACATCTAAAACAGGGTCTGGCAGATAGTAGAGGCTCAATAAATACTTATCGAATGATTTCATTTGAAGGATGATTAGTTGGCAGGGCTCTTCCAGCGCCCAGAAAGCAAGGGCTTAAGAATTATCATCTTCAAATCTGAAAATATATGTATATATGTATGTATATGTATAACTGAATCGCTTTGCTGTACACCTGAAACTAACATTGTAAATCAGCTACACCTCAATAAAAAAAAAATTTTTTTTTAAAGAATTATTGTCTTCAGCTTGGCCAAAAGGATGGCTCTGCTTCCTGTTTCTCTCTCTGTGTATGTTGGTACCTCCCCCGCCAAACTCTTCCCACTCTCAGAAACATCACCTGAATATTTGTCAGGGTCACACTGGTGGCAGGTAGTTTCTCCCTTACTGGAATAAGAGTTAGCTGGGCAAAGTTTGCAGAAAGAGGAGCCCTGCTTGTCTGCGTACGTGCCGGGTTTGCAGGGGAAGCATTCTGAAGTGTAGGCCACTCCTAGGGAGGAAGAAAAACATAGAAAAGCAAGGAGCCTGGAGCAGTGAGCCTGGAGACTGAGCCTCCTGGGAACTAACCCCACCCTCCCTGCAGAGTCACGAGGCCCAGAAGTCAGCAGCAGACCCCAGACCCAACCCCGCTCTCTGCTCTCCGTACCTGTTATGGCGATGTTTCTCACCAGCACAGGCTTGGAAACTTTGGACCACACTGAGAAGGCTGTGGTTCTCCAATAGAGGACATTATTGCCTCGATTTAGCTCGACCTAAAAACCACAAACAGGAAGAGTTCGTTCAGTCACAGAGACAGATGTTGCTAATCCATTGCATTAGCCTCTCGTTGGAAAGTCTCCTCTTGCAGTCTGCAGGGCAGGGCCCATTCTGCTGCTCTCCCTCAGCTTCCCTAGCTCTGCCCTTCCTCCCATCTTGGCGTAGCCCCTCTCTCCTTCTACGTCTTCTCTTAAAACCTTCCCATGCCCTCTCCCACTTCTCCCTCAGTCACCTTATACCATGAGCATCTCTGAGACTGATGAAGGGACCTGAAGGTACTGACAACAGGATGACTGAAACTCCCTCATTCTCTGTGCTATTTATCCATGACCCATCCCCAGAAGACTTGGCCCTTAAAGCTGGAAAGCTGCTCATCCTTGAGGTCAAGCCATAGAAGCAAGTCAGTCCACACCCAGGTTCTGTCAGCTCAATAGGAGAGAAACCAGAGCATCCTCATCATGTCAGACCTCTGCTTTCTAGGGAGAGGAGAGTGGAGGCCCAGACTGGGAGGAAGCACTCTTTGAAGGAAAGGTACCTGGTCCCTTTTCTGGGGTCTCCAGGGAGCAGGCTGGTATGATACTCACACTGTGGAATTCCCATCCTTTCTCTGTA
Organism: Camelus bactrianus; assembly: GCF_048773025.1. Lineage (NCBI taxonomy): Eukaryota > Metazoa > Chordata > Mammalia > Artiodactyla > Camelidae > Camelus > Camelus bactrianus. Next base: position 39,483,517 of record NC_133547.1, on the reverse strand, counting down.
GTTTTCATCCACCTGGAGTCATCTGCATTGGGCTGGCACTGGTCATTTTGAACCTGAGGCAGCAGGAATTTGAGATCAGAGTCTTAGCTTTCTAAGGAAATGAGTTCCTTACCCTATGATGCACCAGCCCCTCCACATGGTCCTTCTTATGGGGGAAGAGTCGCCCATTTCCTCTAGGGACTGAGCTCAGAACTCATGAGCCTTGAAGTAGGGCAGGAGCTAGTTATACACACAAACTGTCAGTGCATTGACCCCAAAGAAATAATGTGTAACTCAGAGCTGCTACATGCTGTTTTCATGTCTGAACAGGGTGAAACACCAAGAATCTCTCAGATTCTACTCTTCCCCCCAGGGTCCTGTGATTTTCTGTCTTTATCTGTGCCTCTTGAAGCCTCAGCTCATTTTGCCCACAGTTCTCTCCAGAGGAAAAACAACGGTGGAAACTTCCCAAGCAGGACTATGCGTGTGATTGCTGTAAAGGAATCTGAACCTTGGAGAGCGTTTGCCTCCCACCCTCCCCCTTGGCCAGGGGCTCACAAAAAACTCGAAGATGATGCTGGAGTCTGGGTAGTAGTACTCAAAGTTAACAGTGCCAGACTGCTTCAGGTTGACGGCGTACATCAGCGTGGCTGTACATTCGTCCGTGTTGGAGGAGATGTAGTCGCCCAGAGGAACCCACTTGGACCTGTAAGGGAACGGAAAACAAGTTCACTGTCACAAGCCAAGCCCACCAGGATTTGGCCGATATGCAAGTCTCATGTCCTGCCAGGTCTCTGAGGAATTCTGGATCTGTGATTCAAAAGCGAAAGCTTATACCTGAAAATGCTCAGTAAGGAATGACCTCCAGATCAAGGCGCCTGGAGGTACAGCCAAGAGGAAGACAGGTAGATGTTCCCCCACATTACATGGAGCTACCCAGAGGAGAGACAGGTGAGGCTGGGGCAGGGGAGATAGATAACATTTATTGGTTGCTTACTTTCTCCCAGGTATTGAACTACATGTTCTACATTCCTGATTTCATCAGTAGGAGGAAGTGCAATTTTTCCCCCATTTAATGGATGATAAAACTGAGGCTTGGTGAGTACCTTGCTCAGTATCATGCAGCCAGCAAGTGAAAGGGCTGAGATTTAAACCCAGGTTCGCATAACTTAAAGCTGTCAAAGAATGTTTACATACAACTATTCTTCAGAACTCAGAAATCCATCTGGTCTAATTCCCACCCACCCCCCTTTTTTTTTTTGGAACTGTCCACTTTTACACACCACAAGGAACTGGTTTTATGGGAAGAGGGAAGGCGTATCGGTTTCATTTTCTGAATATCTCTCTACTCTGCCTACCCTGCCCAAGGGCTCTACCTGCTCCTCCCCCAACCCCCCTCAGCTCAGAACTGGCCCCAACTCACCTCCCTATATCCAGTCCTGCCTCCTCCCATTCATTCTCCACAGTGTGGCTGGAGAGATCCTCCAGGACAAAAATCTGACCATGTCACTTCCCTGCTTGAAACCCTGTGACTTCCTGTTGCCCTTAGGATTAGGTACAAACCCTTCGCCCACTCTCTGTACTCCAGAGAAGTACGAATTTCTTTCAATTCCTCTGCCAAACTTTCTCTCACCCCTGAGTCTTCCCACACACTGTTCCCTCCTCCTAGAACAAACTTCCCCCTCCTTCCTTCTGGTTAATTCCTATTTGTGTCTCAGAATAAATGTCACCTAACCTGAGAAGTCCTCCTTGACCCCTTAACCTGTCTCAGCTCTCATGGTTTCCCTTCTCATAACCACAGTCCTACTGCATTTCACTTAAACATGTTATGAAATATTGAAGACCCACTGCCCTGCCTAAGAAATGCAATACAGCAGAAGCCTTGGTGTATGCTTGGCTCACCTCAACCCCCTTTGCATCACACATTTCTTTCCCCATTGCCAAGGACCTACTTTCCTGAATCTGGTACTTAGGATGTCGATGTGGCTCTCGGCCCTTTACTAATTACGCATGTGTCTCTGAACAGCATAGTGCATGATAGTGCTTCCCGTGTTTTTCCACGTTATGCCAATGATATCATACTAGTGTATTCTGAAACTTGCTTCTTTTTCTTCAACAAGTATAATGATTGTGGAATTCATCCATCTTCACACATGAATAAAACGTCTTTCATTTTCACTAGTATATAATACTGCTTTATATGGTTCACCAAGATTTATTTATGCATTACTTGTTGATGGACATTTAGATTGTTTCCAATTTTTTTTGTCATTGTGCACACTCTGTTAGGAACGTTCTTGTGCCTGTCTCCTTATACACACATCTGAGCTGAAAGCCTGGGAGTGGAACTGCTGGGTCAGAGGGTATGTGAACCTCCAAGTTCACCAGCCACTGCCACGTTGTGCTCCAAAGTGGTTGTTATCAACTATGCCGACCGGTCATGCAAGAGAGCTTCTGTTGCTCCCCGTCCTCCCCACATTTGAAGTGGTCAGATGTTTAAATTGTTGCCAATATGATATGGTGGGAGATAGTGTCTCACTGGGCTTTAAATCTTATTTCCTTGATTATTAGTGAGGTTGAGCATCTTTTCTTAGTTTATTTGCAATTTGGTTTCCTCTTCTGATCATACTTTAATTTTTTAATTGCTTGTCTTCCTGGCTGCCTTGTAGATGCTGTGAGGGCAGAGACCGAACTTAACTTGTTCACTACTGTCTCCCCAGCACCAAGCCCTGGGCCTGGTGCATAGGAAGGCGTCAGGGTACTGAACAGATGCATGTAGGAAATGGGTGATCGAAGACAGTCCCACTGTTCCACTGTTCTGCCTGAGACCAGCCCAGGTCTCCACTTATTACTAACAGTCAGCTAAGGGGACCTCAAGTTAGTCCACTGGTTTCCCCCTGTGTTTGTCAGAATAACATGGTACTTCCAGCTCTTCGATAGTTAGTATTCTTCTCAAATGGAAGTATATCCAAAATACCTAGGCTGAGCTCATCCAGGATACCCAGCTAACCTAATGGTATCGATTTCTTCTCAGTAGAACAGACAGCACTTAATGCTGACGCCCTCCACGGTATCTGCTATAAATATCTCCTGAAGGCGGATGAATAATTAAGAGGATGCCATAAGTGGGTTACATCTGCAAAATGCATCACAATTCTGATTTTCATCAGCGCTGTCCCTGGTGAAGATCATTTCATGTTCAATAATAACATGTCTTGATTGATTTCCAGTGCCAGGCATCACTCCAAATCTTTCCAAGTATCATCTCATTTCATCCTTACCACAGCCTATAAGAAGAGTACCATGTTTATCAGCAGTTTTTAGGATGGTGGCTGGAGCAGAGTAAGCAAGGAGGAGAGGTACTTGAGAGAGGCTGGAAGAATGGGCAGAGGGCAGAAGCCAGGTCAGGCAGAGCCCTGCAGGATATAAGGTATTGGATTTTATTCCAAGAGCAATAGGAATCCATAGAATCCAGGGTTTTGAGCAGGAAAGTACCGTGACTGGGTTTGTGTTTAATATCAGCCTGGCTGCTGAGTGGACAGCGGCCTGGAGGAGGCTGGGGGTAGAAGCGGAGACCAGCTGGGAGGTACTAGAGGCAGAACAGGCAGGAGTAATGCTGGCTGGAGCTGGGCTGGAGGCAGTGGGCGTGGACTCAGGCAAACACACAGGAGAGCAGGAAAGCCAGACTCGATACTAGCTCAGTTACTGCCTTTCGTGGGGGCAGTGGGGAAATCACAAAACTTTCAAGGTGGCCATTTCTGCTCCATCTCTGCAGAGGAGAAACATCCTTTCCCCCGCCCAGGGGGATGCCTTCATCCCAGGGATGTCCTGGGAGGCCTTCAGACCCAGGCCCTGAAGCAGTCTGTGCTGTGGAAACACAAGCTGTTATAAACGGGCCCGCATCCTGCCTTTCTGAGAGATAATGATTTCTGGACTGTCATTGCAGTCCCCAGAGAGAGAGAGAGAGAGAAATCTTTCCTTCGCGCAGGTGGGAACTGACTGAGTGAGCCAGGCCTGCACCTTGTCCAGGGTCAGCCACATTATCTATCAGGACTAAAATGGGCACTGGTTGCCTTAATCACACGGTCTGTCTCCTTCCAGCTTGAATCTTCTCTGGCTTTATCTCTGCTGCCAGTGTTGACATGCTAATGATTTTGGTTCATAATATTGAACTCTGAAATAAATTAAAGGGGGACTATTAAAGGCCTGCTGCCTGGTTCAGACAATGGTGCCTCTAGGAGATTTAAGCATAGGAATGGGAGGCATTGCTCCCACCTTTAGAAATCCAGGTGTAATACAATTATTAACTCCTTTTTATCCTTCTGGCTGCTTGGGTATAAAAGAAACTTTCATGTACTCTTCTCCTGTATTCACCTTCTTCTTTTACTTTTTTTAAAATGCCTATGAATATGTTTAAGGCATTTTTTATTTTTAACACCTTTATTATGGTATGATTGCTGTAAACTACACATATTTCAGATGTACAATTTGATAAATTTTGACAGATGTGTACACCCATGAAGCTACCACCACAATCAAGATCCCCAAAAATTCCATCACCCCCCAGGATTTCTCCTGCAGTCTTTGTCAATATTTAACAAAGAGCAGTGAAAAATTGTCTTTTACATCTAGGCATTCCCCCTACTTTTCCTCTCTAGACCCAATACTGCCTTGCATGCACTAGATGTTATTTAAAGGTGGCAGCATGGGGCAGTGGCAAGCTTGGGACTGGGTGTGAATTCCAGTCTCCTCAGTTGTAAGCTGGGTAGCAAAGGACAAGTCACTTAACCTCTCTGAGCCTCCAGGTCTTCATGTGTGTGATGGGAACAATAATACCTATTTCACCTTCACAAGGGTTCGTGTGAGGACTATAGAAAGTACCACATGGAAAGCACCCAGAAGAGCGCCTGAACTATAGAAGGTACGTTATTTACTTCCTATCCCTGGAATCAAACATCTAAAGATTTGCTAAGGATAACTCCCAGTTCGCTAAGCACCCTGGGCTGAGCTTTTCAGTTACAGAAAAGATCTGAGCAAGAGAATTTTCTGGTCACCGGGGTCTCAAAGGGTTTGGAAGATCTCAGCCACCACTGACCAAAGCTCTGGTCCTACGTTATCCCCCCAAACCCATAAACTCAGGTTTAGCAGACCAGTTTTAGAACCCAGCACCAAAAGCCAGAAAGATACCCAATGCTTTGCACATTGTGTTGCAGTCAAGTTGAGGAAGTTTATTGGCTGATCTAAAATTCCATGGTAGAAAGCCAACTGGATTTTGTTTTAAATAGACTGGGCCATTTAACCCTTGTTCCTCTAATCCACCTCTCTATTTCTCCGTGTTTTTCACCTGTCACAAATGCCTGTCAGTCACTGGTAAGCTTAGGTCTGCAAGGTTGGGCTGAGGTGGACATGGCGTTGGAAAGCCCAGTGGGGCCCTGCTCCAGCCCTCACCCCCACAGCTTGGCTCCCTCAACCCCATCCTTCCTGCGCAGCCAGAAAAGCAGGAGAGGAGGCTGTGGAGTGCTCCCTGCAGCCCCTTAACAAGCATGTGGAGCAGGGAGGTGAGGGAAGGCGTGGCGAGTGGAGAGGGGCAACTCACGAAGTGCAGTTCTCCTTGGATTCAGTGATGCTGTCCTCGATCTCCATGTTGGTTGAGAGGCTGGCAAAGCCATGGGGCAGCTCGTCCCACTCGTCGAACCGGATGCCTGTGCCAAGGGAGTAGCGGCCCTCAGCGCATGGCTTACATGACTGGTCCTTCATGTCCAGAAACTCCCCGGCTTTGCAAGAGAAGGCTGGAACACAGAGCAGGGACAAGGGTGTGGTGGTGAGGTCAACTGCCGCCCAAGAGGATGGGTTGGTTGTGGGCATCCTAAAGGGAGGAGCAGAGAATGGAGTTCTAGGAGTCTGACCCACTAAGATTTAGAGCCATGGTGCATCTTGTATGATTCCATTTATATGGGATGCCCAGAACAGGCAAATCCATAGGGACAGAAAGTAGACTTGTGGTGATGGGGTGTTGGGGGAGGGAGTACGGGGGAGAGATCACTAATGGGCATGATGTTTCTTTGCAGGAGTGATGAAAATGTTCTGAGACTAGATAGTGGTGATGATTATGCAACTCTGTGAATATTCTAAAAACCACTGAATTTTATACCTTAAAGGGGTGAATCTTATGTAAATTATATCTCAATAAAGCTGTTATTTAAAAAAAAAGATTTAGGGCTTTGTTTCAGGACGTTCGGCTTGCCCTGGTCAATCTCATTTCCTAAACCAGTAGCGTCGGCCATTCTGAGGTCTCTCCAATGAAGAGGGTACCATGATCTCATGCTGACTCCTCTGAATGGGGCCTGGCCCTTCAGCCTTGAATCTCCCCCTGGAGTCTCTGGCTTCTGTCTCCTCCTTTCTTGTGCCACTACCACCATGCTAGTTGGGATTCTTGTGACCTGTTACCTCAACCACTGCAACATCCTCCTAACTATTTCCCTGTTTCTTGTCTTGGCTCATTCTGTGGTCAGAAGTATCTTTCCAAAACATTGATATGTATTTAAAAAATAATCAGGAACACCCCCACCTGTGCCTTTTGGTTACAGAATTAAGCTCTCAGCCTGGCGTTCAAAGTCTTCCACAATTTTCCCCCAACCCAACTTTCCAGCTAAATCTCTGGCTGCAGATCTTTCTCCACCCCACTCCCATCTGTCCCCTTCCCTGTGTTGCTTCCACCCCAGGCCACATGCTCTTTCCTGAATGTGTCTGGTGTTCTTCCGCCTCCAAACTTCTGCTCCTTGGTTTTCCCAGCTGTTTCTTATCCTTAAGCATCTAAAACTCCCATTCTTTTTCATCTCGTATTAACACATCATATTGATGTGTGCCTCCCAGTAGGCTCTGAGCTCCTCCAGGACGGTGGCTCAACAACTGGCACGGACATAGCAGGGGATCCAGGAAGTTTGGCTGAAGAAATGGATGGATGAACCGACGTTTGCTCCTCCCACCAGAATGTACACTTCTGAAGGCAGAGATTGTGTCTTATTTATCTTTGTGGTTCACGTAGCAGGTGCACATAGTGCTCAATAACGTTGGCCACGTTTACTGAAGATGGCTCATTTGTTTCCATTAGTCACACCTCAGTTCTACTCAGATCGTGGCAGTATCCATTCATTGATTTGTATTTGTCCGCTCACCTACTGAACCAGGCACTATGCTAAGCTCATTGTAGACTTTAAATGCTCTCAGTCTCCTTTCCAAATCTTCAGGCATTCCTTGATTCTAGTCCCTGTCTTTTACTGCCATCCCCTTTGCACTTCTCAAAAGAACAGCACAGGGGAAATAGGCAATGGGAGAAAAGCTGCGGCTAGAGTCCCAGGGGCCGGGGGGCGGAGCTGAGGCAAGTCACTGCCCTTCTGGTGGAATGGTCGGCTCTGTGGCCAGGGAAGATTCTTGGCCCCTGAAGGGACGCCTAGTGCATTTCAAAGGTCTGTCTCTGCGAGAACTCATCTTCCTTAGTTTCTTTTTCAAGAATGACTGCAAATCACAATCTTTCCTAATGAGTGCTTGTGGCCAGTGAGTGTAGATTGGAGAGAAAACCACAGGCAAAAAAGAAAATGTTTGCAAACAGAAAAAATATCTAAGTGGTGCACAGCTGGAATTTTTACTTGCTCTCCTGATGGGATTTAAATTCTAAAATAAAATAAAAGTAAATTGAGATACCCGGTTTGCCTCCATGAAATAACATTTCTGCCCCAAATCTCAACAGGGTTGGGGATGGGGACTAACTGGGGGAAAGATCTGATTCCTTAGCCGCAGGGTCAGGAAGCGCCTAACTTGGATGGCAGGAGGCTTGGGGCAGAGGCCAAAGCTGCGAGGCAGCGCTGCTTACAGCACTCGGTGCCCTTGACGGGGTCAGGGAGGCTGGTGCACAGGCCTGGGGTGTGCGGCACGGCGACCCTCCACCTGGAACCCGTGCTGTCACACGCGGTGTACTCATAGTGGTACTCAGACTGCAGGGGAGAGAAGAGTGGGCAAAATGCACATTAGCAATGGCCAGACATTAACAGCTTCCCACCCACTTCCTGCTCAGCGCAATGGCTACCGACACCCATCACCACAGTCACAGGCCCTGGGGCCCCGGCAGGTAGTAAGGCACTATGGAGCCTGAGTGACTATTATCAAGCACACGCAGGAGCTACGATTATTTGGATCATTCCTCTTCACTGGCCATGGTCTAGTTCCTAGAATTTCCTTTTTTTTTTTCATGACTGTCTTTGCTGTTGCGTATAAATAATGTCCTCATAGGCCAGAGGGATGTGGGAAGGTAACTAAAGATCGGGCTAGAAACAGGTGGAATTTTTCTTGTCCCAAATTGCATTATTTATGAGCAAGGACTGGTCTATGGAATATTTACAAAGGATTGTTGCAGAAGCAGTATTTCTATTTCCCTGATTTCCTTATGTTTTTCATGCTCCCTTCTACCCAGAAAAACCATGAATTTCCACCTCAAGTTTTATGAAAGCGTCATATATACATATTTAGCCCAGGCAGGTGATGGGCTGTCAACATGTGAGCCTATGAACGCCTAATTTCTCTGTGCTATGAAAACTCACAGATCAGTTGCTTTACCTGAACTAAGAATAAACTGAATGACAGCAACAAAACAGCCAAGTCAAGCATTAAATAAAACAACAAGAGCCACAACAAAAACCATAGAAAGTACCACGTGGGAAAAAGAAAGCACAACAGACACGCCAAATACCATCAAATACCCTCAAATACCCTCTTTAATCTTGTAATAAACAACAGACCACAGAATTAATGTGCTTTTGGCTCTGACAAGTATTTTACAATTCTCACTTACTAAAAACTATATTCAAGCCATAAAGTACTTTGTATCACTGTCTCCATAAGAAAAATAGAATTAACGTCCCCCTTCAGCCCGTATGAAAGGATGATTGCATAACATGTATAAATGCAAGGAACTGAGGCTGAAATTGAGACCATTTGAAGTTGGCTAATCTAAGAATGCACCAGAACCAAAAGGAGAAATCTTTACTTTTTGGAAGGGGAAAGCAGACTGCATTTCATCTCTTCTAAGATGCATATTTCTTTTAAAAAACGCATATTTCTTTCGCATTGTAACACCTGTGAAGTCAAGGTGTGGCTTATAACTGACACAATGAGGAAGCATCGTGTCATGTTTTAACTGATGGAGCTTTTCCTTTCTTTTTGGTCCATAAAAACAAAGAAACAAACAAACAAAAAAACCCCAAAACACCAAGAAACTGGAAAAATATATATGTATGTATATATATGCATAACTCAGTTCTTTTGCTGTACACTTGAAACTAACATTGTAAATTGATTACCCTTCAATAAAAAATAAGAATTAAAAAAAAACTGGTGTGTCTTAGAACCAGTAGAATCTCAGACTTGTGGAAATACGGTAAACATGTTGTTTCTTGATTTGTAGTTTCAGAAACTTAGGATGATGAGAGGACAATTTTAGAGTTCTGTTTTTATTTCCTCTATTGTAAATATTTATCAAATATATATTGCCTGCCCAGCACCTCGAGGTACTAGATGTAGTGCCTGGTATGGCTCAGGACAGCAGCGCATAAACTTGGCGCTTTAATCCAGACGGAGAAGATGCAGAGGAGACGGGGGAATTGTGAGCCTGACTTCTGATGAGAAGCTTTGGCTTTGGTTTAGATGTCAGTGTCATCTAGGAAAGAAAGAACATCTGGGTGGGAATTCTTTGTGCCCTTGGGCTGCCATTTCTCTGGGTCTGTTTTCCTGTTAATTCCACTCTTTACTTTATCCCAGAAGACTCTGTGGATAAATAGGGCAACTACACACATATCAATTCCAGGTCTAAAAATGATACTCTCCGAAAGGTTTTGCTGCAAGGAAGAGGGGTAAAATCCACAGTATGTAAAGTAAATGGAGAATCGAGTGAACCAGGCAGAAAGAATTCAATGTTCTGCCTGTGAACATAATTATGCCTGTCATTCGCACAGTGCTTTTCCAGTTCCCAAGCACCATCCCATTTGCTCTTCAGACTCCCCAGAAGGCAAGCAGAGCAGGGGTTGTTTCCTCTACCGTACAGATGAGAAAACACTCCCCACGGGGTGAGATTGCCCAAGATCACAAAGCTGGTAAGTCACTGAGCTAGAACCCGGGCCTTCCCACCAGGAATCCTCCACCCTCCCATCAAACACAGACTCACACTGGGCCAAATTCAACAGCCAAATCTAAAAATTAAATAAGACAATCTTGGTTGTCTGCCAGCAGCCAGGCTCACTTCTGAGTCCTGAGAATTGGTGTTAAAACATTTCATCTGTTTGAGCAGATCATTTCCGTCACTCTGACTGTATTTGGCCCCCTGGAGACACATGGGCCATGTCCACTTTGCATCATCGTTTATTTGGCAATCCCTGGGGCCCACTCGGGTGGGAGGTTTGCTGGGAAAATGGTGGTTCCGAGCCTTAGAAAATTTCCTTTTCAATATGTGCTAATTTACTTCACGTCACTTGAGGATATTTGCAGCCTCTAATGCGCTGGCTCTGCTGCAGCTGTTTCAAATCTGAATTACACTTCGCAATCTCGCCGTCCAAGACATGCTTAGACAGACAAATCAGAGCTGTAACTGGCAGCACTCCTCAGTTGTATTCAGAGTTCTGTGAATAAATCAATTCCCCAACACTAACTCAGTTTACTCAGCGATCTGTTTTTGAAAGCATATAGTCTGCATAATATACAGATCCACAAGAGGAAACACACAAATACATTCAATACATATGTCTAGCACACAAATTCCTCGCTCTCCCTGTGCACAGTGACATAACAGTATCCAAATCACAATTTTAACTGGGGCACAGGAGGCAGTGGCTGCTGCGTGTTCATCAGGGAAAGAAGGGTTTGAAAATAAGAGGTGGGCACCTTAGTTAAGCTGTCCTCCCGTAATTCACCCAGCTACATGCAATGTTCCCAGGGAACATGAGACGTTAGAGTGAAAAACGCCGAAATTGGAATTTGTTTGGCCAAATATTGAGCTATCTGTTGGTAACACTGATCTTTTGGCTCCAGAAGAAGAAGGATCCACTCAGACCCACAACGTTTTCAGTCCTTGCTGTCGAGGTATTGAGTGGACTGCTGAAATGAAAACACAATCGCCAAGCCAGGATGGTGCCTGGATGGAAATGTGTTCTTCCTTCCACCTTTCCCCTATTCTTTCAAAACACGTGTTGTAGTTTTTTAAATGACTGTCAAAGCAATAGATTAGAGACTAGAGACTAGAGACTGGTATCACCAGTCTATAGATTGGTGGAAGACATTCAAGATGAGCTGGTGACAAAGGGATGTGGTCTACGGCACCAGTGGTGGGTAGCTTCTTTGGTGTGCCGTAACTAAACAGCCAGGTAGAAGGGACTCTGCACCCCCTCACCACACGATGCTCAACTTCTCTAAGCCACAGCTGCCTCATTTGAAAAACGGGGAGACACAAATACCTGCCTCCTGGCAGGGCTGCTGTGTACGGTGTGCAGGCTCTCCACAAGGCTGCCCAACTCAGGGCATGAGTAAAGTGTGAAATCTCGCTCAAGTTCCTCATGCTTGGTGGTGTGCCCAGAAAGGGGGTGTCTTTTCCCCATGTGTAGTGGGTTGGTTGTGAGCATAAATAAGATGATACAGGTCAATCACTTAGCACAGTAGTTTTTTCAATCTTCAAAACATCTTAATGGAGGAGGTACAATTATTTCACCATTTTACAGATAGGAAGACTGAGGCATCAAGAGGTGAAGTCACTTGCTCAAGGCCAAACAGCCAGGAGATTGTCAAGCTAGGACTGAATGAACCCAGGCAATCTGAGCCCAGAGCCTGTATTCCAGGCTGCTGGTATTTGAGGGCAGCCTGTGTGGGCTCCAATCACACTCACAAAGTGTGTCTGGGGCCCAGCACTGGCTCTCAAGATGCTGAAAACTTTGCAAGGAAATCAAAGGGTATAAAAACCTTTGCAAACAGGGCTCAAAGGGGAAAGAGTCAAGCCTGGAGCCGTGTGGCGTGGGAAGGCTGAAAGGCACTTTAAACCTGGTTGGAGGACGTCCCCTGTCCTGGACATCTGTTGTCTCCACCTGCCCACCATCCATCGTTCCCTCCTGTGGTAACAGCCTCTTTGGGCAGATACATCCCCTCCTGACCATATTCAGTCTAAGTAGCATTGTCAAATAAGGTGGCCAATTCACTTTTGTCAAGACATGGACACATGGCCCACATGAAGCAAATCAGATGGTCTCCCTGGGTAAGTTGGAGATGGGATAAGGGGTGAGGACGCTTAGCCATGAGTAGGGACCTGAGGTGGGTGGAAGCTCAGGGAAGGATGAGGCAGGAAAGCTGGAGAGCTGGAGATAAGCCCCTCCTTACTTCTCAGCTCTACTGAGGGCTGGCGTTAATGCCTCTCCCCCACCAAAACCCACAGCATAAATAAAAATGAAAATTATGCCAAGTGAATTAAGCCAGTCACAAAATGGACAAATACTGTCTGATTACACTTATATGAGGTGCCCAGAGTAGTCCAGTTCCTAAAAAGAGCGAGAAAGTAGAAGAGTGGTTGCTAGTGGCTGGGCCCCTGAGTATAGTTTCAGTTTTATAAGATGAAAAGAACTCTGTGGACGGATGGTGGTGATGGGAGCACGACAATGTGAATGTACTTAATGCCTGAACTACGCACTTAACATGGTTAAGATGGTACACTGTATTTTTATCACAGTTTAGAAAAAAGCTGCGCTACAGGAACATGCCCATCCTCTGACTTTTCCTAGTCAGTCCTCCAGAGGGCCAAAGCCTGATATTCTGGTAGTCTAAATTTAAGAAATACTCTCAAATAAAAGTATATATGTTATCCTACTAGATGGCCAAATTCAAGAGGAGGGAGTAGAGGAAGAAATGGGAGGCAACAGATGGAGTGGACATCATAACAGTCTCCCTGGAGATGCCCATGGTGGTTCCCTGATGCTTCTGTGTTTGCCATTGACAACTGTTTGAAAGTGTTGCATTGCAGTTGTGCAAATAAATATTTTAAAAAATACCTTTTTCCCAAACATCCAGTTCTTCTGGAATTAAAAGATTTCAACTCTGGAAATACGGGTAACTTGGAACGTGTCAGATCTTCTAACAATCTGGGAAAATGATGTTTGCTCATTCCACATTCAACAAGTGTTTATGAGGGCCTATTATGTGCTAGGTTCCGGTGGAGCAGCGGTGTCTGAGACAAAGTCCCAGTTCTCAAGGAGCATAGACGTGTGTGTGGTAGAGAGTGGGCTGGCAGGGACGGAGAAGCTGCTTTCCAGTCCTCCACCATTCTCTACGATCATTTCTCATTGTACTCTCTGCTTGCCCCACTTTCTCCAGAGAAGCATCTTGACTGATGTCTGTTATCAACTGTATGTTCGTTTTCTCCCCCCAAAATTCGTATGTTGAAGCCCTAAAATGATGGTATTTGAAGGTGAGGGCCTTTGGGAGACAATTACGTCATGACGATGGAGCCCCCAAGAAGGGATTAGTGTCCTTAGAAAGAGAGAAACAGAGCCAGCCCTCTCTCAGGCGCGGTAAAGATGTAGCATGAAGAGAGCTGTCTGCAAACCGGGAAGAATGGTCTCGCCACACACTGGATCTGCCAGCACCTTGATCTTGGACTCCCCAGAACGGTGAACTCCCCAGAACTGTGAGAAATAAATGTTTGCCTTTTAAGCCACCCAGTCTATGGTATCCTGTTCTAGAGCCCAAACGGACTAAGACAGCGTCTAAGGGCTTTGTCAAAGACGGTGACATGTCTCTGACTCCAACTTGACACCAACCATTGGACCATACTATTTCCTTTTTCAACTAATGATGGTTTGAAAGTCATGACAAGCCAGACCCCACAAACATTTAGCCCAGCTCTTAGGAGTAACCTCTGCCACAGCAGAGCTGGACAGACACAGATGGCCAGCTACAACTGTCAAAGGGACAAATAGTGGGTGACTGGGTGGCAGTGGGGTCTTCTGTTCCACTGGCTTCTTCCTACCAGGGTATTTCTCCAGCCCAGCTGGCCAAGGATGCTAGCAACAGGTAGCTCAGACCGACTGGAGAGTCCAAGGGCTGCCCCCCAAATTGGGCCTCCAGAGGTTAACATGGGGGGCATGCCCCAGAATGTAAAGGTCCTGGGGTCTCCAGGGCTCAGTGGGTTACTGAAACAAGCGGTCTGAGAAACTAAGAACAAATGGCCTAAGTGGGCATTCGATGCTCTGGACTTCTTCTCATTTTTAAAATGAGAAAGTTAGATTTAGGCACTTTCTAGTTTTTAAGATTCCCTCCAGTTCGAATACACCTTATTATTTTACAGTTGGTAATTACATAGAACTCTGTTCTTCCTTCCAACTTTCCAACTCTTCCTTCAAAATGGCACTTGTCAGTTTTCAAAATAATTACCAAAGTAATAAATGTTAATTGTAGAAAAAATGAAAGTATAGGCTAGGATCAAAAAGAAAATTAATTAAAATCTGCCATAAGCCCACCAAACGGAGATCACTACTCATAATATTTTATTGTATTTCTTTCCAAATTCGTTTCTATATATACATATCCATTTTTAAAAACAAAATGAAGATCATATGGTATGTAGTTTTGTATTTTGACTTTTTTTTTTTACATTTTAGGTCACAAGCACTCTCCTGTGTCTTTAATAGTTGCACCATAGTTTCTTTAACCATTCCCCTATTGTTGGAAATTGAGTTTTGTCCAATTTTTCCTTATTTAAAATAGAACTACAATGAAGCTTTATGTGCATCTCTGAATATTTCCTTTGGATAGATTCCCAGAAGTGGAGTTACTAGGATAGAGAGTATGAGGGCCTTTAAGATTCTTCATCAGGGAGGGAGATTTCGAAGAGAAAACAGACATTTCTAAGTTTTTTTTATTTCATCACTTTTTATTATGGTAAATTTCAAATGTATATATTTTTAAAAGCAGGATATAATGACCCCGTGTACCATCACCCAGCCTCCATACTTACCAGTTTCTGCCATTCTTGCTCATCTACCTCTATCCACGCCCCAATTACTTCCACCCCCTCCTCCCCACTGGAAGTTATTGTTTTTATAGGTTGTTTACTTTTAGGGAAAATTTATATACATTGAAATGCACAAATCTTAGCTTCTTGAATTTGGATAAATGGATACACTTGAGTAAAACATTGACAGGGCTAAGAATCACTGCCCAGAGATGACCGAGGAGAAGGGATACCCCCAGCCACTGCCACCCCACAGACAGAGCACAGCCAAGCAGAGTCTCAGATCCTGAATCTTAGAATCACCAAGCTAGTGCTGCATAAAGTCACAGCCACCGAGGAAGCAGCGGATCAACACAGCTTGGGTTTGTCTTGGCTAGGACAACACCTGTGTCAAGAAACAGGTTCTTAAGTAAACACGGATTCTGACTAAAAGTCTTGAGGTTTGGAGGAAGCTCCTCCCCCAGCTGTGGGTCCAGCCCCTCCTCCTCTCACCATCCCTGAAGGCAGATCCTGTGGGGAGAATGTCTGAGATTGGGGCCCAGTGCACCAGGCAAACGCCCGAGCTGGTACAACGGCGTCAACAGGTATCTGTCGACTTAGTTGCCAATGCCTCTTTGCTTGGCAAGCGCCTGACCCAGCTGGAAGTAGATCCCATTAAACAATCCTGACGGTCAAAGAGAGACCAGCCCTTTGCTGGGAGGGAGGAGTGAACTCTACTTAGCACAGAACACGGAAAACAGGGGTGAAATGTTCAGAATTTGAACATTAGTGCCTCAAGAGAGACTTTCTCTGTGGCCCAGCGCTGACTTTGCTCTTTTGGCTTTGGAGTGCCCTCACGCAAGTTTTGGGGGGATGGTCTGGCTGACACTCAGGGGCACAGTGACCTCACTGGACCTTTCCTGTTGTTCTCCAGCCACCAGACCAGGGAGACTCCCTCTTTCCTCCCTTCTCTCCCTCCCTCCTTCTCACCCTCTTAAGACTGCCCGCTCAGTAACAGTGTCTTCTGGGCCCTAGGACCTAGACATACCAGCCCCACACAACCAGAGGCAGAATTTTAGGTGTATGCATTTTTCTGGCCACAGTTTTCCTCAGATTCTCTAAGGAGTTTGTTATCCAACTCCCCTTCCACACATACACACACACACACACACACACACACAGAGAAACATTAGAATCTATAATAACGCACTCACAATTTTTAAATAGCATAATATTTTACCCCCAGACTGTTCACTTTTTTCTTAAACACAAACTCCTAATTTATCCCTCGCACTACCCACTAGGGTAACCACTTTCCCCTTTGATAGCCATAGGTTTGTTTTCTATATCTGAGTCTATTTCTGTTTTGTAAATAAGTTCATTTGTATCATTTTTTAGATTCCACATATAAGTGATATCATATGATATTTGTCTTTCTACATCTGATTTACTTCATTTAATTTGATAGTCTCTAAGTCCATCCATGTTGCTGTAAATAGCATTATTTCATTCTTTTTTATGGCTGAGTAGTATTCCATCATATAAATATACCACAGCTTCTTTATCCAGTCATCTGTCGATGGACATTTAGGTTGCTTCCATATCTTGGCTATTGTAAATAGTGCTGCTATGAACACTGGGGTGCATGTATCTTTTCTAATTAGAGTTTTCTCCAGATATATGCCCAGGAACTTTAATGGAGCAATGTTATTTTTTAAATCTCTTACATGTTTATTCTTCTCAGTCAAGATTTTGTTTGAACCCAAAGTCCCACACCCAAAAAAAGCTTAATGCCAGTCTCTACTTGAAAGAGCAAATCAATAAAGGTAAAACCGCAGGCATGAGGCAGACGCACAGGTTAAGGATGCATTTTTTGCCTTCCTTTAATCACCCCACGTAGTCAGTTGTTTCCTCTACCTACGAGCAATGCTCCTTCTCTCACCCGAGCAGGTGCCAGCAGCAGCCAAAGCAGACAGACCCCAAGCAGACTGGCCCCTGCTGGCTGTCCTCAATCTGTGTGCTGTTGTCTAGCAACATGGTGCCAGGAGCCCCGGGGCTCCCAGTTTGAAGAAGTATTGGGGAGCCTTGGCCTTCATTGCCCCTTCTTTCAGAATTTTCTGTTCTACTCTGGATTTCCAGATTCTGTTTTATCAAAAACATCAGAGACAGTGTTTGGTCACCCTGGCAGGGCCTTCCTGCTGGTCTGGCTGTGAACACATCGCACAAAGCGGCTACTGGGTCTGCACACCCAGCTGGGGCAGTCTGAGGCACCATGCTCTGGGCCAGACAGGCCCCTGACCCTGCTGTCTAACCTGTCTATAACAAGCTGCCTGTCCATTTTGGGCACAGTCTTGTCCCGGGGGATCCTGGAAGATGGGACTGGTATGGTGCTAACAGCCACCACTAGCGAGCACATAGGCGCGCCCATGTGACAGCTTCTGGGCTGGGCACTTTACATGCATCTTCCCTTTAGCCCCTACAAGCCCCACGGATGTTAACCCTACTGCATTGACCTCCCTGTTTACAAGTGTCATCCACTCCCCTCAGTCCCACTGATCGTCAAATCCTGAATGACTTCTTTCTTCCCATAGTACGTATCACCTTTAAACACACTTTGTAACTTAGTTATTCATCATGTTTATTGTCTATTTATGCCACTGCCCTCACTCCAGATCAGATGTAAGCTCCAGAAGAACAGAGAACTTCGGTTTTTTTCACTGATACAGCCCAAGAGCCCAGAAGAGTACCTGACACACAGTAGCTATCAATAAGTATTTGTTGCGTGATTTAAAGATGGGCAAAAGGCATGACCCGAGAGCAGCTCTGGAGCTGTGCAAGGCACTGTAGGTTAGTGCTAAAAGGTCTGGACTCTCATCTTGTCCTGCCACCCCCAAACTATATGATTGTGGGCCAGCTATTAAATCTCCCCATACCTCGGTTCCCTTCCCCATATAGCAGGGATGGTAACACTCTATTAAGATGATTAACAGATCCTCACTCCCCCAGACTGAGTAACATCAAACTCTCAGGCCAATTAGGAGATTGGGTTCAGGAAAGCTGTTTGTAAACTGGTTAAAATAGATAAACAACAAGTTTCTACTGTATAGCACAGGGGACTATATTCAGTATCTTGTAGTAACCAATAATGAAAAAGGATATAAATATATCTATGTATATGAATGACTGAACTATTATGCTGTAAGCAGAAATTGGTACATTGTAAACTGACTATACTTCAATTTAAAAAAATTTAAGGAAAAAAAAGAAGCAGCCAGCTACTGCTATGACCCTGCCTGGAGAGGGCACATGAAGGGGGGCACCCAGGCCCTTCTCTCTTTTTTTCAGCAATAGGACAGGGAGAAAGCAGCTGGGTGACATTTCTGGCCTAACAGCAATGGTGACAGCAACAGTTAGATCCTCCTCGGTTGCTCTGGATGTTTACCACTCGCCCTGACTCACCCCTTCTCTGATCAGAGTCTACTCATACATATGAAACACCATCTGTCCTTCTTCTGCCTTTTTCCCCCAGCAACTCCCCCAAAGTTAATCTCTCCAAGAGAAAGGCCGGCCGCTGACATTTATGACGCTCGGTAACTGCGGCCAGTCCATCAGGTGCAGAGGGCTTTTCACATTGCTTATAAATATCCCTAGGATCGAAGTGGCTTTGTAGCCAGGACACGAAATGTCCCCCATAAATTCCAATCCCGTTCTGATAGGTGAGAGTTTGGTGCACACATCTGTCTGCTAGGCAGGGCTTTATGAGGTTGTATTTCAAAGATGTGCTTGTCTTGGTTTTTAATGAGATCAAAATGTTCCATTAAATGTTTTCACCTGAGCTTTTAATCATATGTGAAAGGAACAAGCCAGTTAGGTCCTGGCCTATGCAAAACTCTCTCCAAGGACAGCTGGGTGTTTGGATGTGTTAGCTGTTTATGATGAAGAAACCTGAACCTGGAGGACAGACTTCTAGCCTAGAGAACCAGGTCAACAGACAAAGCTCCTGTAACTCCAGTGGAACAAATATATATGAGCAACTGCAACACCACAATCTCCCAGTGCACTGTTTCTCAAACTGGGGCTTGAGTCCTCAAACTCTTACCCAGGGACAGTCACTTGCCATCGTACCTTTCCCCGGCCTCTGGCAACCACAAATCTACTTTCTGACTTTCTGTCTTTATGGATTTATCTATTCTGGACATTTCCTATAAATGGAATCATACAGTATGTGGCCTTTTGTATCTGGCTGCTTCTACTGAGCATAATGTTTTCAAGGTTTATTGTGTTGTAGGCTATTTCAGTACTCAGTATTATGGCTAAGTAACGTTCCACTGTATGGATGTACCACATTTTATTGACCCATTCATCAGTTGATGGACAGTTGGGATTTTTGGCTATCATTAATAATGCTGTTATTATTCATGTACAAGTTTTTGTGTGAACATACATTTTCAGTTCTCTTGGGAATATACTTAGGGGTAAAGTTCCTGGGTCACATGGTAACTCTATGCCTCCTTTTTTTGATGAACTACCAAACTGTCTTCCACAGTGATTGAACCCACTAGCAATGTACGAAGGTTTCAATTTCTCCACATCCTTGACATTATCCGTCTTTATACCCACACTGGTGATTCACTTTATCTCTTAAACCAATCCTCCCCTACTGCCTGATAGAATCCTCTGTTTCCATCTGGACTGCACCCAGCTGTGGGCTAGGGTTCACTTGTCTGATCTCGCAAGAGCTGACTGCTCATCTCTCCTCAACTCCATGCTCCGTGGCACTGACAGCTTGCAATTGGCTATGATGGGAGTAGTCACACCATGGAAATCAACAAACACTAAAAAGCAGGGCTTCCCTAGAGAGCCAGTTGTTAAATATTTACCAGCATACCACTGAGAGTATCCACTTACTCCTAATTCTGTAGCTTCCTTTGATTTGTTCTTTTCTTCAGCTTGTAAATCCACCCTTCTACCTATATACCCTCTAGTTCAATTAAAATCCTAGCCTTTTCTAAGGTTCAGTTCAACTTTCTTACACAAAGCTGTTTGTATAGTTTCAATTGCCTTCATGCACTGATAGTTTCTCTCTTGAGCTCAGCCTTTACTCTAGAACTCTCAGTCCTTATCTGTAACTGCCTATGGGGGTGGTCCTCAGGCACATCAGAGCCAACATTTAAAAATAGTTCTCAACTGCTCTCCCCACTGGTGTTCCATATCTAACTGAATGGTACCATCATCCACTTCATGTGGCAATCCTGGTCTTTGGGGTTTTTTGAAAATACTTTCTTTTCATTAATTTTATCTGCTAACAATTCATATTAGAATGATGACAAGTAGTGTTTATATTTTTATAAATGTACATATTACTTCATGTGTTATATATAGAAAATGCATTTGAAGTATTTAAATATTTAGTTTTGCTTATTTCTTTAAAGTATTTAATGAATTTTGAACACTTTAAAAAATAAAATATCACTCTCAGCATTGTCCTCTTGCTCTGATATTGAAACTGTTACATTCAGCACCTCTTCAAGTCAGGGACTATATCCTTGACACCTTTCTCTCTTAGGCCCCGTGTATAATTATGGAGAACTATCCATTTTCTACCTCCAAAATGTCTCGTGAATCCGTCCCCCTCTCTCCATCCCCACTGCTACTTAGGAAGTCAAAACAGTGACTTCTTGCCTCAAGGAGCCTCCTTACTGGTCTTCCAGTCTTGGCTCCCTCCTCTCCTCCAAGCCACTCTCCAGACCACAGCCAGAGTGACCCATCTGAAATGCAAATCAGATTGAATCACTGCCCCACTGTTGCCCTCAGAGTTGGCACCAGACCCCTCGCAAGGTCTACAAGGGCCTTCACTCCCTGGCCCCTGCTTACATCTCCAGCCGTCTCTCTCTATTCCAGCCCTAGGTCCCCAGCCGTAACGATTTAAGATGGTGCCAACTTTACCTCCAAGCAATTCAACTAAAAATATTCACCAAGTATATGGTGAGGGAATACAAATATGATCAAGGCAGTCCTGGCACAGACAGGGATCACTGCATACAGCTGTATAGGTTGTGCACTGCACAACCCCAGGGAGTGCTAGTCACATAATAGTCTACAAGGTACTGTCACATAAGGTACATACAACAAAGTAAGAATGCTAGAAATATAAAGAGAAACATAATTATCAGGGAGAAAGTGACAGTTGAGAAATAACATGCTTTAAGAATCTGAAAAAGAAGTGATTTCTTTAATGCGTCTTAGCTTTCTTTTTACCTCCAATCTACATCTATAATCTCCTGGTTTATAATATCTAGAATTCAGTCCCAATCTGGAATCATTAAAATTAATTTAAAGGACCCCTCATCACTTGTGCGCGATACTTTGATTTTGTGACCAGAACGTTGTCCCATGCGCATTCTCCTGCCTCTGGTTTTATTCTCCTAGAGAGAGAAGCCTATGGTTTGTCATCATGTCTTCTGTGTGCCCCGGGTGTTACAGGCTGCCCCAGGAGTGCACACGAACTTCAGTAGTAAGACTGAAGGCAACAGGGACTGCTTCCTGGCAGGAGAACCAGGTGGCAGGGGACAGGGGTGGAAGGGACACTCATTTTTCATTCTGTACCTCTATATAACTTTTTGAATTGATTATCATGTGGGTGAATTACCTGCTCAAAATTTTTTCTTAAGTATTTTTAAGTTAGTGCCTCCCTTAGAGAGAAGGGTATTTTGGGGAGGCGGGGGCAGGATTCTCGGAGTTGGGAGTGTAAGGAGTGTGTAGTGCGGGAGGCTGAAGATTCATTTCTCAAACTGAGCAGGAGCCGTCACTGCCATTGTGTTTCTCAGATGACTCTGACCCATGGGAAAATGTTATTTAGAGGAAAAATTAGGAAATCAGGAAGTCTCAGCCTGCTGGTAGAGGGAAGGTGACAGAAATAGTTTCTCATGTTACGACATCTTATCTGTATCTCACAAGGGATCTTATCTGCTATGGACACTGATGAGTGTGACACGTGAGTGCTGAGAGCCAGGGGCTGAACAGACACCTGGGCAGGTGCCTCTTGTGCTGTAAAATGAAAACTGTAATGGTGACGGGGTAGCTGTGGATGCATTGTTTGTAAAAGTTCTGAATAAAAATTCCAGGCCATTCTCTGCGACAGTCTCATCCTAGGTCATTGCCAAGTGTCACCAACAGAGATTCTGGCCCAGCCCTCTGCCACCACTGGGGAAACTGGAGATGGGTGAGTAGAGAATCAGCTCTAGAACATCTGGCCTTCTGTGGTCAACCTGATCCTAAAGGCAAGCAGAAGCCTGGCTCTTGCTTAAGCAGGCTTGACTGCAGCCAGGGACCAAGATCTAAGGGCAGGAGTGGCTGGAAATGTGCTTGGGCAGGTGGTTTTAGGAAAGACCCAGCAATTGACCAAGTTTCCGCACCAGCAGACTCCAGTTCCTGTCCCATAAAGCTGGAATCTAGTCACTCTGGGCCTCAGTTTATTTGAGCTTCATTCTAGAAATAGCTAAGAAATCAGAAAAGTCTGTACACTTGTGAAGGAGGAGAGAATGCAGAACTTTCTTGAGAGACCTCTATAACTTTTGAACTGCTTACTGTGTGGCTGTATTACTTGTTAAAAAAAATTTTTTTTAAATAAATTTTTTTTTAAATGCAACACCCTGCCTTTGTCACTCAACCCTCCAGAGTGGCCTGGGTTTACATCTGATCCCCGAAGTGAAAGGGTCAAAAGAGAGCATTTTACTATCTCCTCTGACCCCGCAGAATGCCCTGCCTAATCCTCTTCACAACTCCCATCCCACCAGCCCCAGATGAAGCACGTTTTCCCAGGCCTTCGGGGAACAGTCCGAGATCCTTCTAGAAGGCGAGATTTCCATTCCTCCACACCATCTGTGGGGTAATAATCATGAACTGCTTTGCTCTGTTGTTCCTTCTCAGTTTTCCTGGTCCCAATGAGATGGTAAATTCTCTGACTCATATTTCTGTGTGACGATCTCTAAATGACAATTGTGTTTTGCCTGCAACAGACACTCCCCAGGTATTTTGGAAATTTTCATATTGTTGTAGATTGAAGCGAGGTCTTCTAATCCAAACGTCAACCTGGTGCCGACATCCCTGATAGAGCTGATGGATGGTTAGAGCAGTTGGCTAACTGAGAGATTAAAAAGATCTAGAGGTGGAGGAATGTACGCTCTTCAGGTTATTTAGTGGTAATTATACCTACACTTAAAACCTTTTTCATTACAAGCATGCTTTTAAAAAAATTCATGGGAAATGTATGGGATAAAAAGTAAACATCCTCCTTCACACCCCCTCACTGCCTCCATGAAGGATGCCGTGTTATCCTGCACAGGACCTGGGTCAGTCCGCTAGGGCTGCTTAACAAGGTAGCACAAACTGGGTGGCTGAAACAATGGAAGGCTATTCTTTCACAGTTCTGGAGGCTAGAGGTCTGAAATCAAAGTATCGACAGGGCTGATCCTTCTGAAGCTGGGAGGGAGACTTTTCCATGCCTCTCCAGCCAGCCAGCCTTCGAGTTCTTAGGCTCAGAGGAGCAGAACTCCAATCTTCATGTGGCATTTTCTCTGTGTGCATGTGTGGGTCCAAATTTCCTCTTTTTATAAGGACACCAGTCATACTGGATTAGGGCCCATCTTGATGGCCTCATCTTAACTACATCTGCAAAGACCCTATTTCCAAGTAAGTCACATTCTGAGATGCTAGAGCCCACAGGGGGCGCTCTAAGGTACATATGAAGTTTTGGAGGACACAATTCAACCTGTAACAGTACCCATACCTCGAATTTGTCATCTAGACAGGGAGAGAACCATAGATAGCTCTAGGTTCCAGGCCGTGAAATTTGAGACATTTCCCTTTTTGGACCAAAAAAAAAAAAAAGTAAAAAGCAGAATTATGTTGCCTCTTGAGATGAAAATAAAATTAATGATAATTAGACATCTTTCGTGGTCCTCAAACGTTGCCAATTTTATCTCTTTTTTATCTTCACAACCACCCAAAATTCCTTGACATCAAAGACTATGTCATCCATTGTCATGTGCCCACTGTGTCACTTAGAACCTAGTACTGCAACAGTCATACAGTAAATATTTGTTGAGTCAATGAACTCTCAGGTCGATATTCTTTCCCCCATTTTAAGGATGAAGCAGGTAGTGCAGAGATGCTCAGGCCCATGGCCCAAAGTCGCACAGCTGGTAAGGTTTGGGACTCAAGCCCAAGCCTGCTTTTCTCCAAAGCTTTTGTCATTTCCATTAAACTTAAGCCAATGGTTCTCAAAGTCTGTTTGCAAGACCAGCAGCGCCAATGGTGTCTGGGAACTTGTTAGAAGGTCAGCAGTCTAGATTTTAGCAAGCCCTGCAGGTGACATGGAGACGCCCTGTAGTTTGGCAGCTGGGGCACTAAACCAGGAAGCGGCTAGAAGTCGGGAGTGGGTGTGGACTTAGAGATTGGCTTGGTTTTTTTTTTTGCTTTTTTTTTTTTTGAGTAGGCTGTGCAGTTCCAGGATTTCCAGAAACCTCCCCTGCTATTCAAACCATTGTGATTTTTAATGCTGAACAATTATATTACCTCACTATTTTCCAAAAGGAGGGAGGAGAGAGAGGAGAGTGTGCAGAGGTCATTATTCAAATTTGAACTCTTTCTTCCAGTTTCTCTCCTCTGCTAGAAATGATGAGACATCCTGGGAGAAGCTCAGATGAAAGCCGGCGAGAACTCTCAAGTTCCGCTTCAGCTTTTCCACCCAGAAAAGAGCACCGGCAGTCCTCTTGAGGATAAGACTGGCAAGATGCTTTGAAAGCTGCCAAAGGGCTTCCAAGTTGAATGAAGTAATGATGAAGGTGGAATTGGCTCAGCTCCGCAGACTTTCACCTACACAAGCACGAAAGAAAAGACCAGAACAGCAGGTGCAGCAGCCGACTGAACAGATACACGTTTCTTATCGGTAAATCAACAGAAGGTGGTCATAAAAGCCAACTGCTCAAGGGACAGAGGGCCAGGACTCAGGAACCCTTTGCAAGAATGACCTGGTTCTCAAGGAGAGGCACTTTTCTTCCCGAGGGTGTTGATGACAGAAGAGGGTGGCAGCCACATGCCGGTTGGAGGGGTGAGGCCCAGAGTCCGGCGAGGTGGGGAACTGAGCAAAGTCCAAACCAGGCTTCGGGTGCGGGGCTCCGCCCGGAGAAGGTTCTGAAGCTTTGCAGCTAAAACAAGAGGGAGGAACAGGGCCGCTGACTCGCCAGCAATGTTCTCCTGTGGGAAACTGTTATATTGTCCATCGTGAAGAGAGGAAGTGGGGCTGGGGGAAGCGGAGCTGGTGAAAGAATAGGATCTAATGCAGAACGCTCAACTTCTAGCCATTCGCCTAAGTTCTCTCTCTCGGATGGCTTCCGCTACAAGGTAGAAAATGAAATGTTCCTTCACGCGCTACTAAAATTGGTATCAGCATCCCTGCGCCCGCTCCCACGGCCAGGCATCCGACTATGCCCGAGGCCCTAGCAACCGCCGCACACAGTCCTTCCCAGGGGGCTCCCCTGGGCCAGCCTGGAACACCACCTCTGAGAACAGAGTCCGCGTCACCGCTTCGCGCTTTGAAGTAGAAATGGCCTGCGTCCAGGAGTGAAATCTGGCGTAAGAAATTAAGGCAGGATGCCGTTCGCCCTAATTTTCAGGAGGGCCTCAGATGATCCTCTTGCTTTTCAGCAGTCACAGGAGGAAACAGGACAAACCTTCCCACTTCTTTATTTTTATACCTACTGATAAACAAATCATCTTGGTTTTTTTTTTTCCTCCCACTCTGAGTTGTGCCAACTTCTATAATGGTTAACAGATAGTAATTAAACATCATGTTCCCTGCTATTTCAACTTGAGACCAATTTGAGAATCTTCGCTTTGTTTTGTTTTTTATTGAAGTGTAGTTGATGTACAATGTTAGTTTCACGTGTACAGCAAAGCGAGTCAGTTATACATATACATACATATATGTTTTCTTTTCAGATTCTTTTCCATTATATGTTATTACAAGAAATTGAGAGAATCTTAGTTTTTAAGTGACAAAGAAATAATCACTGGTCCCGTAACAGTCTCTGCAGATACTGGGAAAATTATCTTCACTCCATAGAGTCTGTAGGTTGTCTAAGAAACTATATTAACTAATCAGTGAATTGTTCTGTAACGTCCCCTGATGTTCCTAATCTTTTCCATTCTTATGCCACACCCTGCCCATCAATACAGCTTTCTGTTGCACCTGCCTGATAAGTGATTTTTTCCCATGTGTTTTCTTCATGAGCTCTGAGCACTACATATTCTATAATGTTTTTATGTTTTTACCTTGGCCACCAGGAAGCTAGGGTCCAGGTTCCGGTCTGTTTGCTTATATAGCATTCATGTATTCATTTAATTATTATTCCTGCATTTGCCACTGTAAACTGTGTTTTTCCTGCCAGAGTCTTTCTTTTATATTTGGCTTTTACTATTTTGATGGAACATTTCCTGAAAACTAGTCCTTCTAGAAGGAAATGTTATTAATTAATTAATTAACTAATTAAGACAAGACCATTTGTGGTTTAATCCTTGCCTTCCTCTCCTATCTCATTTCTAACCATTCTCCTCCTTCTCTGCTCCTCCCGCTAAACTGGCCTTCTTTCAGTCCTTTGTATTCACCTCAGGGCCTTTGCATGTGCTGACTCCTTCAGTCCTCAGCTGGGTTATCACTGCATTGGGAAGAGTTCCCTGAACTTCCTGATTAGGTCAAATCCCCTAATACGTGCTCTCATTGCTCTTCCCTAGAGGCATCAGAGAGAGCATGGCACTGTTGACACTCTGACTTCAGACTTCTAGCCTCTGGAACTGTGAGAAAATTAATTTCTGCCATTTTAAGACACCCAGCTTGTGGTACTTAGATACTGCAGCCTTCGCAAACCAACACAACTAGTCCATGTGCACATCTTCTTTCTCACTTCTCATTTTCACAACAAGCCTTCAAATCACATATGACTAACTCCTTTGATAAAGGAGTCTCACAGCCAGGGAAACTACACCTGGGCCATGAACTTGCGCTCTGCCCACTGCTCCTTGCTGTCTGGCCTCATTCCATCATGCACTTGATCTCTATTTGTAACCCCTTGTTCCTTTGAAGGCTGTACATGCCATCAGTGTGAGTTTCATGTCCATAATTCTTCTATGCCTCTTTCAGTTCGTTATGCTCAGTAAACTTGGCGAGTGAATTATCTTAAATGTCAGCAGATTAAAAATTTTAAATATAAGAGAAAAGAATAAGTACTTGGTGCAGAAAGCATGACAATCACCCCGATCTAGAGGAAACCTGTCACTGATGTTTTCAAACTGAGTACTCTGATGATTCCTGCTCTCTGGGACCAGGTACTGAGATGGACAATATTGTCAAGATGCCTAAGAGAGATTTGAAAAACAGAAAGGGTATAGGGTGGATGAAATAAATGTCAGAAACAATGGGCCATCAGGTAACCAGTTATGTTGCTTAAAAATTACAAACATTTAAAAAAGAGTATTTTCTTTTTGCCCCAATGATATGAGTTAACTCTAGAAATAGTGAGCCTCTCATGACCCAGGGTAAAAAGTAGTCCTTTTTAAACATTTGTAATTGCTAGGCAACACAACCCAGCTAAGGATAAAAACCCACCCAGCTATTTTAAGGAGCTAGTGAGGATGCCTTAGGTCTGAATGACCACTGAGATCCACCCTAACACCAGCACTTTATGACATCAGAATTTTACAACTAAATGACACAGAGTGCACCGATCTGTTGATCTCCTTGGCCTTCAGTTTCTGCAAGTATAAAATTAAGATTTATACCTGAAACTAACACAATACTGTAAATCAACTATAATTCAATCCTAAAATGAGTTTAATAAATATGGGATGATAGCAATGGCTTTTTTAAAAACCTTAGATTTTTAGCTTATCTGAAAATTAAAAGGATGTCTCCTTGTGCAAATAAGCTCCTGAGAATCCTCCCAGTGGGATCGCCTTTATCCGCTCCCTTCAGTTACTCATCATCTGACAAAAATGAGAATGTATAAGCAATTCCTACATTAAAGACAATCGAGTGCATCGGCCACCATCGCACATTCCTCCTAAATAGTCCATGAATCTGTCTCCATGTGGGGAAAACTAGCTGATGAGTACGAGAATCAGGGGCAGTGTTTCAGATAATCCAGGACTAAAACTCTACATGTTCTTTTTAAAATGTGGCTATTCCCCGCTTTGTTTTTCTTTGTTTTCTTCTGATGTCTTGCTAACCTGCTCATTATTTATATTTGGGCACAGCTCCTCCTTTTCTTCTACAGTTGGTTTACACAGCTGAATTCATATTTGTAAATGGAGGCTCTAGCACTAATCTTTTAAAGTTTTCTTTACAAGGAAAATAAGTTGATCCATTAACTCAAAATGTAGGGAGCATCCAGTCTGTGTGTTGTCCAGGGCTGGACACGCCTGACTTTTTCCCCAGGTGCTATCCTGAGCCAGAACTGTCTTTATGAGAATTTGAACAAAGTCAGATGAACAGACAGAATTGATGCTCCCTTTGTCTTTTCTCTTGGTGGCTTACTAGCCATTCTCTTCTTGTCATATGATTGGAGATGGAGAGTGAGGTAGTCAATTTCAAACAGAAAATTAGCCAATTTCAGTTTCCTTTCTATTTAGAAACAGCTTTCCTTTATTGTTCGGCACTGGGTCCAGAGAGGGATGCTCCAATTAGCATGCAGGCATAGTATATGAAAGTCCTTTTTCTGTGTGTCCTTTTATTGTGTATCATCAGTGAGAATCAGATTTGGAAAATCACAGTCTAGGCCTGTGAAACATTTGTTTTTCCGTGTTGCATAGTTCCGTGGGTCTTTTTTTGTTTTTAATGCCTTTAATAGTACCTGACAAATCGAAGAAGGAAAACAGGTGATAACCTCCTATTAGGCTTCTCAGACTTAAAGAAATTTGAAAAGTGGAGAGCCTAGGAAGTATGAAAAATGTATTTTCTTTCAGCAGCTGTCAAGCACTAACTATAATTATCTCTTCTGTGCTTTATCTGCTATGACATAGAAGGAGAGCTTAAGAAGACATGTGACAAATGGCACAATTTTTATGACTTAACCAGAGGGACAATACAGACTGAGGAAAAGCTGTGAGTTTGGTAAACCTATTTTCAGAAAATCTAGCAGAGTTAGCATCATGCCTGGCTGCCCTGACTGGGACCAGCTGGCAGCTCGAGAAGGCTGACAGTCTCTCCAGCAGGGAGGGCCCTCCAGGTCTCTGTGATTCCCTGGGTGAGAATAAACTCTGGCTGCCACCCTCACAGCCAAAGCCTCCCTCCTCCTCCGTCTGACTGCAGATGGAGGAGACTAAAGCTATCTTTGAAAATCCATGCTGCCAATTTGACACACATCAATCAAAATGTTAAACACTTAGACTCTTTGACCCACTTTTTCTATTTTTAAGGATTTTTCTACAAATAGACTCAAACAAGCATGCATCTGTATATATATCTGTAGGAGGATGTTCACTGCAGCACTGTTACCATATAAGCAACTGGAATCAACCTATTCATCAAGGTTCTGTTTGCATAAATCATGGTACATACATACAATGAATCACAGTAGAGCTCCAGCGATGAAAACAGTAAAACACAGAATAGGACAAATATTCTGATCTGATTTGTATAGAAAGGACAAAAGACTAGATGGATGTGTTTGTATAGGCATAAAACATTTCAATAAGAGTATATTTAAGAAAGTGTTGACAAAGATTAGCCTTTGGGGATTTGCAGGGGGGAGAGGAAACGTGTACTTTCCAGTTTATACCCTCTGCACAATTTGGATTGTTAGCACAGACAGGCAGAAAATAGCATGGTGGTTAAGAGTCAGCTGCCTGAGTTCCTGCTCTTTTGCCAGCAAAGTAATCTTGGGCAGTCCCACCTCTCTGTGCCTTAGTTTCATCACCTGTAAAATGGAGGTTTATTCAGGAAACCTTTTGAGTGTATACTACATGGCAGACACTGGAGATACGTTTTCATCAGTGGAATATTGTTCCTTCACTACATTAATTCATTGAGAGCCCACAATGTGCCAGATACTATTTGGGGTGTTGGAGACACAGCATGAAACAAAACATGAAAAGCCCTGCCTTCATAGAGCTTATGTATTAGTGGGAAAAGCCAGAAATAAACAAAGTAAATTACAGAGTACATTAGAAAGTGGTAGGTTCACTGGAGAAAATAAAACAGAAAATGGGATAGGAATGACATTTCAACAAAAACTTGAAGGGGATTAAGAAAGAAGCCATAGATCCTGGGGAGCCTTCCAAGCAGAGAAAACAGGAATCACCAAGACCTCAAAGGGGCAGGTTGCCTGCAAGTCTGAGAAATAGCAAGGAGGCTGGTGTGGCTGGAGGTGGGGGGACGGGGATTGTACAGAGGGCCTTGCAGGCCTATGTAAGGAGCTGGCTTCTGTTTTGAGATAGGAAGTCTTCGGAAGGTTTTGAGCAGAGGAGGGACAAAAATCTGTCTTATCTTCAATAGGTTTATTCTGGTTGAGCACTAGACAATCTGTGGGCAGAGCGGAAGCAAGGAAACCAGTTAGGAAACTTGTAATCTTCCCGGTGAGAGGTGATGGTGCCTCGGAGAAGGGTGGGTAGCAGTGGAGGTATAAGAAGCAATCCAATTCTGGATATATTTTGAAGGCAGAGATAACAAGATTTTCTGATGAATTAGATACAGTGAGTAGGAGAGAAAGGTCAGGATTTGGGATCTGAACAAGTGGAAGCATGGAGTTACCATTAGCTGAGATGAAGAAGATTCTGAGAGGCACACTATTGATGGTGATGGAGAGAAATCAGATGTTTTGGATATGGTAAATCTGAGCTTCCAAGCAAGTAGGTATATAAAGAGGTCATGTATGCAGATGTGTGTACAAGTCTGGAGTTCAGGGATGAAGTCTGGATTAGAACTATGTATTTGGGAGTCACTGATGTCCAGATGGTGTTTGTTTGTTTGTTTAAGCTATCTTTTTGGTGGGTGGGTGGGCAGGAGGGAGTTAATTAGGTTGGTTTGTTTGTTGTTTGTTTATTATTAATTTTTTAAATGGAGGTACTGAGTAGTGAACCCAGGACCTTATGTATGCTAAGCATGCACTCTACCCCTGATCTATACCCTCCCTCTAGATGGTGTTTAAAGCCATGGTGCTGCACGAGGTCGTCAAAGGAATTACAATAGAAGAGGTTGGAAAGAAAAAGAGAGAGATGATAGATAGATAGACAGACAGACAGACAGATGGATAATAGATGTTCAGTGACAGTCCTGAGAAACTGCCAGATTTAAAACTCAAGGACATAAGGGGAAAAATCAGAAATCAATCAAGGGGACAGAGAAGGGACTACCAGGGCCTTAAAAAAATAAACCACCCAGAAGAGTTGGTGCCCTG
Source organism: Camelus bactrianus (assembly GCF_048773025.1). Classification (NCBI taxonomy): domain Eukaryota; kingdom Metazoa; phylum Chordata; class Mammalia; order Artiodactyla; family Camelidae; genus Camelus; species Camelus bactrianus. The sequence continues at coordinate 39,452,077 of NC_133547.1, read as the reverse complement.
AAAGCCAAGAGAAGAAAGCATTCCTAGCTGGTGAGAGTGATAATTGCTTTACCAAACGCGGGGGGATGAAATGTAATTGAGAATGAGAAATTACCATTGACTGAGCAAGAGCAGTTTTGGTAGAGTTGTGCAGATGACAGTCGGCTTGGAGTGGATTCAAGAGAGAAGCAAGAGTGGATTTAGAGACAGTGATTATAGACATTCCAAGAATTCAGTGGCTTCTGCTATAAAGGGGGGCAGTAAAACAGGGTGGCCGCTGGAGGGGGAAGTGACACTCAAGAGAAGTCGAGCTGCTTTTTTCTATTTTTTTAAGGTAGAAATAATAGCCTATTTGACGATTGATAGGAACGATTCAGTAAACGGGAAACACGGATGCCTCCAGAGAGAGGGAAGACTTGCTGACCTACATTGAGAAGGTGAGAAAAAGGGACAGGTCTAGTGCAGGTGGTCAGAGTGAAAGGGTTGGCATTAGAGATTAGCCAAGGCACTTCACCCAGCTCCTCATTAAAACGATGTCATGCAGGACCATTTAGTGACTTAGAATGATGTTCCCATTATGTTTTATAAAAGCATATCTTAGAATATAAAAAAAGAATATATATATAAATTTATAACTGAATCACCATGCTGTACACCAGAAACTAACACAACATTGTAAATCAACAATAATTCAATTAAAAAAAAAGAAACATCATAAAACCATAAGAAGCACATTTAATGATTACTCACTCTATGCTATGCATTTTGCAAAGCACTTTAAGCATTATCTTGCTTGACCCTCCCACCAATCCACCCTACCTCGTCAATCAGTTGACAGATCCTCTAACCTCTACCTTCAGCATGTTTTTCATATCCATGCCTTTCTGTTTATCCCACTGCCGCCATGCCAGTGCAGTCCCTTTGTTAACCTCCTCCTTGACCTCTGTAAAATCCTCTAAACTGGTCTTCTTGCCCCCATCCCTCTGCTCTCAACTTTTGGCCAACCTCAACCTTATTTACTTTATATTCATGCTAATTCACTCTCTGCTAGAAATCCTTCAGAGATTCTCCACTTAGTTGCTAGCTTTCCAACCTTGATTTCTGTCGTACCCCACACTTACTCCACACTCCAGCCACGTGGGCTACTTGCAATTCTCAGGAGCGTTTGCATTTTCCACCTGTGGACTTTTCCTCGGGCTCCTGCCTCTATCCAGAAAGCTCTCTCCCTCCATCTCTGCCCACTGAAACTCTACTGATTATTCCAGAAGCAGGTCAAGTGCCAACTGTTCAAATGTGTTTTCTTTTTCTCCTGTCAATGTCTATATTGCCACTCCTGCATCGTTTACCACACAGTAACCTTATGCCACCATTTTTATGTCATTATTAGTGGACTTACTTTTTCTGCCTACCAATATTTGCAAAGCACCTATGACATGTCAAGGGTACACACTGGCACTTTACATGTAGTATCTAAATTAATTTAATCCTTGCTACAGCCTTGTAAGATAGATGTTACCATCCCCATTTTACAGATCAGGAATCTGAGGCTGGCAGAAGCTAATTAACTTGCTCAAAGTAGCATTCTTATTAAGTGGCAGATTCTTCACTCATTCAACACATTTTATTCCAATCTGTGTCTACTAGATTCCTAAGCCCTAAGGGCCTTTCAATACAGACTGGGAAGTCCCTTTGGGGGCAATTAGCACCAGAGCCTCAGGACAAGACAGATCTGGGGAAGGCAGATTTCTGCCCCTCTCTCTTGATTTAGATTCATTGTGCTATATCGGAAATGCTCCGTGGCTCTCAGCCAGCACTTAGCCAGGGCTAGCACAGGGCAAAAGAAATGATTCAGGAAGACAAACACCACACTTGATGTTTAGTTCCACTGGTGACCCTGATTATTGTAAACCAGTGACAGGAACACCAAGGCCCAGCACACATTTAGCAATCTAGAACTCTCAGCTCCCTCCTTCCGGATTCAGGCCTTCCCCTAAACCTCTCCATTTCCTGATTGGATCCAGGCGGATGCCTCCAATTTCAGAAAACAAGTCAGGAACAGCATTGTTGTCATTAGGGTCAGCCTTGGCCTGATAAGAGTCCGTGCCATTAATACCCAACACAGACTCACAAGAAATTCATATGAAGATTAAGAACAGGGAAGGGCTAGTCTACCCTGAATTGGTTTTTCACCATTTAGGGTGAGAAGCCCCCAAAACTTGTTGGGTCAGTTCACATTGCCAAACTAGGAGTATTATAATAACGGGTTGATTCTCTTCCTCATTGTTTTAGAGTCAAGGGTGTTGAGCGGCTGCTGTTTGCTCAAGGAGAGTGCAAATAGGACTTGCCGACGTCTGTGGTCAAGGAACATGATTGCTAAGCCATTTTCACTCAGGCTTGGGGTGTAGATCTCATGCAGGGTACTTCATCCAGTTCCTCTGGATGGGAAAGGGGGTTAGATAACTCTCATTGTTTCATTTTTCTCTTTCAATCCTCAAAGCAATCTTTTTTGAGCTAGGTGTTACTGAAGTATCCATTCTACAGATCCAAAAATTGAGTGGTAAGTAATAGGCAGGGACTGGAACCCAGGTATGTTGAGTTCCACAGCTTTCCACTGTCCTCAGCTCATGCTCTGTGGCAAGGCCTTTTGCTTAGGCAAGGGTCAGTCATTTAAAAATGACTAAAGGCCAAATTTGTCCACAAGATAGAGTTCTCAAGTATCAGTCTTCTTCTGCCCCTCCTAAGCAAGATGATACAATGTGTTTAATTTCTTAAATGTCTCGTATTTTCCATAATGGACAAAGATCTCAACAAGCAGTTGTAGTTGAACTGTAAGATTCTTACCTTCCACTCGGGAGACTCCCATGTTGGATTCTCAGGCAAGAGGGCTTGCTAGATGGAACTGTTTATCTCGATTGGTTAGACCACAGGCCACCAAGGCCAGTAAGCCACAGTCACTGACAAAATTATCAGTTCCCAGCCATCTTTAAAACAGGTCGTAGAGTGGCTGAGTCGAAATGTGGATGGCTCAGGGCAGATCATCGCTGGGCTGATACAAGTTGCCCAAATTCTCACTGACTGAGGTCACTTGTTCATATACATGAATGAAATCAAATATCTTTATTCACATAAAAATTCTCTCCTCTCCCCCACCCTCTCACTTCTTCATGATCTGTTATATTGTAGGCAGTCTAATGCCTAGAATACCTTCACAATAATGTATTCCCTTGTATTTCCATATGGCATGGGGTTGTTGTTGCTAATCAGTAGTTAACAATGACAACTTATAAAAAATATTTCAGCCTCTCAAAACGTTAGCCAAGTATGACATTTTGGATTAATTGTACAGTGCTAGACTCAATGTATTATAAAGTCTTTCACATTTAACATAGATAACAGAACAACTTTTATTTTGCCTTCCTCCATGCAGTTCTTGTAAACATGTTGCTGCCTCTGCCATATGTTTTTTTAAAAAGTTACTCAGAGCACAACCAATTATTATTTCAATACTATAGAAACTATTTTTTGTACTTTTTCATACCTTTTTTGTATCCCTCCAAAATAATGTTCAAAAGGCATTTTTGGTTCAAAGACATTCACTATCTATTCTCTGAATTATGTTGGCAACATTTCAGAAACACCTTGAAGACGACTCACGATATATGGCAACAAAAGTCCAGAGAAGGAAAGTAGGAATTGGTGGAAAGTGAGATATTACAGAACTCAAATTCTGGTCAAAGGTGGGTCATGCACTGTCAGATACACTAAACAAAGAACACTTGGGGAGGCAAACTATAAAGAGGGTCCACATTTAGCAGCCCACAAGGTAACTGGATGTTTAATACCGAGAGGAGAATGACGAGGGGATCCTTCAGTCCCTATCCTACACCTTCCACCTTCACACTCCTTTTTTGAAGCCATGATAAAACCACAAGGATTCCTACTTCAATCCATTACTTTCTTTTCACCTTTCAAACTCCTTTCTTACCCCACTTCTCCCTACTTTCCATTTTGCCCCTCTGTACACAACCTTTCACTTTCAACCACCCATCCCAGCTGGGAAACCTCTGTCTTCTTCTCTCATTCCCAAGTCCAGGGACTCGGGTCCCTTCTGGGCTCCTTGGAGCTAGGACCTTTCCCCTGAGCTCAGCAGCCCAAGCTGTGAGGATGATCTATTTGGTGAGTCCTCCAGTGGGTTGGCCTCTCCATGACGCCAGTCTGCTTCTCTTCCACCCCCTCATCCCCCATTCCCAAAGAAACCCAAACTCCGTGGCCTCTGAAACTGTCTGTGGCTGGGCCCCCAGTGTCTCCGCCGGGATCTGAGATTTTTCTGACCAAGTGGGGTCGGGTCGGGGAGGACAGTACCTCTTTGCAGGCGTGAAGCTCCGGTCCCGCTCCTTGAGTCACCTGGAAGACGGTCCCAATCCAGAGCAGCAGCCGCAGAAGCCGGAGTGTGCGCCGCTCAGTTCTCCCCCTGCCTCTGGCAGAGGGATGAAGGCTGTGCCCACGCTCACCCATAGTGTTGCTCTGAGCGAGAGGCAGCAGCGGCTCAGGTGCTGCGGCTGCAGCTACTGCTGGCAGAAGGCGGAAAAAAAAAAAGGGGAGGGAGGTTCACAGGGGGAGGATGCAAGGGGCTGGGCTCGCTTCAGTCACCTCCCTGCGGCTACGCCAAGGCCGCCCATCCTTCCTCCTCCCTCCTTCCTCTTCTCCTTCAACCCACGTCGCCTTGGCAACCGCCTCCTCTTTCCCTCCGCGCGGGTGGGGCAGGGACCACGCGCTCCGCTGCCGCTCACCTGCCTGTCGTCATGGCAGCCGCTGCCGCTGGCGCACGCCGCGTGCGAAGGCGCGCGCGCAGGGTCTGCAACTGTCCCAACAGGCGCGCACGGGGCTCGTGTAAAGAACGCGGTGGAAACAACCTCCAAGTCATTACCACCAAATTCGTGTTTTCCACTGCTCTTTCGGGTCATCGGCTACTTATGAACACCTCTAAATTTGCAGATGTGGCGTTCGATAAATACTAATATCGATGGTAAAATGCCGAGCGAGAGGCTGTTAGGAGGGATGAGAGGCCCGCGCAGCCGCACACAACTTTGCACGCGGAGGATCCCGGGTCCCAATGGTTTGGAACGCCCAATTTCAGATCGATGCCCATCTTTCATCGATAGAAAGATGGCTGAGATGCCGTCTCTCCTCCAGAGGCTATATCCTGGAAGACTGGCCCCAGTAGGTGTTACCTACTGCGACAGCCGCTTCTGGAGATCTTACTTGCATCCCGCCAAATCCATCTGTGTCTTTACAAAGCAGCTCTATGCAAAGCCTTGTGTAGTAGAAGCCGAGTTTAGGCAAGGAGGGTTTGCCTTAGCCGGCAATTTTCCAAGCACGACAGCTGGACTCTGCTGTCTCTTGACATTCCCATTCTCTCATAGTTTTGAGAAATCCTTTCGTTAGATGCCAGGGAGAAGGACATTTTGGGGCCACATTTTAGAGCTTCTTTCCTCAACTGAAGTGTTTTGCAGAAGTCCTGTACATGGGAGGCCGGCGTCTTTCACCGCAGGCTCACGAGTGCAAATCCAGGGCTCCCCAGCGGCGCTTTCGCTCTGCGTTTCCAGTAGCTTCTTCCGGAGGGGCCTCCTGCATTGGACCGCCAGGTGGCGCCCTTCTCGGAGGGAATTCACCTCAGTAATAGACGGTGGGGCAGTTGCCTGGCAACTGAAATTGGGCGTTCCAAACAATTGGGACCCGGGATCCAAAGTTGTGTGCGGCTGCGCGGGCCTCTCATCCCTCTCAAGAGCCTCTCGCTCGGCATTTTACCAATGTCTGTCACGCGAGACCCTTTCCAGCACCCTACGTTGGATAACGATGACTCCTACTTGGGAAAACCGCTGGCTTCCAAGGTACTGAGGATTCTTGCGTAGATTCCCAGCAGGGTCGACGGCACCCTTCTTTCTGTCGGTGTGACAGTAACTTAAAGGACTCTGATGAGGACACTGAGTCAGTTTTCTGCCTGCCTCCATGTCCCCACATTCAGGTCTGCCAATGTTTCAGAGGTGCATTTGAGCAGAAGAAAGTAGAGCTTTAGTCCAGAGGAACACCGGGCACTCACAGCTCAAAGCAATGATTGGCATAATGGGACTTACACAGGGCCCAAATTCCTCCAAGCCACCCTCTCCTATTTGGAAAATTGTTCTCTGAAGAGATATGAAATATGGAGTGGGAGCGAATCCTCTAAAAGCCACCAGGGCAGGGTTTATACATCTGTCTTCACGCTGTCTCTGTCTTCCGATTCATGCTGGCATATGTTTGTGTATATATACGTGTTTAAAGATGGTGGCCAGTGATTCGGAAACTTAGATGATCTTTTTTCTGGTAGAAGTAGTTGAAATGTTTGAAGTGATGCAAAATAAGGTGAATTAGATGGTAATTGTAGCTTAATAACAAAATCAAAGAGCTCTCTTTTGTTCATTCAACATTTATTATTCACCATATGCCAGACATCTGCTAAACATTGAGGATGTACAGATAAATTAGGTGTAACTCCTATTCTCAGGGAACTCCAGTACAAAAGCCAGCTGACAACAGCAACAGCAAAAGTGCTTGCACAATAACACATGTGTCATGACAGTTATATGTAAGTGTCATGGGAAATGGGAGCTTAAAGGAAAGCTTCCCAGAGCAGGTGAGTTTTGACAACCAAATGTGAGTTAGCTGGACCAGGGGAGGGAGGAGGTGGAATGTGAGTTAGGAGGGAGGAAGCAGGAACTGGACATTCACAGCAAAGGGAGCAGAGGTAGGGAGCAGCAGGTGCATATACATGGAGAGGAGAGTGAGGGTGGCCTCTTGGGGACAAGGGCCCCAAAGTGGCTGAAGTGTTGGTGTGAAATGGAGAAGTGGCGAGGGCGGAAGCTGGAGAAGTGAACTTGTTGGCCTGGGTGTGCTGTGTACACCATGCTAGTGAACTAGGTTTCCATCCTGGAAGCACTGGAGAATCATCTTGGGACATTCAAGTACGGGAGTGATGTACTTGATGGGTGTTGTAAAAAGCACAGGTGGCAGTAGATTGGATAAGAGGTTAGTGGGGACAAGAGGGGTCAGCTAGGAGGCTTGTGCAACAACCTCCAGGAGAAGTAAGGAATCTAAAGCAAGTGACACAGGGGATGGCAATAAGATGCAAAAGGCAGGACTGACAGGACTTTGACTGGATATGGACCAAGAGAGGGGATGAGCCTAGGGTAGCTTCTAGGTCTCTGAGGGCTTAATTGATACCATTTACTGAATGAGGCATCCAGGGAAACAAATTTGGGGAGAAAGATGTTGAGATCAATTATGTAGCTGTTGCTTTTGTGGAGTCTGTGGGACATTTACATGGAGATGAATAGTAGGCAACATGGTTGAGAGTTGTGGGTTGAAGACACAATATTCATAAGGTAGTTGAAGCCTGAGGAGGGAATGAGCTCATCCAGTGAAGGTGAGTCAGCAAAGCAGAAACGAAACCCCTGGAGAATAGCACTAAGGGGCAGAGAGAGAAAGAAGAGCTGAGAAAGAAGCTGAGAAGTAACAACCAGAGGCAGGAGGAAAACCAGGAGGAGCTGGACCCACACAGGATGGAGAGAACATTTCATGGAATCAGAGTCGTGGTGCCAGAAACCACAGAGGTCAAATAAGATCGGCTCTGGAAAGGATACACCTGACCTAGCCACAAAGATTATTGGTCACTAGCAGGAGCAGTTTCAGTGGGTGCTTGAGGCACAGGGCAGCCTGCAGTGGGCTGAAGAGTGGGTAGGAATGGGGAGGAAGTGGAAGTAGGAAGTGTTGACTCTTAAAGAAGCGTGGCTCGGTAGGGAAGGTCATAGAGTGGTATCTAGACAATAAAAAAAGGAATGAGGGAGAGGCTGGGGACGGGGAAGCCAGGATAGTGCAGGTCCTGGGAAAGGCTGGGTTCAGAGAAGAAGGGTTATTCTTGAATAAAAGGGACTTCCCTTTCTCTGAGATGGAAGGAAAAAGGATGTTAAGGTGGCACTCATGCTTGACAGGCTTGAGTTTCTCAGTGAAAGGCAATCTTCCTCTTCTGCTCAGAAAGACGATGAGGCTGACGTAGCCTAGGAATGGGAGGAGAGCTGCCTAGGCTTGCATCATATATATTTGTAGTTTTCTCATTTCATTTTAATCTTTTTTGGTGATAGCATAGTGCCTGGTCCATACTCTTCAATTAATGCCTGTTGAGCTGAGTCACGCAGCACTTTGTCATACACAGGGAGGGAGAGGGTACCAGCACTGGAAGGTAGAATGAGATTTCTACTAGATTATAGTAGTAGACTGAAATTCAGTCATTGATTCAACCAGTATTTCATTTTAGAACACAACGTTAGGTCACTGTGCTGGGTACTTGGGATACAGTGGTGAACAATACGGCATTGTACGTGTCATGAAGAAATCAGTTTTGCACTTTTTGTATTCATACTTGTGGGGGTTTATTGAGGACTGTATGTCCAATGAATTTTTTGACATTCCTGAAGGCACAATGACCCTTCCTTGCTTACAGAAAAAATGTCCTCACTTGATTCTGTCTCTGATTGCCTCTTGTTGTGTCCTTCCTTCACCCCCACCCCAGTTATAATATTGTGCAGTCCACATGAAGCACCCCTTCCTTTTCAGTCAGACTCCTTTCTGCAGGCTTCCACCACTCCTTCATGTGCATGACCCCAGATCTGTTACTTGTTCTGAGTTCTCCTCCAACAGCTGACACTTCCAGTTTCCTACCTGTTAATGGCATCAGGACGTCTCACCTCTTCTTCAAAGTCAGGACTTCTAAATCTGAGCTCATTATCTTGCCTTTCTGCTCCCGACTCTTCACCCTCTATCCCTCTTCACCCCTTTTCCTGTATTCCTGGCCTATTCCTGTCAGTTCTAAGATTGAACACTTAGGAGGATCAAAAGCCTGGGAGTCTTGCCCCATGTCGTTCTCCCCTTTGTAGGTGTCTGAGATTCAGTTAAAATAGGGTAGAATAAGGGGATGGATGTCACTGAAGCTACCATATCAGCAAGGCCTCCTGTAACCTGTCCTGGGTGTTGTTTCTCTTTTACAGAAACTGCCATATAAGAACCCAACTCACCTTGCTCAACAGCAGGACCCCTGGCATCGGCTCAACTCAACACCTACAATCACCTCCATGAGGCGGGATGCTAATTTTTTTGATCCTGAGGTAACCCAAATTGAAATGCTGTTTCTCTTTACATCCACTTAAGACAAATCAATATTCTTTTTGAAAGGGAGTCTGTCCCTAACTGCTTTAGCATCTTTATCTTGTCCCCAGTCCAAGATCCTATCAAATCTAAAGCCAAATACCAACTTCTCTGGCCTCTGTAACGTCAGAAGGCTTGGGTTTTGCTCCAGTTGATTACTTAGAGTAAATCATTCCGTCACCCGCCTTCTCACTCTTCTCATTATAACCATGAGTGAGGCAAGGCCCATTAAGCCCAAGTCAAGGGCAGTACAGTGACCCTCAAGTCTCCAGGAGAGCCCCTGATGCCTTAGACCTAACCATGAGACAGTTCTGTATGGACAAGAGTTAAGAAGTCATCGTGCACAGTGATTTGGTGTGTAAGGAGTTGGTGGCTCTCAGGCCCAAAAGGTTTGCTCTGCTTTGGGGGAAGAGTAGAGCCCAAAATAACCCGACTGGAGCGGGTGCAGGGGTGGCAAGTTAACCCTGGGGGGGTTGGCTTCCTCTGTAGATACCCAAGGATGACTTGGATTTCCGCTTATCAGCCTTGTACAACCACTACACGGGGACATTCAAGAACAAAAGTGAGATACTGGTACACCAGGAGACCATCCAGGATACCCATGGGTAAGTGGTGGAGGCAGAGCCTCTCTCCCCCAAGGACAATGCCATCCAATCGCGTAAGTTACACCTCGGGAATAACAATCAATAGGTACTTGTTTGTATAGATTTCTGTATTTTTTACTTCTGTATCTGTAAAACAATTTCTTTTTTTTTAACTTTCTAAAATGAAGAGATCCTCCAAGATTGTGCCCATCTGTATAAGCAAAATCTTTGGTTAATGTCACAGAGGGTTAAAAGGGCCTTTGGCTGCTTTATTTTTGAGGTTGCATGCAACTGTCTTTTCCTCCTTACCTTTCTTCTCGTGATTGATTTCACTCTCCCCTGTTCTTCTCCACACCATCTTCTAGAATCAAGATCCAATTCCCTGGAGAAATTTTACCCCCTCCCCAACTACCCCCCATCACTTCCCGAGCTAACATCAGACACTGGATCAACCCTAAGAAGGAGTCTATCCACAGCATCCAGGGATCCATAGGTAAGGGTTAGAAGACTTGAGGGGCAGGGGGCAGACGATGGTGCAAAAGTTTTTCTAAATGGACCCAGGAATCAGGGAGTTGAGGTGTTGGCCATTAGAGAACACCAGGGATAACTGAGTCTTGGGACAGCAGTGATTCAGTTGACACATATCAGACTATTACCAGGGGACATGCTGCCTATAAAGCTGGGAAATGAATTCAGTTTTTCAGAGCCTCTACCTCAGCTTTAGGTCTAGGGAACAAAAATTTTCAGCAAAAGGCGGAAACCTGGAAGTGGAAGACCTGTAACTCTCTGCTGCCAGTCCTCTATAAACCAGAACCTTCTCCATAGCAGTACCCAGAAATATATGGATGACAACAGGTTCCCAGAAAAGGCAAAGGATCTGAAATTCACAGCCCGCTCCCTCTTCTCTTCTCCAGTGTCCCCTCACACCGCAGCCACCAATGGAGGCTATTCTCGAAAGAATGATGGTGGCTTCTTCTCCACCTAAGTGTTGACAGGCCCCTGGACTCACAAACCATAGTGGAACATCTTGCCACCCACCTCCATTAAATAGACTTGTGTAAGATGAATCCTGGAGTGTCTGTTACCCATGGACTGCTACTTGACTACTCTTAAAATATGGAAGTTTCTCAACTTTTAGAAACTGGTCCTTTGGGCATATTTGCAACTTGGAAAGTCATCTTGATGAAAAGATATGGATTTAGGACAGAATATCACTGTTTTGGGCAGGAGAAAGGTATTCACATTTTGTAAACTGGAGTCATTCCAACCATACAGATATACACCCATTCAACATTTCTTGCAAAACTTTCTGTCTCAGACACTGAGCTAAGTGTTGGGGAAACAAGAATGGACATGGTCCATTCTCTCAATGAGCTTAACACTGTTGTTTTAGTGGCTCTTTGTAGCATTAATATTTATGCTGAGGTCACACTTAAGAGATTTCAGACTTCCCAGATTTAGTCGTCTGTTAGGCTTTAGTTTTCCATGAGGACTCTGTCTCCCTGGTCCTGGCTTCTCATCATTGTTCATTCTTTTAATTCTGCTACTGCCTCCTTGCCTGGGAGTTAATTCTCTTTTCTTTGCCTTGATTTGTGCTGATATACAGCCCGATTCTTAGAAACAGGGCTCAGCAATCTGGTGCTAGGGTCTGAAAGTACCTAAAAACTGATGCATTAATGTAGTTTTTAAAATTATTAAGTCACTCACAGGAATCTTTTGGAATATTGTACTGTAAATTCCCATTTCTAAGTTTGGACAGTATATGCATTGTTGAATAATTCAGGTATGAAAGTGTTTCTTCCTCGTACTCAGGTGCAGGTCCTTAAATACCACCGAGCTATCACAACCGCTCTCCCACGGAGATACTCCAGTATATTTACATAGTGTTTGCTGCTGAGTGCAATATTTTCAGTTCTCATTATTTAGAATGGCTGAAATTGGCAGAGAGGGATGACTCTTAAGAACCATCTCATGCGGATTATTTGATACTTAACATCAAAAAATTTATCATTGCAATCTATGCATGGAGACTTCTAAAAATAAAGATTCCAAGATCTCACTGATAATTCAAATTAAGTAAGTATGGTGCGGATCCCTGGAATCTGAATTCTTAAAAGATGTCCTTCCTAGTTCTCTTATGGATATATACACACATATATAGACATGTGTGTACACCTATATCCCTTCGCGACAGGCCTTAGACCAGGGGCACCAGTGTTGGTACCATAGAGTCATCATGACAAGGCGGGCCTGAACGAAAAAAGGGAGGAGGCTACGGAAGAAAAACTGCAGCGGGGAACAAGGCCTCTGTCCCCTTTCCGCTCCCGCTCCCTCGCGCGGGGCAACGGCTTATTCAATCGCCCGTCAGCACCCCGGGCCCGCCGCCGACCGTGGACACGTTAGCCCCAACGCCACCGGCGGCCCTGGGCCGGGCTCAGATCAGAATCGCCTCGATAATCAGTGGCCCGGGACAAGCCCGGCCTCGTCTATCTGATCAATTCATCACTTCTGAGCGCCGGGCCCCGTTGGACCGGCTCCGGGACCTCGGGGACCGCGGCGTTGCCACCGCCCAAGGGGCCTCGCTGCACAGCGCCCCAAGGAAAGGGCTTCGCAGGAGGGGAGCTTTTCATTTCGGGTCGGCCCGGCGGGGCTGGAGTCACGACCCGATCAAATAAGATCAAGGTGTAGGCCGGGGGAGGGGCGCGGGAGTGGCGCACGCATTCGCCTTGCACGCACCATGCGCGCATTCACACATTCACACGTCCACTCACACACTCGGCCCGCACGCGCCTTCCACGAAACACCCCGATACAATACACACGAACCTCACCCGAGGCCACTCTCCCTCCGGCAGAGGAGCGGAAGGCCTCACCCTCCTTTAAACCCTTCCGCCCGCCCCTCCCCTGCACCGGAGGCTTCTGGGAGGAAACACGAGCACAGGCCCTCTGCGGGTGCGCGCTCTGCTGCCCTCGCGTGGCTCGGAGGGGAACCCAAGGCCCCGGTAAAAGCGGAGCAAATTCCGACGATACTGACCCGTGATTGTCATTTGATCTTTGCGGAGCTGCACATTTATATCCATATCTATAGTTTTTCTTTGACCTTTGATGAAGTTCTGGATATTAGATGATTCAATCTCAAGGTATTTATAGGTAAATAATTCCTTTCCCAGGGAGAAGGCAAATCCTGATCACAACGTCAGCTCCCCCAGGAGCTCCTTCTCGCTTGGGAGAAGGCAAACGTTCACCAAAGGGAAAGGTGAGAATAGATCACTTAAATCCAAGGACTAGGTAGTCACAATATCTGTGAAAAGAGTAAATGTAGGAAGGCATATCCCTGTCCTTACAGAGCTCTTGCTACCCAGAACTTGCTATGGTGGTCATATTGCTGACTCGTCATTTACTTTCATATCCATTAAAACATATCTCAAACTCCAGGATACGTTGGGGGGGGGCAGCGGGGAGGGGGGAGGAATGATTTTATAAGTAGAGTTAGCTCCTTTCATATCAGACAGCACAATTTTAATGATTCAGTTCCTTCTTTCTCCTTTTTCAATAAAACACTATGTGAAGGAGGAAGATAAACCAGAATAACTTTGTGAAATTATCATTATGAGGTTATCATTTGTACTTGTGCTAGTCCCACCATGCACTTGGAATAAACAAATAGGGGAGAGTATCCATTGTATGTGCCACAGTCCCATTGGCTCAAGGATTTCCTAGGTGTGTGGTTAGCTAACTGATCATCTTATTTGAAGGAAGAAAATCATGGCTGGCAATGGCAGATGATACTTGTATTTTAGTAGCAGTAGTAAGTAAAATGTGTCAGGGAGTGTTATCTACATTATTTCCTACACCTCAAAATGTATTCATATATATGTGCTTATATATACCAGTTCCCTCAAAAGGGAAAGCTGTACCTTCATAGATTCTGAACTGTATCATACATTTCAGTGGCCATCACAAGGAGTTAATAGGACTGACAGTATTCAGTAATGTAAACTACAAAGTTGTACTATGGACAGAACCCAAAGGAGTATTGAACAAAGTTCAATAATTCAGCATGTATTTGACCAACTAAATGAAGAAAAATGGTAGGGAAAGTAATTTTATTTTCAAGGATTTGTGCAGACAATGGTGAATAAAAAATTTTTATTTCAACTATAAAAAGCTGACTTCATTCCACCTCAGTATAAGGGTTTATGGTGATGCCAGTTTGAATCTGAGGCAATATTGCTATCCCATTCTTCCACACCTAAAAGACTCCCTTAGAGGAACAACTTCCTACAATTTTCAGTTAAAAATATACGACACATCAATCAAAGTAATGAGTTAAATAGGTTTCTGCTTATCTGCTCACATAAAGTCGACATGAAGTAAGCTGTGTGTTTGTTTCTTGCTGTAAATTACCTTTACTTCGTGTACTTTTTGGTACATTCTGGCAAGAAAACATCTCAAATATAACAGTTCAAGAGTTTAGGTCAAGCTGACCCACCCAGGAGGCTGTAAAAATTGACTTGAACAAACTAGAACTGTGCAATGGGACGAGTTTAAAATATGAAACAGCTCTAAGTACCAAGCTTAGAGATAGTAGCCCTATTAGAAAACAAAAGTCATTAAAGCTACAAAATAACAAGTGCAAAACATGCTGAACCTGTATTTCCAGGGAGTGACATTCCCACTGGCCAACAGGTTCCAAACTCACACCTACAAGGTGTAACTCTTCCTTCTGTTCCACTAGCTTTCCTTTCTCTCATGTGAAAGATCCTCAGAAATGACAACGCACAACATATCAATCATTGACATTTACCTTGTGGACCAATTCCTGTAGTGATAACAGCCACAACTCCCAGCTGATCAGACATGTAGTGTTTATTTGACGACTTTCTATACTTCTAGGAACCCTCAAAGCACTAAATTGCATATTTCAGAACCTAAACTTCCTAGCAGCTTTTGTTCTTTTGGAATAAAACAAAAGCCAATTTACTACCACAAAGGGGTCAACCACAGCTAACTTGTCCACAAATTTTACTTTAGTGAGCAATTCAACTGGTAGACCTCTGTCTATGCTTGCTTTTTACAATAATTTAATTTTAGACCAACTCTTTTTTTTTTTTTAAATAGAGAAATTCTGTACTTCATAAATGCAACAGTTAGTCCTTCTGCAGATATGAGTAGGAGGAAATGGATAAGTCTTCCCTTCAAATGTTGAATCATCTAAAATTATTTGCTCAGGAGTTACCATACTCCATGGAAAAGTCCAACAACCTCAATTGCAAACCTCTGTTTTCCTCTACTTTAGAAGAACCCTCATTTCATTCATGGATTCTATGAACTGTCCAAACATGTCTATGCATGGTCAGCAACTTCTCTCATTCATTCTAATTTCTCATGTTCTTATAATTTCCAAGAAACAGCTATAGAATACTGCAATATTAAGAAAAAATTAAGAGTGGGCCAAGAAACACAACTAAAAATTCCCATAATAACCCAGATTTAAACAAAGAATAAGTTTGTATCTTGAAAAACATGACAAAACTTCCATCTAACATCACAATAAATTCTAGATGACTTTACTAGTATACAAATTAATATACTAGATTTGTTTATTTTTTTCTACCCTAACAGCAAATATATTAAACAATTATTTCTTCAATAGTTTCTCTTTCCCCTAGTGGTGGCATTTAAAACAGTAACAGTATTGAGCACTCACTAATTTAGAAAGTATTTTAAAAGCTTTAGGAGTAGCAACAGTTTCCATATACCATTTGATGGAGTGAAGTTTCCTTTAGGGAATACTGGTGAACAGAACAATGTTTCTTGTCTACGTTACTCCTTTCTGGTCTCATCACAGAAAGATAATTTCCAAATTTTATTCAGGCCCAGATTCTCTTGGCAAAACTCCTGAGCTACCAGCACACAACCATAGCTGTTTCATCTGTTCTCTTTTTTGCAGTGAGGATCATGCGTCTCTCTTATGTCCCCAGATGGGTATATGAAAGACAAATTTTCAGAGCCAAGAAGTTTCTTGGCATTGTATAACGCCTATTTCCCACCCTGCCCCTCCCCCCAGCCCCCTGCAATTTCCCAAATCCAAATCAAACTGTTAAAAAAAAGTCAAGTCTTGAAAATTCTTTCTCCTTCCAAGAAGTTTGACCACAGCCTATGTCCTTCCCTAATGAGCTTCAGTTTGAAAAGATCTGATGAGGGACTGAAGAACAAAATAGATGACAGATTTTTAAGCAGGAGACAAGTAATCGTATCACTGAGGGGTGTAATTTATCTGGATGTTAGATGCTCTCTGCTGAGGACTGATTTACACACAGGTCAAAGGAAGTTGGCTTTTTGGAGTCCCCTGAAGCATAATGTTTGTAACCATGAGGAATTTTCCCCACATATCGTAGGGACAGATGCTGTGGTGTCATCCTGGGGACTTTGATGATTTTAGCTGAGCTCTCCTACGCTGGGCCCAGGCCCCGACAGGTTCTTCACCCTCATCCCCCTGGTTGGCAGTTGGTGAAATGGATGCTTTAGGATTCATTTTATAAACAGGACGTAAAAGGCCATTACAACACAGGCGATTGCCACAGCAGCATGCAGCCTGGTTCCAATCACAGCAGCTAGCAAGAAAAAATAAAGAGAAAAGAAATCACACCCTGCCCTTCATATAAGTCCTGGCTTTCAAGGTGATATTTTGAAATTTATAGTCAGAGAGGAAGAGACCCATCAAGGGTCTCAAGAACACACCCAGGAATGTATTTAAATACTACCCTTAGGCCCTAGGTTCTAGGTGAATATACTGTTTGTTTATATTTCGTCCTATTTTGAAAAAAGATTTAGGTAAGTAGGATTCCAGATGAAGATGCCCAAAATAAAAAGTAAAAAAGCTTTTTAGTTAATAAAATCAAAACTTAAAAGCAGCTCCAATATATTCTTTCCAAAAATTCAGAAAAAATTTTCGTTGGAAAATATTCCTCCCAACAATTCCAATCCAGCCTGAAATTCTTTCATTCATGTACTTTTACTCTGTGGAGAATATGAATGTTAACGTGGAGCTCAAATAAACAATTATGTAAAAGTGGAACCAAGCACAATCCCAGCCTACCTGACCCCCATTCTGAAGCACCTCGCTGTCCAGAGATGGCAATCTCTCCCTGAACAGATATCTTACCTTTGTAAAACACACCCCAAACTCCCTTCTTCTCTGATAGCAGCCAGGTTTTGAGACGAGGTACTTTCTTGAAGTAGGCACAGGTGCAGACAAAGAGCAAACCAAACACGAGAATCCCATCCAAGGAGTACACTGTTACAGAAAGAGATGAAAACCTTTGGTGTGGATCTAGCTTGGGACAGGTGATCTCACTGGAGAACAGAGTGTGATATAACAGCAAGATGGTAACAGTGCCAGCCTTTGACAACAGGGAGCCAAGGTCCTGGGACTAGCAAGGTTAGCTTATTGTTCCTCAAATCATTTGCAGTCATCTCCCTTACAAAAATTTCACTGCCCCATCCTTTCCCTTTTCAAGAACTATAAATTCTGAGAAGAATGTGTCTGTTTGTGTGGAATCAACCTCCTAGGAATGGCCAGTGTTGGCAACAGGTTGAGAGAGGCATAAGAATCCTTGGAGCCTGAGCTGAGAGAATTAAACAAGTTCTTATTATAAATCACTCATGTGATACAGAAGAGCTAGATATTTAGCCAAGTCTCTCAGACGTGCATCTGGTGGTGAAGAATATGTTAAGGCAAAAGTAAAGTTTAATGGAAATTGCAAGAGTTAGAATCCATATGACTACAATTTTCCTATGCTTATCTTACACTTCATGCATGATGTTCTATTTACAAACCAAATTTCTGCCACAGTAACAGATTCTTTTTTTTAAAAAAAAGTATCCGAGGCTTCGACATAGTGGGTCAATTGGGGGAAAAACAGCTTTTAACAATGATATTTTTTACATATGTAAACTGAGCTATTTTCTTATAATCACAGTGAATCACCCAAGTGCAAAAAAATAAATAAATAAATAAACAAAAGGGGATGGGTGACTAAAATCTATTCAGTAAATATTATGTGTCCAATTGCTCCCTTATTTCTTGGTTCAGATGATTGACTTCTTCCTCTGGGTGATGTCCCTTCTTGTACTGTGTCTAGTAACCTCAGACTTCTGACCATCCAAGAAGCCCCAAAAGGATATTTTTACAAAACCAGCATCTGCCAATTCTGAACCACTCTATCTCCCTCTCTCCCTGCAGTAAGCCTATCTCCCAGCGAGGTGTCACACAGGAAAGGGTCCAGTAAATTAATACATACACTTAATACATACACTTAGTTTTTATGATGAACAATACCTTTACGTGCTAGTCTTTTTCTCCCATAAGTTTCTGCAAAGCCAAAAGTCGTAAGGAGGTGAAATCTGAATCTTCAGTGCCAGGCTTATGGAGAAGGTACTTTTGAGAAATGCTTTCCTGTGCCCCTCAAATCATACTGCCCAAGAAGAATTGTCATCTTCTTTCCTGTAAGATGGACTCTAAAAACCCTGTTTCCTCACAAAGGCCCTGTTTCCTGCCCTTCCCCGTAATTCCGAAATCATGCCTATAAAGTGTTTGAAGAGGTCTGGAAAATTAGGTCAGATAAACAGGGTGGCAATTGCCACATCATCTGTAGAAGTGGCAGTATCTTAAACCAACCCTTGCGACACTAGCCACGGTCTCCAGATGGGATCGCCCAGGCAAGACTTGATAATCAAATTAAGAGAAAGCTTTCCGTCGTTTTAACAAAACAAGAACTTTTTTAAGGGTCTGAATTCACCCCTCGAAAGTGTGGGGCTTGAAATCCTTTGTGATTTTTTGGTCCTCCCAACAAGCCTACTATCCAAAAGTATGAGAACGCAGAGGGCTGTGAGGAGGAGCCTCACTTTCCCCCCGTGCTAAAATAAAGCAATAGTTCAACCCGGACTGGCCTCTCGAAGTGGCTTGTAAGGGCCAGAACGAACTTCTAGGAGGCAAGAAGGGAAAACACAGGGTAGGGACCAAAGACTCGGGTGGGCACAAGAGGCACTGGGGTTCCAGATGGGCACAGGACGGGGGATCCTGCGGAGGAGTATAGGGAACAGGAGTTGGGGCACCGAGAGGCCAAGGAGGGGACTTGGGTGGGAGGGGGCGGGGAGAACAGCCACGTAAGTCCCGGCTCCGCCCTCAACGTTTCCCCTTGTCCTGCACTCCCATCGTCCAATCTGGGAATTGGCTCTCACCGTTCGTCATGGCGACTGGGCCTGGGCCTGGACAGGGGGTCCGGGGGCACCGGTGGTAGCGGCGAAGTCGGGGTAACCCAGCTACCGCTTGACACTTCCCGATCCGGGCCGAGGCGACGGGGCAGGAGCCGTAGACGCAGGCGCAAGGGCAGAGAGGCGAGCGCTGAACGCAAATCAGAAGTGACTAGCAGATTGCCGAGCTAGGGAGCCTGCGTCGGGGGAGCTCGCGTGAATACAGGCGGGTAAGAAGAGCGCGATCCATGAGGCTTCTTGCGTGGCCATGGTAACCAAGTCCCGTTTGAGTGCCCCTGTAGAGTTAGTGCTGGGACGTATCCTAACCTGCTCGCGTCGTTGTGTTTGAAAAGGTAAAGGCGTGCAGTTTTACACTTTACGCTGTGGCAGATGCTCTGTGTGTGCGTTTTGGTGTGTCTGTAAGCTGCAGCCCACCTACAACGGAAAGGTCTCCGTCTGCAGCTTTCATTTAAAAGAACCCGGACTGCAGGGGTTAAGAGGCGGCACCCGCGGCCTCCGGACTGCCCTTGCTGCGCGGCTCGCTCTTACTCCTTAGGGAAATCTGGATAGTTAGGCTGCGTCTGAACTTTCAAATGAAATTAGGAACATTATAACAAACAAGTCTCATATTTCATATGCTAAAGCTTCACGTTGTCGGGAAACGTTCAGAGAATTGCCTGTTTGTATAGATTTTTCTTTAAACTATTAGGATTGTCTCGAATATCTCCTGTGTTTAGTTAATGCTGGGATCACCTCGGCCACTTTGACCCGGAATCGGCGACATCGAGACAGCCCTTCTCACAACACTTCCACAACTTGACGAAAGATATCGTCAGTTTAATGGTAGGGGCAGGGTGGAGGAGACATAGCCACAGATCCCGTTTTACACATTGAAATCTTTAATTGCACACAACTCGACCAGCTGCCTTATTAGAGTGCGGGCGAAAGTGCAACTGAGTTCTCCGAGGCTGAAATAAGGTTACTAGTCCGCAGTTGTTGTCAAGGTCCTAAAGGGACCCTCTATCCCTCTTGCTACAGTGCCATCTGCTGGCTACAGCCGGCTTGGTTACGCAGAAGAACAGCTACCAAATAAAACTGGAGTGGAGAAGCCAGCCAAAAAAAAAAAAAAAAAAACTCCGACGCAGGACAGGCTCCTTGCGGAAATATTCATAAATGCAGAAACAAACAAAAAACAATAAAAACTAAGGAAGCAGTAGAGGACAAAATAAGACAAAGCAAATAAATGCGTGCACGTACATAGACAAATCCTCCTGCCGGAAAAAACTGCTAAGGACAGAAATCACAGCTGAAAAATTTGTCTCCTTACTAGTTCAAAGGATAGCGCTAGTCCACAATATCCTACTGTTTCTTCTTTTTCCTTGTGTCTGTCTTTCTTCTTCCTGCTCTTCCCACTCTAACATTTATTTCCTTCCTTTTTCCCACCACCATATTTTTTCTTTCCCAGGTTTTAAAAGGTATTTTACCTTTTTTATTAAATAAAGTGAATCTCAGCAGATTTTTACTTCAAAATTAGTTGTACCAAGAATTTCATATTTTTAAAAATTCTATTCTGTTTTCTCCCTATAAAATTGGGTTATAATGGTTGCTCCTTTCTAGGGTTGTTGAAGGATTAAATGAATTACTATTTACAACAATGGCTGGCATGAAGTAAGTTCTCCAACAAATGTTACCTTTTAGTGTTGTTGTTCATTTATTTAAAAAATATTTACTAGTGTCTACTATGTGCTGGGCACTTTGCCAAGTTTTCAGAAATAGAGGAAAAAACGAGTCCCTGCCCTCAGGGAACAAACTATATTGGGGAAGATAGATGAATAAACACATTTTAGTAGAGCACAGGCATTGTGTGTGTAAAGACATTATCTTTGATCTTCACAACTGTTTTGCAGAATATTTTTCCAGTGAGCAATCTGAGCTCAAAGAAGGCAAAAGGGTGAGATCACAGAGCTAGTCTGTCTGACTTCAAAGCTCCCTTCCCCTGTTATCACACTGCCTCAAATTAGGATGCTGTCCACTGATACCGATCTTTGATGATTTTGTTCTAAGCATCAGTGTTTCTGTCATCCCGAAAAGCCCCATAGCCTCACACCAAAGCCTGGGTCACTGGCTCTTGCAGCCCAAAAGCAAGGAATCAATAGAGCCCCACAGCCTGGAGACTCAGTTCAGACAGTCCTTCCTCAGTTCATTTCAGCCTCCACTGGAGGACGGGCAGTTGTTGCCAAACGCCTGTCAGTCAAGAACAGTGGCCTGTTTGTTAGGCTTGTTGCAGTCCCTGTGGTGAACGCTCATCAGTCACGGGGACCATGACTATGGCATTCTGGTTTAACCAAAGAGTAAGTTCACTCCCAGAGGCACAGCTTGCAACAATAGCTTCATTTGAATCACAACATATTTGAAAAGGGATGTCAAAGAGGCATTAATTTATGCTACAAATATTTGTTCCGGGACCCCTAAGTCTAAGGAATGTGCTAGCCTTTGGGAGCTCAAAGGTGAATGAGAAACACACTTCGTATAGGAGACAAGCTGTGTGTATAAGTAATCAGAAAATACAGTAGAAAGAAGTGTTGCAGGAAAATGAAAACTAAGTGCTGTGGGAGTGTAAGTATGTGCTTTCAGCTGGAGAGCTCAGGGAAAACTGGATGGAGGGGCAGACATTTTAGCTGGGCCCAGAAGTCATGTAGCATTTCAATAGAAAAGAAAGGTATTGAAGTGGGAAAGAGCAGTGTAATCAAAGGCTTGAAGATGGGAAAGTACAAGATAAGTTTGGGGCGCAGCACAGTCTTCCCTTCCTCCTTCACTGCCTAACTCCATTCATCTCTCAGGCCTCAGCTCAGACTGTTGCCGGTAGATGTAACTCGTTTCCAGGTTCTTGTCCCATCCCAGAAAGAATTCAGAGATGAGACACAGTAGTTAAAAAAAGTAAAGTGAGGATTTATTAAGGGATGGATAGTACATTCTCAAGCAGAGAGGGAATAGGCTCAGGTGAGCAGCTGTCCCGAGTGTTATTCATCAAGTTGGTTACATAGGGTGTAAAAATGAATGGGCAGAATATACATTGGGGAGGGAAAGATCTGGGGTCGTATTCCCAGATTTTCATCCCAACTCTAGCTTCCCAAAGGGAGGAGGGATTTTTGTCCTTATTTAGTCTAGATCGTAAGTGTCATGGCATTGGTGCATGATGGGTACTTTAATCTGCAAGGCTAATTTTATTGTAATGAGGGCACAATGAGCAAAAGGTTACATTTGGACACTGGAAATTCCTGCCTTTTCTCATCTTCCTCGTTGGCCTCCAGGCTGCTTATCACCCCCAAAGTTGTGACCACTTATCAGTCTAGAGGTTCCTGCTTTTCCTTCTCTGCCCAGGGACCCCTGGTGCTTACATGATGTATACTTTCCTGTATTTGGCCCGTGTCTCTCCTTTCTGCCCAATTCCTGCCATTTGGCCCGCTTTCTCTGTTTGTATCTAGCTATCTGCCCGCTGTAACAAAACCTCATTTGCTGAAGGTGAGACAGGAAGGGGGCAGGGCACAGCCATTCAAGGAGTGCCACAGCAATTAACATCAAAATGGTGAAAGATTCAACTCCAAGTAGGCCTTGAGCCTCAGGATGATGAGAGATTTAACTTCTAGTAGATTTTGGGCTTCATTATATGCCCACTGTAATATATTCACATGGTAAGTAACATGCCCACAGGGACCATGGCAGTCCCGTGGCTAGCCACAAAAGGTCCAAGAGTGGGAAATGGCCAACTTCCTGGGAATACCAGCCCCTTCCCCTAAGACTGGTCCTTCCACTTATTAGCATATGAAGCCACCAAGCCCATAAAAACCAGCAACACGGCGTCTTGGCGCCTCGCAGCCGCCTCTCTCTCGCTGTCTTCGGAGACAGCCCACATTCTGTCTATGGAATGTGTACCTACTTTTAATCTGAGCACCCAACCCCCACACCTTGTGGCATTTCTCTTGCCTTTCAGTGTATCTCTCTGAATAAATCTACCTTCACTCAACTGTGGCTCGCTCTTGAATTCTTTCCTATGCTAAGCCAAGGACCCATGAGACAGGAGGGAAGGGAGCAGGGCACAGCAACTCAAGGAATGACAGCAACAAAAATGGTGGAAGATTCACCTCCTAGTTGGCCTTGAGGATTAAGAGGTTTAACTTCTAGTAGATCTTGAGCTTCATTATATGCTCATCGTAACAGTGTGATCAAATAACATGCCCGCGGGCATCATGGCAGCCCCAAGGCTAACTGCAAAAGGCCAAAGAATGGGCAGTGGCCCAATCCCTGGGAATCCCAGCCCCTTCCCCAGGGCAGTTGGATTGATCCCACCTGTAGGCATGTGAAGCTACTGAGACCATAAAAAGTGACAACACAACGCCTAGTGGCCCTTTGCGCTCTCTCTACCCTTTGGAGATGGCCCGCACTCTATGGAGTGTGTACTAACATTTACTTTAGACTGAGCATCCAATTCCCACACCTGTTTCCTTGCCTTTCTCTTGCCTTACACTCTATGCAGTATGTATTTCTCTAAATAAATCTACCTTAACTCAACGGCGGCTTGCACTTGAATTCTTTCCTGTGCGAAGCCAAGTTCCCACACTTGGCAGGGCATGTCCCAGGGGCTCAACCGAGACCTGGGACACAGTCCTCCTCATGCTCCACATCTGTTTTCCTGCATCAAAGGGAGGCTTCTCTGACCTTCTTGTGTCCCTTTCCCCATCATAAGATTCTGGAGCATACAATATCTATTTCACTCATGTTCCCCTGCTACATTCTTGAACCTGAGGCTTGTATTTATGTTGTCATTTTATCCACAGTCACATAGCAAGTGCTGAACATCTACAAGTGCTTGATAAGTATTTGTTGCATGAATAATTGAAGTCGCCTTGTGGAACTGGATTATTGAGTTCATGAAGGTAATGCTGAAAAGCAACTTCTTGTAGTAGATATTTATTGAAAAAAATCCACGTGTAAATGGACCCACACAATTCAAACCTATGTTGTTCAAGGGTCAGCTGTATACTCTCCTCCTCCTCTCTTTCTTCCCCCTCTTCATTTTTCTTCTTCTATCTTTTGCTGCCTCTTGGACCATTTCTTATCTCTCTATCCCTGATGGACTGTTTCTGAGGATCTGCCCTTTGCCTCCTTCTCTCACTTTTGTTCCTGTGTGGTTTTTAAGCTTGCCCTTGTGTTGATGTCTCCCTTGCCATTTTCTCTAGTCCTGATTTCTCTGGATTTTCCAGACTTCCATCTGTCTACAGGACATCTCCAGACTCTCAAACTCAGATTGAACTCATTTCCTTCCCTCCCCAGTTCCTTTTCCAGTTCATATTAATAGCATTCAATCTGGATATAAACCTCTCTCTCCACAGCTCTCAGATTAATTCAGGCAAAAAGTCCTGTGAATTCTACTGCTAAAATTCCTTAGTCTTAATTCAGGTTCCAGCCATCTCTCATCCTAGGTGGTCTCCCTGCTAAAGTGATCTTTCTTTAAAAGTTGGGTCATGTGACTCTTCTGCCTAAAGACCTCCCAGGAACTCTGCACTTTGAAGGAAGTTCAGTCTCTGAAGAAAACATTCAAGGCCTTACATACTGGAACTTAAGTTTCCTTCCAGCCTCATTTCCTGCGTCTGTACTCAACAAACTTGGCTCTGGCAACCCACCTGAAACAGCTCGTAGAAGCACAGTATGATTTTCACTCTCCAGGCTTCATTTCTGCTCTGCTCACAACACTGTATTTTTTTTCCCCTGTTATATTTTGGATCTCAGGTTCAGAATGTTGACTTATTCACACTGCATGGGTCATGACATACTATTGTAATTGACTGTTCCCAGGTCCTTCACTTGTTACGTTTCTATGCATTCCCTTATTCCTATTTTCATTTCTCCTACCCTGGAACCTTTCTAATGTATTTGATGTCTATGCTTTTTTATATGTTCCTGTAAAATATGTTTCTTGTGTGTATGTATTTTGTTATAGGTCTCATTGTGTTTCTTCTTTTTAAATTTAGCACTATGTTTCTAAGCTCTGTCCACGTTGCTAGTCTGTTGCTTCTCATTGCTGCGTAGTACTCCTTGGTATACACTCAGTACATTTTACCTCTCCATTCCCCTGATAATGGACACTGAATATTTTATACCTGATCCCCTGGACAAGGCCAGTGTTTCATCAATACCTAACATAGCAGTTCTCAATCCTTTCAGACCCAACAATCCTCCTTAAATAACAAATATATTATAATGGCTGCTTTATTATTCTGCAATGAAATTCACAAGTAATATAACCTACTATGGTAGGCAGATTCTCAGGTAGCCCCCAGTGATGTCTACCTCCTGATATTTCCATCCTTGTGTAATCCTCTCTTCTTGAGTGTGGGCTGCACTCGCTGACTTCTGGTGAATAGCATAGGGCAGAAGTGATAGATGTCATTCCTAAGGTTAGGTTACAAAAAAAAAAAACAAAAAAAACCTGTGGTCTGGGATGTTCTTTCTGCTTCTCTCCCCCATCTGTTCTGAGAGAAGTCAGCTGCCATGTTGTAAGCTGCCCTATGAAGAGGATTGTGGCAAGGAATGGAGGGAGGCCTCTGGCAAGAGCCAGTGAAGGACTGAGGCCCTTAAACTAACAACAGGAAGTAACTGAATCCTGCTGACAACAATGTGAGTGATTTGGGAAGTGGATCCTTTCCCATCAATACCACAGATGAGATTTAGGCCCAACCAACACCTAGACTGCAACATAAGGGAACCTGAGCCAGAGATACCCAGCTAAACAGTACCCAGATTCCTGACCCACAGAAACTGTGTGATAAATGTTCGCTACTTTAAACCACTAAGTTTGGGGATAATTTGTTACACAGTAATAAATAACTAATACACCTAACTACCCCCATAATTAAAAAATGTTATGTCCCGACTGTAATATAAAGGTAAAATAAAGACAATAAATTAAATGTGTTTCAATATGTAAATGCTTAGGCATGACTGCACTAGAGGGTGTAATGATTTCAGAGGCTTGCATCTATATGTAGAGTCACCATGAATGCAAGAGCTACAAATGCAGACTGACTCCAGTGAGTATTGGCTACTGAAGTTGTTACAAGTGATATGGCTTTTCATGACACTATTTTCTGAAATGGCTCACAGCCGTTGGTACATTGCAAACAAAACAAAGTACTGTAACTCTCAAATTTCAGGGTAGTTGCTGTTTTGGGAAAACACTCCCAGTTCTTTCCTTCCTGTGTATCTTTCTCCCTTACTTGCACACAGAACCCTTCACTTATGACACTTCTGGTGACCAAATATGTGGGGTTTTCCCCCACACCAAACAATTCTACACCACCAGCTGGGTGTCCTACAATTTAACTCGATGCTGACGTTATTTACCTGGAGACAGTGTCAGATCCCACTAATTAAGGGCTTAGTCCCACAAGACTGCCCCCGACTTTAGAAGCAAATTACAAGTACTAAGTTCCCCAGGTTATCCACGACTTCTGTCCAACTTCGCTGCAAATCAGAGGTTCCCACGACCTCCTCCCCTTTGGATTTGGTTATTTCCTAGAAGAGCTCACAAAACTCAGGGAAACATGTTTACCAGTTTATTAAAGGGTATGATAAAGGAGCCAGATGAAAAGACACATAGGGCAAGGTCTGGGAGGGTTCTGAGCATGGAGCTTCTGCTTCCACGAAGTTGGGGTGCATTAACCCTTCAGGTAAGTGGATGTGTTCCCCAACCTGGAAGCTCTCTGAACCCCCTACTACTGGAATTGTTACGTCTTGTGTTGAGGTGGGAAGCCCCATAAAAAGACCGGCAGGACCCCCAGGCAGGGCCACTTATTACTCTCCTGCCAGCACCATCCAGTTCCCTGGCCCAGAGGCTCTATCTCACTTTTTGCCTCTGAAACTGCTTACTTACCCCTAAAATTCTATTGGTTCCCTGAGCTCACCCCTGATTGGTTATTTCCTTCACTCCTGATTGGTCCATTTCCCTAACTTCTGATTGGTCCTTTTGTAGTACTTCATGTGCATGGAGCGCACTCCTGATTGGTCCATTTCTACAAAATTTGTTCCTAAACAGTCAACTTTTGTTATACCTTATTTGTATATGATGTTGCAAAGTGTAAACTGGCAGCCTATAAAAGCCTGTGTAAACCTATAGCCGGGGTCCAGAGCTTGGAGTATTAACTCCTCTGGGCCCGCTGGCGTAATAAACCTGAGTTCTCCAACTGTCCCAGTGCTGTTCGGTCTCTCGCGGGGATCCAGGTTGCTGTCATAACTGAGCTGTAACACCAAGCTGTAACACATCTTTTCTGCAACATTTCAGATATGATCAGGGATCGGCTCCGTTTCCAATCCCCCTCTCCTCTGGAGAATTGGTTGGGGAGGTGGGGTGGGGGGCAGGAAGAGGGCTGAAAGTTCCAAGCTTCTAATCATAGCTTGTCTTTTTGGTGACCAGCCGCCATCCAGGAGCCATCCAGGAGCCCAGCCAGAGTTGCCTCATGAGAACAAAAGATGTTGCTAGTGCTCTTATCACTTAGGAATTTACAAGAGTTTTAGTAATCCTCTGTGTGTGTGTGTGTGTTGAGGGGGTATGGGGTGGATATCAAAGACCAGATATTAGAACAGGAGATACTCCTAGTGCTCTTACCAGTTAGCAAATTATAAGGGTTTTTAGGAACCCGTGCCAGGAAGGGGTGGGGATAGGGGTGGGGACCAATATATGTACTTTCTTACAATTGCATTCCTAGAAAATTCAGCATACCTTAAAGCATACAAAAATGCTTTGTGTTTGTAAGTTAACAAAGTTATGTTCTAGGCCCAGATAATTATGAGTAGATTTTTCACTCACAGGAATGTTTAGCAGGACACTCAGAAATAGTGTATCGTGGGGCAACCTTTCCCTGTGTGGCATCATTTCTTGCATTGCAGAACACCTTACATCCCGAGCTTTGGCCTTCTAAGGTCGGTGGTTTTTCCTAATCATTGTTCTTATTAAAAGAAACAAACCAAAACAAACCAATAACACCCACAAAAATTAAATCCCCAATCTAAGGGGTGGTAACACCCCCGTGAGAACTGCTAGTGAAGTACAATATCCCCAATAACCAATACAGAGCTTGGCAATAAATAGTAGTAGAACTCTAGGCTGTTGAAATTGTTTAAATACATCCCTGGCTAGTCCCTCAGTGATGCACAGCTTCGCAGTCCCAAATCAGGAAGCGTGATCCGATACGCAGAAGCAAATTCAGGGTGACAAGGAGCCACCCACCTTTTCTTTGCTAATTTTTAATTCCTTCTCCCCGAGAGATCCTCCTTCCCCCCGAGAGGTCCTCCTTCCCCTTCTAAGTACTGCCGGGGTTCTGCCGCTAGGCGGGACGCGCACGCTCCTCTCCCGCCGGCGCGGCCCCCGGCCCCCGCCCCGCCCCGCCCCGGCTCGGCGCGCGCCGCCGGAAGTGACGCAGAGGAAGTAGTAAAACCAGCTCGCGGGGAAGCGGGTGGCCGCTGGAGGTGGCTGGCTGATGGGATGGCAGATGAAGAAGAAGACCCCACCGTGAGTGACCACCTCTGTTCCAGCCCGCTTTTTCCCGTACTTCCTCGGGCACAGTAGCGGAGGCCGAGTTCAGAATCGGGTCTTTTTCCTAGTGAATTCAGCCGAGAGAATCAAAGACTTCACCCAGAGCTAGCCTTTCCCTTCGGATTCATCTTTTACTACGCGGGGCAGGGCGTGAAGGAAGAGTAGGAGGGTGACCTCCTGCTCTTTGATTTTGGTCCACATTTGCCACCCTTTGGAACACCTAGAGAATCATTTGAGGACAAAGCCGTTAGCGCTCATTATGAACCAACAATTCAACTGCTACCAAAATTATATACTTACTGTGAAGTAGTCAAAAAATAATGGACCGAAAGTCGGGGAACATGGATTTCAAAATCTTTCTTTGTGAGGAAGTTGTTTAATCTCGAGCCTGTTTTCATGTCATAAAATGGGGTTAAGTCTTACTTAAGGGAAGCAGTGCTTAGTAAATACTAGTTTTGCTTACCTTGATTCAGTATCAACTCTTAATAGTAAAACTATCTAGAAATAGGCCAGCTTAGTTGGTTAAAAAAGAGAACATATGGTCATTGGAACCCTTTCAGGAGAGGCAGTACGTTTGTTAGGGACATTGTAAAAGCCATTCCTGCATGAGTCCGAAGTTGGATAGTTTTTAAGGCCCCTAAAATGCTAAGGTTTCATGGTTTCTCGCTGCTTGCTTTAGGCTTTCTGGCATGGTATCAGTGTTGAAGATGGAGAAAAATGTTAATTATTAGAAAGTTAAATGCAGTGCTTAACATATCTATACATACATCTTGTAGTTTGAAGAAGAAAATGAAGAAATTGGAGGAGGTGCAGAAGGTGGACAGGGTAAAAGAAAGAGACTTTTTTCTAAAGAATGTAAGTAGTATTTGACAGTGATTTTACTATAGATAAAAACTTTTGGATATGTCCATTCAAAGGAGATTTATTGTTGTGAATGTGTATAGGGACAATATTCTCAGACTTGCCTTTAAGTTGTTTAACCTGTGATGCATAGATAATAATGATCCTAACCCCAATTTATATGTGTGTGTGTGTGTGTGTGTGTGTATACCTTTGCAGCAGGGACTCACTTGATTGTAAGCCAGAGGCTATGTTGGATCCTGGAACAGATGCTGAGGGTAAAAATTAAGTTGGGGCTTTGGACTAAAGCAATGCATGAGGCAGGAGGGGCAACAACGTGAGGCAGTCTAATGGCACAGAGATTATAAGGTTTTGGTTCTCTGTTCTACTCCCTCAGTAGACAGGTTTGACTCTTTTTGGCAGCAACAAGAAGGAGAGCTGCTGCTACTACTGATGATCCAGGTGGGCCCCTGAAAGGCACCATGAGAATGTGCTCTCCACCTCTCAGTCTTGGTCCTTTACATATAGTATTGGTGAGATGACACATGAATACCTGGTTTATTTATGTATGCTGGTTCAGATGGAAGCATTCCCAAATGCTCTTGTAACTACAGAGTCAGGATGTCTTTTTTTTTTTTTTAACCATTCAGATCCCTTGCCATACCTCAATTTCTCACCTAAAGTTGTTCACCCCTTATTCCATTTCTGATGCTTTTTGCTCCATTCGTGTGTGGTTTTATTTCTTATGTCAGCATAAGAAGGGGATTCTTCCGCTAGAGCATCGCAGAGTGATGTTCACATAGTCAGTTCTTACCAGGAGCCTTTGTTCCGCTTGGATCGCTTTATTTTTGTGATGACAAGAATTCAGAATCTTCATAGCCTTCTCCTTGTCTTTTGTGTGTGTGTGTGACTGTTAATAGTTTATTTAACAAAAAAAAGTTCAATAAGAAAATGTACACGACCCAATTTTTATCACAGCAAGATGTGGGGAGGGAACATGTGGAAGCAGCTGATTTCTCTGGTAGGCACAGCCATTTCTCATGCTCGTTCCAAGGCTTCTAACACGGTGATACTATCTCCTCGTATTACCACCTTTCCAGTGTTGTTCCGTTGCCCACTAGTTGCCATCTCCACACATTTATCTATCACAAGAGTCATAAAGGGGTTAAGTCCCCACAATATTCCTTGGTCATGTCTGCCATCATTTAATTTCAGTGATAACTTCTTGTCCATAAATTTCTTCACCTCGGGAGGGTGAGCTTTGCTCATGATTGCCACTCGGTGAGCTCGAAGATGCCTCCAAACAGAATTCATGCCACACTTCACACTCGCCTTCTCCTTGTCTTACCTGAATCTTCATATATCATACTGACCAAGATCTGTTCTCCTAATTCTTTTTTCTTTTTAATTTTTGCTAATAAAACACAGAGTTTCAAAGCATTCACTTCTATTTGTTTGTGTCTCTACAGACCCTTTAACCAAATACAGTTTACATACTTCCCTAAATTTTACCTTTTCCACCAAGTATATTTCCCTACTGAGAATTCTCCCCATCAAAATGTAAATAACAGAGTATCTTCCTCAAACATTTAAGGAAAAGTATTAAGTTTACAGTGGAGAATCATGGCAGACATCACTTTAGCCAAGTGATTAAAGTTAACATCACCAGTAATATATGTTGACATTATGTACCCCTGATACCATGCATTAAGGAGTACGTCATCTCTGTGGTACCCTTTCTAATCATGAGAAAACATCAAACACAAATTGAAGAACATTCTACAAGATAACCGACCTGTATTCTTCAAAAGTGTCAAAGTTATGAAAGACAAGGAATATCTGAAGAACTGTCACAGAACAGAGGAAACTTAGGAGGCATGACAGCTAAATAGTGTGGGATCCTGGACCAGAAAAGGGACATTAGTGGGAAAACTGAATATGTTCTGTATTTGTACCAGTATTAATTTCTTAGTTTTGAGAAATGTCTTTAGTTATGTAAGATGTTAACATAAGGGGAAACGATATAGAGATTTGGGAACGCCATACTATTTTTGCAGCTCTTCTCTAAGTCTGAAGTTATCTTAAAAAAAAAAAAAGGACAAAAATAATTTTAGAATCCAAAAAAGAGGGGAGGAAATACTGGCTCCTGTTTTTGTTCTCTCCCTCCTATATCTGGACCTGAGGGCGCTTGCCAGAATGAACCCTAGGGATACTTCTCTGTCCTGGGCTGGCTTCCAAGTCACCACTTTGTTTTCTTCCATGGGCTGGTCTACTTTCTTCATAGATCTACTCGTTTTTGCTTCTCCTAAATAGGAAATTATTCCCAATGTACTCATTCTTGCCTTTAGAAGTGTTCTAGGAGTTCCTTCCTTTTTTTTTTTTTTAAATGTAGAACTTACAATAAATTGTACTAGTTTTCAATGAACGGCTTGATGAATTTTCATGCATACATACGCTTGTAACCAACAGTCAGACAAGATACAAAACATTTCTAACATATGACAGAGTTTCTTAGTATTTATATACCTCTTTGAGAATCTGATAAGGGTTGATTCTTCTTCTCAGAAAAATGCACACACACAAGTAATGTATAAAATTTTTGTATGGAATTTCAGAAGGGTTCCAGAACTCCTCAAAACTTGTCCATGGACTAACTGGGAGTTTCTAGGCTATAGGATAAGAATCTGTATGGATCCCATCAGCCCTAAATTACCAAGAAGCGTTGTGGGTAGGAATATAGACTCTGGGACCAGATCATCTGGGTTCAAATTCAGGTTCCATCTCACTGTGTGACTTCGGGTAAATCACTTAACTCTGCTTCAATTTTCTGTGTGCAGTGGGGATAATGATAGTTTCTACTTTAAAGGATTGTTGTGAGGATTAAATGAGCCTAAGACAGTGCCTGGCATGCAGTAAGGGGTATACAAGTTTTAGCTATTAGCAGTTATTTTTAATACTCTTTATTAGACTTTCCCTCTCTTTTGCATTTTCTGTGGCTCCTTCAGATGAAGCCTGAAGGGCTTTGCTAGCAGTTGCTTTGATCCAGGGAATGGAATGTCAAGATTCTGTATAGTAAGCCCTTTGCTTTCTTCTTTTGATTACCCTTTCTTCCTAGAAGAAGGTAATTGGAGTACTTTCTCTCATGTTTGGTAGTTATCAGAAAGATTTTCGCTTTCTTTTTTCCAGTGCCCCACTGCCCCCCCCCCCGAGAGAGAGAGAGAGAGAGAGAGAGAGAGAGAGAGAGAGAGAGAGATAGAGAAAGAGAAAAAGAGAAAGAGAAAGAGAAAGAGAAAAAGAAAGAGAAAGAGAGAGAAAGAGAAAACTCTCCCAGTAAAGGCTAAACCATTGCTACTCATCCTGTCCCTGCCATGAAGTTTCCTACTTAAAGGTATTCTGGGGTTGTTGGTGAGTAGATAATAGAGATTAGTGAAGGAATATTGATGTCAGGGTTCAGTAGCTGGGAGGGAAGGGGATTTCCTACCTAGGGAAGGTTATGAGCAGTGGTTAAAACGTTTTACACCAAAATCCATACTTGGCGATAGTAAGTACAACGTAAATACACTTTGATACTAATATTTTCTAACTTGGCTTAATTGTAATTTGAAAAAAGTATTGGTCAAATTGTCAGATTTGTTGAAGTAAACAAAAATGGTTGTTCTTTTACAGTACGATGTATGATGTATGGGTTTGGGGATGACCAGAATCCTTACACTGAGTCAGTGGATATTCTTGAAGACCTTGTCATAGAGTTCATCACTGAAATGGTAAGTTTTTTTGTAATTGGTCTTAGTTAATTGAGGAATAGATCTGAAATTCTAACTTTTGGATAAGACTAGAACTATGGCATTCTTTTTAAATAAGCTATCCATTTGAGTGCCTGTTTTGTGGATATTACTGGTTACTATTTATCATTAAGGTTGGAGAGAGAGAGAGATATATATAAACACACACATTTACACACACACAATATACTCTGTCCCTTCCTCTGAATTTTATTTAGAAAGACATAATTATAAGATCCTTGAATAAAATTTAAAATATTACTTATAATCCCATCATCCAACATAAATTTCCCCCTTCCAGTATTTTTATAAAGATACATAGTGTTTTCAGTAGTGTTCATCATAGTAAACATTTTTTTACTCAGTTTTATAATACATATTTCCTGTGTTCTAATTACAATTATTTTAATAGCCACATAAACTTTATTTAAATTATTTTCTAATATGTGTAACCATTTCTCTGTTTTTTTTTTAACTGGATAGATAAGTTTGAATGACCATATTCATGAAATTTCCACCTTCTTTGGATATGTTCACAGGGATGGGGGTTGAGTTTGGTTGTGTTAAGTTCTTAGGAATTTTTACTCTGGGTTTTAGATTATTTCCTTCATACAGAAAAATAGAAATGAAGTTACTGGGTCAGAGAGTGTGCATTTTTAAAAAATCTTTTTCTGCTTATGAAAGTAATATTGATTAAATTTAGAAAGTATTAAAAAGTGTAGGGAAAAAAATGAAAATCTGTAATCCTTCCATTAATGCTAAGATTTTGGTGAATATCTTTTTGTCTTTTTTGCATATATTTTCAAACTTTATAAAATTGAAATCATATCGTATATAGAGTCATGGAACCTGCTTTTTTCACGTAGGTAAGTCCACAGCATTTTCCCTGTATCATTGAATACTTTGATGTTTTTGATGGGTTCATTATATTAACTGACTAGATGTACTCAAATTTGTTTGTCCAATGTCTTATTAAGTATTTAGTTTCCCTTTTTAGTTATTAGAAATAATGCTATGATGAACCTTTGTTTTTGCACAGTATGAGTATATAATGATAAGGGATGATATTTCATTTAAGGAAACTCCAATATTTATCAGCTGCTGAGATACAAAGTTTAAATGAAGTGGGTGGTTACAAAACTTATGATATTATTTTATACAAACAGAGACAAATTGCATATATCAAAACACAAAAAAGAAACACCAATGAATTTGATAGTTTTAATGTCCTTAATATTTAAAAATATCTATAAAGCACTGAAACTTTGCTAATAACAGTAGAAAGTGGACAAAAGACATTAATAGAAAGACAGTTCACAAATGAATAGCTATAATAGGTCAGAAAAGAAAGTCTACAAACTCACCAGCATTAAATAAATGCAAATTAAAAGGATAAAATATTAGACTTTTAAAAAATTAATTGAATTTAATACGTTTCTCTGTAATAGACTCACAAGGCAATGTCAATTGGAAGACAAGGTCGTGTACAAGTTGAAGATATCGTCTTTTTGATTCGAAAGGATCCAAGAAAGTTTGCTAGGGTTAAAGACTTGCTTACTATGAATGAAGAACTGAAACGAGCTAGAAAAGCATTTGATGAAGCAAACTATGGATCTTGATACCTTTTATACTTTCTGAAGCTTCATTGTCTTCTGGGGAAATCACATTTAATAACTGTATTTTTCACAGTAAGGTCCCGATATCTAGCCATGTGAATGAAAGATGGAGAACCACAAAGTTTTCAGTCTTTATTTTCATGTCTTTGATATTAGAGTGATATTTGAGCCTTTAATTGCCTGCCATTATATACCATACTTGAATTACTTATTGGATTTTAATGACCACACGTATGTCAAAGTACCCTTGCAAACCATTCAGTTCCTTCTGACTTTTGACCATTTAAATGAAGCAGTGTTTATATATTAGGTGTATTTGTGCCATTGTAGGCTGTACTGTAGCTGTTTAAAACTTGAAATTTAAAAGGCACCTTTGACTTCATGATCACTCATAAAGATGTGTTTTATGTATTCTAAAGTTTTTAGACTACAGTATTCTGAGAAGTTATAAAAAGGTAGTGAACTGATTTGTGTTTCTTTTAAAGAGAAAATGATATAAGAAAATACAGCCTTTTGTCGGAGTGTTTATTTGTCTTAAGATAATTTGTTTTAATACTCTTTAGATAACAAGAGTGATTTTTAAAAATTTTATTTTTTGAGAAACTGAAAGTTTTATGTGACTCCTTTTGTGTTGGAAGGCTTATTTGATTTAAAACCTTTTGGGCTTATAATATACTATTTGTCAAGTTTTAAGAGAACTCATTTTCCTAGGTCCAGATTAAAGCTTCGAATAGTAAGTGCTTTCTGTAGCAAGAATGGCATGGCTGAAAAAGCTGATGGCAGGCTAAGCATTTGCATTAATGTTTTATTAACATATTTGTTAGTACTTGTTCACTGTGGAAATGTGTTCCTGACTAAAACCATATGTTGCTATGGAAACCACTTTTGTAGTTCAGGATATACAGGTTTTGTGTGTATTTAGCTTATTGTATTATTCTTGCACTTAGCTTAAAGAAATGATTAAAATTGTGTTTAAAGGGATCATTGAATATTACTCTTTGTGAAACTGAATGTTTTGTGTGCTGCTTTGAACATTATCTATGAATCAGTACTTAGGAAAATTTTACTTTCCTAACCTATCAATACAAGGAATAAAGTATGAAAAATTAAAAAAGATGAATACTTGAATTTGACTATGTGATTTATCAGCTTTTCTCCCCTGTACTGGTAATAGAATTCTAGCTGCTTAATTTCACTAAAAACTTTTTTTCTATATTATTCTTGTAATACTCCTGAATTGATAATGGGATTCAAGATAGCTGGGCTGATATTTTTGTCATTTAAAAAAGCAAAAACCAATTAAGAAGCTACTTTAGTCTAAACTGAAATCAAGAATGAGAGTGGAATAATAAAAGATGACTCCATTACTATTTTTGCTATTCAAGGTCTACTTCACCCTATTAGTAACTTGTACTCAGAGACTTATACTGGGTCCCTGTCATAGGCAGCTTAGACTGCCATAACAAAATGTCAGACTGGGTGGCTTGAACAACAGAAATTTATTATCTCACAGTTCTGGAGACTGGAAGTGTAAGATCAGGGTGCCAGCATGGTCAGGTTCTGATGAGGACTCTTCCCGGATTGCAGATAGCTGCCCTCTGACTGCGCCCTCACATGGCTGAGAGAGACCTCTGGAGTTTTTCCCTCATAAGGCCACCAGTTCTGTCAGATAAGGGTTCCACCTTTATGACCTCATTTAACATTAATAAATCACCTTAAAAGCCCTCTCTCCAATATAGTCAGACCGGGGTTAGGGGGACACAGTTTAGCTTATAGCAGTGCCATTAGTTTAATGACCCTGGCATTAAGAAGTTTTTTATGGGATTTTCTATTAAGAGTTATTTTAGGTTGCAAATGCTAGAACTTAACTCAAAAATAGTGTAAGCAAATTAAACAAAAAGAAAAGAATGTATTGGCAGCTTATAAAACTGAAACAAGAGAAAGAAGGGATGGAGTTGACTCCAGGGTTGACTGGATCTAAAAACTTGAAGGGAATCAAGACTGTCCATTTTTATCCTAATACTGGTTTTACTTTCTTAGGAGTCTCAGTGTGTCAAAGGAATATGATGGCCAGCAGTTCTAGGAGTCCATCCATACAACTCCTGATCAAGGGAGCTCCTTCACTTCCTAATACAGAAGATTCCAAGCAAGGAGTGTGATTGTCCTGGCTCTGGTCATTATTCTTGGGCCAATCATTGTGGCCAGGAAGAAGCTGTATTATAGCCTGGTTCTTATGCCCCACCTCTGTGGTGAAGAAGGGCTTGGAGTGGGGCTGGGAGCTGAGTACTGCTGTTACCAAGAAAAGGAAAGAGAGGTTGGGCAGATAGAAACAACAGTTGTGCACTGACTTGATTCATGAGCTTACTTATTAACTGAATTCTAACAGTAAGGCAACATGGCTCTCCAGAGTTGCACTGTGTAATATGATAGCCACTAACCACATGGGGGCTATTTAAATATAGTCAATTAAAATAAAATTGAAATTAAAATTCCTCAGTTGCACTACCTATGTTTCAAGTGCCAAATAGCCCATGGCTAGTGGCTACTGCACTGAACATTGCTAATACATTTCCATTAACACAATATTCTTTCGGACAGTGCTGATCTATAGTGTTCAGGTGTACTCTCCTAAATTAATTCACTTTTTTAAAACTTACTATGAAAAATCTCAAGTATACACAGTAATAAAATAGCATCATGAGTTCCCAGCTTCAACAGTAAACCTTTTGCTAATTTAATGTCTTACCTACTGGGAGGGGCAGTATTATTTTAAAGCAAATCTCAGATATCGTATCATTCAGTATGTATCTCTAAAAAGAAAAAAAAAAAGCCCAAATACTAATATCATACCATAACAAATTAACACTAATTTCTCAATATTCCTTCTAACACCCAACCCCTATTTAAATCTCCTGATTTGTCTCAAAATATCTTTGAGTTTGTCTATTAGTTTTCTATTGCTGCTATTACAAGTTATTGCAAGTTTAGTGACTTAACACAAATTCATTATCTTACCAGCTTTCCAGGTCAGAAGTTTTAGCCTCACTGGGCTAAAATTCAAGGTACCAATAGGGCTGCGTTCCTTTCCGTATGTTCTGGATGTTCTGGAAGAGAATCTGTTCACTTGCATTTTCCAGCTTCTTAGAAGCTGCATTCCTTGGCTCATGGTCCCCTTCCATCTTCAAAGCTAGCAACGTTGCATCTCTCTAAGTCTTCCAAAGTCATAGCTTCCCCTAACCCCCAGCTGGGAAAGTTTCTCTGCTTTTAAGGGCCTATGTGATTATATTTGGATGCACTTGGATAGCCCAGGATACGCTCCCCATTTCAAGGTCCTTTATTTAATCACACAGCGAAGTCTCTTTTACCATGTAAGGTAACATTCACAGGTTCTGAGGATTAGGACATGGAGATCTTTTGGGGGCTGTTTTCCTGCCTCCCACAGTTTGTTTGCAACAGAATCTAAACAAGGTGTCACCTATTGCATTTGGTTGGTATGTCTAAATTTCTTTTGATCTATAGTAGCTCCCTTTATTTTGTTTGAAGTGAAGTTCTCTTTAAAAAATTCATGCCTTTTATTTTTTTAGTTATCATGTTTATTAGTTGCTCAAGCAGAGTGTCTAATAGATATCTATGACTCACTTGAAATTGTTGGTTTTACTGTATTTAAACTGGTTTTCTTAAGTAAAAACTGTAATATTAATTCTAACTAGAAATTTTAAAATGGGGGAAACAGTTCACTTGGCCTCTCATTAATGAGGGCAGTGTTGTCTGGAGAGTCATTTGGCTGCTTCCCAAGAGGACTTGGGAGGTTGCATTACTTGGGAGAATATATTGTAGTTCACAGTTTGATTTGCAGTATTACATGCTCAGAAACCAATTTCATCAGGAAATGGAGAGCACATCCATCTCTTGGGATGGACTCAGACTCAGAGAAACCAAGTTCGTAAGACCATCGTATGAAAAAGGATGCCAGTTTACAGATGTTAAGTGAAACTTGCATCTGCATGGCCAGCAAATTCTTCTCTTCTCTAGGCAGTCATGTGGGAAACTGAAATATAATTATTAGACTGAACCAGAATTTGGGGAGTTAGATGAGTGCATTGCCTAGAGCATCAGGTAAGATGAGGATAGGGCTGATACAGAAACAGGAAAAATGGCTCTCCAGGGCCTGAAGCAATGCAGAGGGGTGTCTTGCCTGGGGATCTACTTTCAAGACTGCCTTATTACTGACACTAGAAACTTGGCTTGAGTTTTCATTTCCATTGACAATACCCATCCAAGCATTTTCTGTTTGTGAGCTTTAGGGTGACTTTCCATATTTCTACTCTAATTCATTTAAATGTTGATCTCAGAGGTAATTCAAATAGGGCAATTTTTTTTCCTGAGTTCTTAAGAGAAGTCTCATAGTTGCTCATAAGAGCTGACAACACTGAGCATTGTGTCTGAAAATCAAGATCTTTTCAAGAGCCATTCCTGTATCCCAGAACATTCCCAGTTCTCTAGGCCTGATTTTCTGAGGTTCCCTATGCTTCCCTTCTTGCCACAAATAGAGACTGGGGGGTGGAAAACCAGTGATCATGGTGTAAATGCATCGTTGAGGCTTCTGCTTTTCCTGGGTCCTGATGAATAGCTACAGGGGCTAGTCAGACTGCTATGTTATGGAATAGGATCAAGGAAAAGGTTTTGATATATCAGATGAGTATTTATTGAGGACCTATTGTACTTGAGGCATAGCACAGATACCATTTTGCTATATAGTATCTAGATAAATAGGATTCTAAATTTACAGAAATAAAGGAGCAGATTTCTTACATGTTACCAGTAGATTGATAAGAGTTTCAGTCTGAACTTTTGTATGAAATCTCAATTCGTATGTTATTTGTACCGCTGAGACTTTAATGCCCAGGCTTGCTTTATTATATTTACACAGAAAGCCTGGTAAACTGTTATGAAATCCTTGGGTGTATTCTTCTAGGATAGGAAGAACAATTGCTAAAACAAATCATTTTGTCATTTGGCCTTTGCATGGCCATTTTAGATAAATAAATAAAAATTTATTAGGAAAGAGCCTGCTTAGTTACTGACCAAACTCTGAAAGAAATGCTAATACTACACTTAATTTTTCTGAAACTGGATTTTTATAAGTATTTTGGGGGCACATGAACTTATAATAAGACATTTACCTTGACTCATTTTGGTGAATCTTTGTGCTTTTCTTCCATTTTTATAGCAACTTCTACTAAAAATGGTCTCAAGCTTATTGCTAAAAACCTATTAACTTTATCCTAAAACACCCATCTGAAATTATGATGCTTACTGTGCTTTATGTGTGGTAGGGGAGCAAAATTTGCCACCCTACAATGTGTCTCTTTGGTATAAGCATTATTTTAGGCCAACTATTTTCAAGAAACAAAAGACTCAGGACATTCCCTCCCCCAACCACGCCCCACCCCGCCCCACCCCGCCCTGTAACTGCCTAAAAGAATTTAGGTAAGGGGCTTGGTCCAGGAAGAGCACTATTACCAGAGATCTCTGCACAGAATCTGGGCTTAGTGTGGTAGAGGGAACTCAGCAGGGCCTGGAAACCAAAGTCCTCTCTGTGTCCCACTGTCTCTGCATGGCCCAGCAACATTTGTTTACCAAACATTTTTTCATCTTTCTATAAATTGTTTTTTTCCCTTTCAAAGTGTCAAACCTGTACCCCTTCTTCTCTCAGATGGCATATAAGCCTCAATTGTCTAGCTTGTTTTTGGGCCTCATATTCTTAAGTAGCCCCCATACGTGGGTAATTACATTTGTTTTTTTCTCCTGTTAATCTGTTTTGTGTCAGTTTTTAATTATTAGACCAGCCAAAAGAACTCAAGAAGGGGAGGGAGGAAATTTCCTTCTTTCTGACATATTACTAACATTTCCTAACATATACTTTCTACTTAAAAAAATTATTTTTTGAAGTATATCAATGACTTAATTAAAATAGGTTAAATATTTATTTTTTTCAAAACAAATATTTTATTTGTTTTTGTTTTCAATATAATATCCAGATATTTACTTAATATAAATAAAAGCACATCTTTTTAATGTTGAATAGATTTTTTTTTTATTAGGTTCAACCATCCACATGTAATTTAAACTTTTATTTAGGGGCGTAGGTAGGAGCTCTGGTAGACCTGGTATTTTGCCTTCATAATCCTTGAACCGGTTTCAAGGAGAAGCAGCAGTGGTGATACTTTGTTCTCGCAGAGCCAGGGCACTGCTGGCTCTGATGCACACAGCTCTTCGGTGTGTGTATTTATGAGTGTGCATTTTAATAATGAGAATGAAGCTTTTAAAACAAATTCTCTTAAACCCACTGATCTTCCCCTGAACAGCTTGGGGCAAGATATCTTAATTTAGGTTTGTACTCAGATTCCTTTTTACTTTTGAGCAAAAACCAAAAAATTTTATTCTCCCTTTTAGAAATGAGATTTGAGAATCAGATTAAATGGGGTCCACCTTAGCCTATAGGCTTATTTGAGTCACAAGTCACCATGAATCATTCTGTCAAGTTAGAACCTGCATTTTCAAATGATGCCTAACCTAGTTTACTGATCCAAAGGAGGCAATCTTAAATATATGGTGAATGATTGAGGCATTTACCTCAGGATCTAAGGACAGTCCTTCATCTAA
Organism: Camelus bactrianus; assembly: GCF_048773025.1. Classification (NCBI taxonomy): domain Eukaryota; kingdom Metazoa; phylum Chordata; class Mammalia; order Artiodactyla; family Camelidae; genus Camelus; species Camelus bactrianus. Next base: position 39,410,527 of record NC_133547.1, on the reverse strand, counting down.
GAAAGCCTTGCCCTTTCTGAACAATTCACTGCTTTGCAGCAACTAGAGTGAAAGACAAGAAGATCTAATCTTAACCAGTGTGGCTGAGTAGAGAAGGAAAGATAAAGCCTTAATAGGCTAACAGGTATTAAGTTTGTAGTGTAAAACTTGATGTTACATTAGGAAGCAAATATACAATGCATTTATCAGTGTACAAGCGATTCAGGTGTATCAGATGCCTTGTTCTCTTTATCCTCCCTTCCCCTTTTTCTGAAAATAAGCATCTGCTTCCAGTAATTCTGATCATAATTCATTGAAAACTTGATGCAGATAACACTATACCCTAGGTATGGGGGACATAGACATGAATAAGACCTCTTATTCCCTCTACCTTGTCAGAATAAAGTCCATTTTCTTCAAGCTAAAGTTTCCAGTTGTTACACAATGAGGTAGAGGAGACAAAAGTTTTTAAGGTTCAGAATGGTTAGAATCTTGGCTCTGCTACCTACTAGCTGACCTTGTGTGAGTTATTTCCCTTAATCTCTAAAATGGTTATAAGTAACAGGCACTTTAAGGGAGATTGTGAGGCTTAAGTGGGAACATAGGCCAAACACTTCGTTTCTTGCTTAATGGATACCAAAACAAATCTAGTACCAGAAGGGCAGGTTCTTCCTTTTTGATAGCACTCTTCCCCTTTTTGGTGGTCAAATGTTTTTTGGATTGTCCCTGATTAGAATCTCTTTCCAGACACAGTTGAAGATTTAATTATTTAAATGGTGCTAGCTCTTTCAACTGCTATTGTTTGAGACTCAAGACAGAATCAGGTTCTCAGGTAAGTTACTGGTAAAACAATCTATGGGCTATTTCCAGGATATACCTGCCCATGTTTTCATTTTATACATTCTGTAAAGTTCTTGTTGTTGCTGTTGTTTTTAATATCAAGACCCTGGGTAATATTAACTGGTGTTTATATTTATTTTTCTGTCATTTATCCCTGAGAGGGGCTCTTAATGAAGACTCTTCCACGAGTTAATCAGGACCAGGCAATTGAAGTTTTGCAGTTAAGCTTCTGTGCTTAAATTGTTTTCCATTAATTTGTAAAATTTTTTTCTTAGAACCCTTTCCTTAAGCTATCGCTTCTTTTATCTTGAATTGGATCAAATTATTCCTTTCTAGAAATGTTTTTGATGTTTATTACCAGTCTCTCCTGCCACATTTCCCTCACTTTGGCAGGCCCAGCTCACCCTCACCCTTTAGCTTTCATGAGAACGAGGTTCTTACAGGTTCGTGTCCTGTGTTCTTTCCTTAGCTCTACGTGGTTATAACCCTGCTTAATTCAGCTCGGTATTTGTGGAATACCACTGCACCGATGGGGTGGGAAGTAGTGAGGTTTGCTGCCAAGGGCCTGGCAACCAAAACAGGTAGTAAAAAAAAACAGTGAGTATGTTAAGCGTTAAGCAACAACAAAAAAATGCTTCAAAGCAGATCAGCATTACAAAAGGAGAAATCAAGAAGGGGGCAATTAAACTGTTGGAGATTTCAGGAAGGAAGTGGGGCCTGGGAAAGCAGAGGAGAATGCGGCGAGATTTATTTCATTATCCTTTATTAATAGATTATATCAGGGAGGAGTCTTGAGAGTCAATTCTAATGCGCAGACGACTCTCGATTCCGAGGCAACAACGCCCCTCGCCCTATTTTGGGACGCGGGGTCACCGGCTGCCAAGGGGTCTGCGTTCCGGCCGCCAGTCTCTCACGCAATCGCCGCGCCCGCTCTTCCTCCGAGTCCGGCTGGTCCTTGGGGCGCTAGCGGGGCGCCGGTCCGCCACGCGGGTCCCCACCTCACCCCGGCTTGGGCCCGCCCAGCCGACTCTCCCTTCGGCGCAGGCACCTGCCTGGCCGCCCCGCTCGGCGGGGTCCTGAGGCGCCTCGAGGAAGCGCGGCGATTGGCTGCGACTCGGGGCTTGTGCCCGGCTCCAGCGCCGCTTGACAACCGCAGTGAGCGAGAGGCTGAGCAGAGCGGTCGCCGGCCCGGGAGGGGCAGACGGGAGGAAGGACGGACTGACGAGCTGATGGATTGACGCGCGGGCGGCAGGAGGCAGGACCGACGCCGAGCCCAGACCGCCGCCCTCGCTCGCGTTCCCTCTCCAGCCTGTACCCGGCCGCTTCTGGGCCCGGTCCTCCGGCCTCCCCGCCGCTTTCTCCGTCTCTTCACCGGGCTTGTCCCGGAGCCCTCAGGTGAGCGACTCCGGGAGGCGGAGGCGGGATCGGGCCGCGCTGCACACCTCGGGTTGCCATGGTCACCTGTCACCACCTGACAGGGCTGCGACCCTGGCGACTCCAAGAGCGGCGTTCGCGGCCCTGGAGAAGGGTCTTGGTTAGGCTGGGGTGCTGACTGGGTAGGGACTGGGGTCGTGGGTGAGGCCCTGGCGCCGATGGATGGAGACCTGGGAGCTGCCGGGCCCCGACTCGAAGCCACCGCTCCTGGACCACACCTTCGCCTCACTGCCAGCCCGGCCCGGGGGGCCGAGCGACGTCTCTGGCCCTGGCACCATCCACCCCTGAACAGTAAGCGAGCTCAGGGTTGGTGTCCACTTCGCTGTTGCTGCGGGCCGGGAGGGCGGCTGACTGCGCTGATTCTTCCTTCCTCGCCCCTCTGCCGAGCCCGTGCGACAACCGAGGGGAGCGCTTGCGTCCCTTTCTAGGCACGCCTTGGCCGGGAGGAGGGAAGGTTGCTGCGGGGCTAGGGCAGCCCCGCGGGGCCCGGGGTTTGGCCTTTCTGGCGTCAGTGGTCAGTGAGAGCAGGCCTTTGGGGGTCTGGCCGGGGTCTGGGAGAGGGGCAGCGACAGGATTTGGAACTCCGGTTGGACCGGGGTCCAGGGTGGGGGCCTGCGTATGAGACACAGGAACGGAAGCCTGTAGAACTCTTAGGGTTAAGCTGCTTTCTTATACTGGGGGGAAAGAGAATGGGGCTCCAGCACTGGGGCGAGGCCTTGAGCAGAAGGGGCGGGGGCAGGCAGGAGCGGCGTTTGACCAACATTTGATTTTTTTCTTCTCTATACCCAGTCAGTAACAACGCATGGTATCTGAGCAGAGCATTTTTGGCAACTTGGTTCTCTCTGCATAATGAAGAGAGAAGTCTTTGTTCCACCCAGATTCATAGGTTGTGATCCTTACACTTTTATTTCCTTCTCTTTGTTGCAGACTTCATAGAATGCTTCAAGAAGTTAATGTTACAGAGGTTAACATCTAGGCTTTAATACGTTATAAATCTTTTTTTCATAGTAAATCCTAGTAGAATTTTTTTTGTCTCCAGTGTTGGCGTGGGTTGCGTTGAAATTTTGTTAGAAAGGAGAAACGCCAAAGAGCCCATTTTTCTTTATGTGGCATATTCTCAGGTCTCATTTAGGAGGAAAATGTAATAAATAATTTTACCGTAGGTTTTAGGACATGGATTTCTTCTACAAAGAAAGATTATTACAGTGACCAAGCAATTGAGCCGTAACAGTATATTGTTAGGTGAAACACACATACACACATTTGAATTTAGGTGGCATTATAAACATGTAATTTTTTTGTGTGAAGGAGTTTTAGCCTATTTTCCTCCCACCGTCCCACTTCCTAATTCTTGTCTCTCTTATTAAAAAAAAAAAAAAAAAAAAAGCCAGTGCTAGGGTTATATCGTAAGAAAGCAGGGGTACTGTCCTGTGTTCCTAGTTACATAATTGTGTTCAGCCTTTTTCTGTTTGTGAAATTGAGTTTATCAGTTACTTACTGAATAAATACTGTGTGATATGCTCGATATACGACGCAGTTTGAGAAATGCTTAAATGAATATGAAAAGATACAGTTTTCCTTAGTAGCTCAGTAAGCCGGAAATCAGATTGCCTGGATTTAAGTTTCCCTCTGTTACTGATTGCAGTCTTGGAAGCGCTACTTACCCTATTATTGACCCTAATTTCTAGATTTAGGGATAATACCTGCTGTTGTTTTTGTCTGGGAATGAGCTCTGAAGTTGAACAAAATAATGTATTTGAACACACTTAGGAAAAAATTTAAGGCATCTGTTGATTATCTTTTAATAGAATGGAGCATTGGCAAGGATAATTAAGTTTTTCTGCATGATCTATTTATTTAACATTTCTAGGTCCTGGACCTTATTTCTTACAGTGGCCTTAAAGGGCTCATGGGAACTATTAAGATGCATTCTTAGTTCTTGGCAGAAGTTCTTCATTGCTGTGGTGACATGGAGAAAAGGGTGTTTCCTTCCTATATGTGGGTCAGGATTGCTTTCTTGCTTTCATTAGAACGTTCTCATATTTTAGAAAATAAGACTATGGCCAGTAACTCTGACTTGAGTTTCGTTTGGTATTAAATAATCCTCAGTGTGCATCATTGGTTCTTGAATAATCAAGAAATAGTTTATCCCCTCTGACCTATGCTTTTCAAATAGTAGTATTAGAGATATGCTACAGTGTGCTAAAGGGTAAATCTGTGGTCACAAAATACGGCACACACTTAAGGTGTTGTCATCAATTTCACTTGAAGACTTGGATAAAAAATGTTTTTATATTAAACAAAAGATATATGGAGAATGCAATATTCACACTAATTTTAAGGTAAAAGTCAAAGACTTCAAAGAAATTTTATGCTCAATTTGTATATTTTGGATATTAACCCCTTATTGAATGTATTATTTGCAAGTTTTTGCAGATTGCATTTTTTAATGTTGTTTGGAAATAGAATTGGATTGGCTTTCTTTCCACCTTTAGGAAAGCTTTTGAAATGAAATCTGGAAAGTGCCAAAAACGGTATCTCACAAATAGATGATGATGTAAAAGCAGCTTTAGGTGTTTAGGTGTGTTCATTGTACAGTGCCCATGTTATGGGAATTGTTAATTTCACTGTGTACAGTTGTTGATCAGACTTGTGTTCTATTTTAGATATTTTAAGAGGAAAATTAACAAATATTCAGAGGAGAATGACCAGAATCATAGGGGATCTGGAAGCTATGTGAAGAATGATTGAAGGGAATAGGGGAATAGATGTGACTATTGTCACATTCAAACGTGTAAAAATTTTTAACATAACAGACTTGTATGATGCTGACCCTGAAGACATAGCTAGATGAAAGTAGATTTCAATTCAATATTAGAATATAAAACAAAATGCCTTTTTATGCTTGTGAAAAAAATTGAAGGCATTTTGTATTATCTATTGCTGTGTAACAAATTACTCCCAATCTAAATGGCTTAAAACAGCAAATATTTATCTGTTTTTGAGGGTCAGGAATCTGAGCACAGTCCCACTGGGGGCCTTTGATTTAAGATATCTCTCGAGACTGGAGTAAAGCTGCCATAGGAACTGTGTTCTTACCTGACTTACCTTACCCTAACTCAACTTAGGGATGATCTCCTTCTAAGGTCAATGACATGGACCTCTGTTCCTTGTTAGACTGACGGCTTCCACTCTTAGTTGGCTGTTGACTGGAAGCTTTCCTCAGTTTGTTGTGTCACTTGGATCTTCCCACAAGCTTGCCTCATGACGTGGCAGCTGGCTTCCCTCAGAGCAAGCAGTCTGAGAGTGGGCACATGCCTGCCCTCAGGATGGATACTACCATCTCTTTAAAAATCTTGGAAGTGACTCCCAGTACTTCCACTGTACACTTGAGTAGAAGTAAGTCACCAAATCCAGCCCACATTCAAGGGCTGGGGACCACGAAAGGGTGTAAAATCATTAGTAGTCTCATTAGTGACCATCTTAAAGACTGCCTTCCACAGGTGCCTTGGGGGCATATAGAAATTTTCTGTCATTGGAGGCATTTATGTAGAGGTTGGCAGACCATCTGTCAGAGATAAGTGTTCACATATTCTTCACTAAATAAGACAGTGGACTAACGTACCTTCCAACTCAATTCTATGGTAAATTTATAAATTATAAGGAAGTAGAGAAGGTAAGGGTGGAGAACTCTAATAGGTAATTTATGTAGTATATGCTCTATTGTACTTTCAGTAGTTAATGAATGTATAATTTTTTTTCAGTGCATTTTCAACTTTTTGGCACTCTTGGTTCAGCACATTTTCTTATGTTTCTGAGTATACTGCTGTATGGTAGCTATAGTCCTATACCTACTGACAAACCATTTTTATGTAGTTCAGTATTTGAAGCATACTCAGATATCTTAAGTTCTACTTTTCTCACTGAAAACAAAAAATTAAGTATGGGTGTAAAAAAAGAACATGAAGGATAATTTTAGTCTGTTTTACAAAGCATTCTTTTGGTACCTTGGCTTTAGGTGTGACAGAAATTATACTAGAAGTTTCATCATATAATAAAGGGTGGAATTGTGTTCTTAGGTAAAGCATCCCTTTTACCACACATAAGGTAAAAACATACAAACAAATAAGCAAATAAAGAATACCGTATTAATTTATACGACTGTTGTACTTTGATCTTTGTTGATATAGCATTATTTTGTGATTTGAGTTTAAAATTATTTTTATTACAAATAGTAGTCTTAAAACATTCTACATTTCTTATTAAATGTGTTTCTATAGGTTGAATCTTTGCTTAATAAATATTTGAATGTTTACCTTGAGCTGCTGCGATAACTTAAGGAATAAACTGTTTAAAACTCCTCTAATTCTTCTCATGATTCTTACCTGAAGCTTTTGGCTGGGAGTCAGCAGGCCTTGACCTCTTAGTTCTTAGCTCTGCCTAATGTCTAATAATAATTCTATAATCAAGTGGTGGCATTGTTACTAGTAAGTTGGATTCACATTTTGAATTGTTTTGAAGAAGGGAGTGGCTTTGGTTTGTCCAAACTTAACCCACCAGGTTTCTCTTGAGATTAGTGATACCATTTGTGAGCTTTCTGACTGGAAAAGTATTTAATCTGAGACTGAAGAATTCAGCAGAGGTCTGATAGGCCTTAAACAGATCCACTGAACCACGCTCTAAACAAATGAGCTGAAAGAGTGTATAATTTAAGAATAAAATAAAATTTTCTACATATTTTCTTTTTAGATCTAAAATTCTTATACCATAAATTCACATCCTTATTTTGCTTTTGGTTGTGCTCCAAAACCTAAATTATGTTCAGTAGTAAAGCACTGTAGCCACACATTATGAAAATTTAACTAGATTTATCTAGATTTCCCCATATTTGGTGTAGTTTTTCAAAGATATTTTAAAATCTGAAGTTCGTTTTAAACTTGAAAGTCAAAAAGCTAAACTTTAGGGTGCTTAGATCTAAATATTTCTCTTTTTTTTTCTTTTCTGGAGGTTCCTTTCCCTCCTGGCAGTTTTAATACTGCTTATATTTTGATGACAGTATTCATTTAGATAACATAATTTAAAAATTAAGTGGGTTTTATTCAGTAAGGGTTAGGAGATTTATTCTATTAGACCTGGAGAGATCTTTTAAAATAAAAAATAATCTTTAATTTAATTTTAGTATCTTATACATCTTAATACTTTGGTTTCTGTAGCTAAGTGTGTGTTTAAAAGTCTGATTAGATTGTTATTAATACAGACTTTTAGCTTATTTATGTAACCTTTAACATTGTTTAATAGAAAAATAATATGAAAAATCATATAACTGGGTACCTCTCTTGGAATAATTTTTAAATATTATTTCAATACTATGAAGGTTTTTCATTTTGGCATATTTAGGTGACTCTATATCCATTTTATGTTTTTCTTTGTTTTTGTAAAATATCATTGCCCTTCCCTTTCTTGGGAATCAGTCTGATACAGAAAGAATTTTAGAATCTGGTCAATTTATGGTTTCAATCTTGCCCTAGGGTTGTAAATTTTGTCTACTATATTTCCTTCCTTCTCTCCCTTCTTATTTATCTCTCGGTGTCTGTCTCTCTTTGCCTCTCCTGTCTCTATTTCTGTTTCTCTTTCAGAGTTAAATTCTAATTTTCATTGTTAAAAATTTAGGATATGAATTGGGGAGGAGAAGATAATTTCTTGCCTGACTGTCAAGATAAGTTTAAGGAACTAATGAAAAATTGATCTAGAAATTAAATATGTATATTTGCCTCCTCTTTGCCCCTTTGTTTTGTTACACTGTTAAATAGGTTCTGTCTTGTACTTTTCAAAGAGTTTTCCTGGGTGGTGTTGATATGGATGCTAATACCAGGATTTATGTCCTGACACACTTGTGAAAGAAGTATTCAGCCGCTAGTGAGATACATGTTTAGCACTAATATAAACATTGGGCTAATTTCTTAACCTTACAAAGCTTAGTATCTTTATCTGTAAAATGGGGGTGAAATTGCCAATGTCATAAGATTGTTAGAAAGATCAATTAAACAATGTAAGTGAATATCCTAGAATAGTTTTTGTGCACAATAGTTTTTGCATTGTAATCATAGAGTTAATCCTGTCTTTGGGATTCTACTCTAGCTGGTACCTTGATGTAGAAAAGAACCTTTGAGATCTAATTCTGTAATTTTTTTTCATTTTCATAGTTTTTTCTCTATAAAATTAAAAATTTTATTCATATAAGAAATGTATATATAAACATATGAGTAATGTATGAATATGTATTGGTTGTAAACCATTCAGATAATACAGACGATAAAGGGTAAAAAAAAAAAAACTCTTCAATCCATTTGCCTTCCTAGTTCCCTGCTCTCTATCCAATCTCATTCCTCTTTTCAGAGATAACCACTCTATAAACAGTTTGATATGTATCCCTCCAGACCTTTCTTTGTCATTTATTTAGACACAGAGATATCATGCCCTCCTTTAAAAAAAAAAAAAAAAAAGAAGCCTATTTATTTTCATCCATTCAGCAAATATTTATTGATAGTTATATTGTTCTGTGATGTGCCTTTTCATTGTTAAGATGTATAGGTCGACATCATTGTGTTGTTAGTATTCTACAGTATGAATTTACCGTAACTTAACAATTCTCCTATTGATGGGAGCTCAGTTTATTTCTAGTTTTTCTTTATTATAAGCAAATCTTAAGGAACATCTTTGTATATTTATAGACTTGCATGTATTTTTGCAGAATAGGTTCCTAGAAGTAGAATTGGGTTTGGTGAGTCAAAGAGTATACACATTTAAAATTTTTGTAGATAAAAATTTTATGCTGTCAAATTCTCTCAAAAAGTCTGTCCCAATTTATATTCTTACTACACTGTATGAAAGGTCATTTACCCACACTCCTGCTAACACTAGATACTATCATGTCTTTTTAATTTTTGCAAAGCTGGTAGGCCATAAATGGTATCTTATTTTAATATCACTAGTGAAGTTGAACCTCTTTTCATAAATTTATTGACCATTTGTAGTTTTGTGAATTGTTTGTATTTTTTGCACATTATTCAACTGGAATTTTGGGGGAGATACTGATGCTATTTTTATGTTCTAGATGGTAACCATTTAACTGTGTGTCGTGCTTAGTCCTAGTTTGTCCCTTGTCTTTTAACTTAGTTTATGGCAACTTCTGTTAAATGGAAGATTTACATTTTACACTTTTAGTGTCAGATTTGGCAGTTTTAAAATTTACATTTTCTGGTTTTTATGTGACTTAATTACACAGCCTGTGTCTGCTTATCTTGTAAATTTTTAGTACTTTGGTAATTAAATGTATTTTAAAATATTTATGGGTTTGAATATGAAAAGAACACAAATACTTTTATAAAGAAAGACTGAAATAATATTTGAATCAGATCTGAGGTCTCAGGTTATGAAAAAATACAGATCAGTCTGAAATGTTATTACTTCATTATATACATATTGAATACATTATATTCATTATATTTCTAATTCTTTCCAGTTATTTGCAATTGGAAATTCATTACTTATGTTTCATATGCATTATTTTTTTTTGAAATAGATAATAGTTGTGCATGGTACAAAATTCAAAAGATACAAAAGGGTATATAGTGAAAAGTCTTCTTTCATTTCTATTCTTTATTATCCAATTTTCCTTCTTGGAGACAATCATTTTTATCAATTTCTTGTGTCTTTTTCCAGAGATATTTTATGTATGTACATAACATATTGTTTATGTTAATTGATTCTTTTCTTTTTATAGCTATGTAAAGCTGCACCTGCTTTAAACATAATTTCTTCTTTACGCCAAAAATCATTCACAGGTCCAGAAGGTAAATTAAAATAATTGATGAATAGAGAACAGCTGTCAAGAGTAAGAAGGCACACATGCTGCAGAAATGTTAGCTGATTAGCAGACATGACAGAGCTTTGCAATTAGAAGGGCCTTTCTTTTGTTTGTTTACTTAAGTGATCTAACACAAATCTATTTTCTCTCTTCTTTTTGAGCTGACCTTAGGATCAGAGACTTCTGATTATTCCAGGCTCGATGTTTCCCCCTAAGGATATATACTTCCTGTTATTGAAATGTGAATTAAAACAAGTTATAAAACTTGAAGGGAAATCATGGAAATTAGCCAAACGAACCCTCTTATTTTATGAATGAAGAAATTAAGGCCTATAGAAATTGACATAGTGTCCCATTTATATTCCTGAAGGACCAGATGGTAGCAAATAAATGATCTGGCAGCAATGTAAGTTTTTGTAATGCTATTTTATTAAAGAGATAGCTGACAAATCCTCCCTACCCTCCTCTTTTTAGAGGAAAAGGGGCAGTGGTCTTATGTTGCAGTTGGTATTTTTGTTAAAAATCACTTTCTTATCTGTATTTTTGCCCCTAAGCTGGACCGGTAAAGCACTATTTTTTAGTGTTAAGCACTCTGTAATTCTTGGAAGGTTAAAGAGAGTAGTTTTTATTGTTCAGGATAGAGTTAGGGGTTAATGGAGCCTTTCTTAAGTACTTTTTTCTTGACTATGAAATTTATAATGGCTATGCCTTAATTGCCTTAGTCTTATGCTTCTGACTCATTCTTAGCCTTGTGCATTTTTCTTCCTTCCTAATCCGTATTATAAGTAACTAAAATAACTAATTGCAAAGGAACATTTAAATATCTATTTGTATCTGGCTAGAAAGTTACCAGTGATAATTTTTTCATGAAACCTTTTCCATATCTATGGATGAAAATATACATAGAAGTCAATATATTTCTATTGTCATTCTTTTTTTCTTATCTATTGTTAACATTTTACCTTTATCTTAGATTTGTAAAAATAATTTTATTTCTTGCCCACTAATACCTTCTTCTAATCTTGATTCACCAAGATAGTAACCAGTAGGACTCCACATAGAGACCCCATCTGGAGTTTAGTTTCTGTAGGTGTTAATTGTATCTTAGTACTAAAATACTAACCACTTTCCAGCTGGTTTCCAGATATATTTATTTTTAAAGAAAACTCTTATTTCCTTGCCTCACTTAGTCCAGATATTGGATGTAAGTAAAAATTTATTTCTTAAAGGAAAATTCATAAAGTTCTTATTTTTGTGATTTTTTTTTTTACAGTAAATCTATCATTTAATATGGAAACACTGAAACATTCTGATTTTCCCCATTTTGTTTTCTGTTTTCAGTGGAATACACTTTATCGTTGGTCCTACGTAAATTCTTCCTGGTGAGTAATTGTTCACATGTACTGTGGGCTGACAAGTCTACCTAAGATGTTATCAAGGCTGACTTTGGGTAAACAGACTGATTGAAGGGCCAGCACTTTATGCTTTTGAATGGCTTTTAGAACAGTTGGAAACAAAATCATCTACTCTGTAGTTTTTAAGAGACATTTCTTCATTGATTTTTTTGCATCTTAATTCAGCTAACAATTATGAACATTTATTATGTCCTGTACATTTCATTTAAAAAATAATTTTAGTGGTTCCTAAGCTAGTTAAATCTTACTGATATGTAGCTCCCTGAGGAGAGGGAAAGAGGCATTTATTATTGAATTCTACTCCTCTGAATTAGAGAAAAATTCTCATTTTGTAACGATTAATAGTTCAAGGAGATTAAAAACTGTTCATGAATTATGCTTTTATATATTTTATATGTATAGTGTATCTAATTTCTGAATTACATAGCTAGGATTTTGAGAGCCTTTACAAATATTTCAGTAAACACAGAGTGGGTTAGAAAAGAATAATTCTAGGATGTAGTCATTAAGCATATGCCTATGTTTTATGTTGTATCCAGCAATGGTAAAGTTTATAAGAACTGAAGTTCTGGATTGGGTGATTAAAGTATCATGCTTTTCTACCGGGAATTTTACAGTATAGAATTAAAACTTGTCTTTTTAATTAATTTTTTAAAAACCCTGAACAGTTCTAGGTTAATTAAGATGTATTGTATGTATCCAAAAATCTAAATATAAAGTCAGTGTAAAATACATGTTTGTAAGAATGTATCCTTTTCTTAGGCTTTATTGAATAAAAATGATGGCAGCATGAAACTTACAGTCGTGATTTAACTGGGACTGTGGCCATAGATTCAGAGTAACTCCAGAGTTACATAATATTAGGCTGATTATTGAGTAATATGAGACCTATAAAATATTTACTGCCATTGTGTGTACTGAACAACATTAGAAAGTTATAATCTCAATTTTGTACTAAGTTCTGTGATTGGTATATGGAGATTTAAGTGAAGTGCTTTCTAAGAACTTAGAGATTGAAGGGGGGTTATAATTAAGAGTCAAATTAGTAAAAGCCATTCTTTAGCTAGTAAGAATTATCTGAAGATTTGAGGTGTGCTAAAATTGCTAATCAGTGTTCTCTAAGAGTAAACTCAGAGAGACAGTTCTGAAATACCAGGATTTATTGAGTGGAAATATCATTTTATTGAATCCTCTTTTGGACAGAGTCTATGAACAGAAGGGTGGTCAGCTCAGGATAGCAAAGGGAGACTCAAACTGTGAGGAATTGGGCAGCTGTCTTGTCGAGGGAGACGGATTTGTGATTTGTCTGGTTCCTGAGGCGGGCATGTCCTTATTGTAGAGACGGTTGTATGAGTTTAGTCTGATGTCATTAAATATTTGAGTCTTATAATTATTTTCTCATGCTCTGTCTCTTGTTTACTTTACCACCTTCTCTACCTAAGAGAGAAAATACACTCATCCGATGAACATTCTGTTCTGCTAGACATTTGCACTTCTCATTATGAAGAAATAGATTGTCAAAATAGTAGACAAGTTGGAAAAATAAACTTGTGTGCACACATGTATATATTTATGTTTCTGTGAGTCTGGTTAAAGATAATTGGTCCTGTGAGAAAGAGATGCATACAGTCTGTTTCATCTGATGAAGTTTCTTTGCAGTTAGTCCCCCCTAGCCTGGTAGTCTTTTATGTTGTTCCGAGTCTGTACATTTGAAAACTGCAGCAATATAGGCCATTTACCTTGTGTGGTGTCATCTTTAAAATGAGAATGTTGAGCTAATGATCTTCAGCATTCCTCCTAGCTCTAATTCTTCATAAATTAACCTATGTGCTCAATTGTATCACTGCAGACTTACAGGTAAGAGAAGGGATTTGAGACAGCTGAAGTATCATTGACGTTTAGGTTAATAGCACCAATATGACTTAAAGGTGCACGTTTTAACTATCCTTGTTTTGTTTGTTTCCGAAGTATAGGGTACAACCCTTCACATGTTGCTGCTACACTCTGTAAGCTTCTCAGGGATAGGGCTAGTGTGTCCTCAGTACAGGACGGTGTCTATCACAGAGAAAAAACAATGAGTGGTTATTGAATGAGTGTATTAGGACATATCTAGGGCAAAATGTTTAGGACATAGCTAAACATGGTTTGATTATTAGTGACTTTTAAAAATATTCTTTATTATGACATATTTTAAACATATGTATGAGTAGACAGAATAATATTATCTTAGTCTATTTGGGGTGCTTTAACAGAATACCATAGACTAGGTGGCTTATAAATAGCAGAAATTTATTGCTCACAGTTCGGGATGCTGGAAGTCTGAGATCAAGATGCTATCATGGTCAGGTTCTGGTGAGAGCCCTCTTCCTAGTTGCAGACTGCTGCATTTTCATTGTATTGTACAAGGCAGAGGGCTGAGCTAGCTTTCTGGGGTCTCTTATATAAGGGCTCTAATCCCAGTCATGAGGGCTCTGCCCTCATTACCTGACCACCTCTCAAAGGCTCCACCTCCTAATACTATTATTTTGGGGGCTGGGATTTCAACATATAAAATTTGGGAGGACACCAACCTTCAGACCACAGCAAATATAATGAACCTCCATTACCTATTACCCCACTTTATTATTTTTTAAAAATTGATTAATTAATTAAAAAAATTTTTGACAGGAGAGATAATTACCATTACCCCACTTTGATAGTCATGATTATTGTTTTATCTTTATTTCCTCCCATTTGCATCTTCTTATATTATTTTTGAAGCAAATCAGATTTTACATTATTTAATCTGTAATTCCAATGTGTATCTCTTAAAGATAAGGACTTATCATAGCCATACCTACATCACACCTTAAAGAATGTCTTGGTTTTGACAAATATTAAATTATTTCACTTCAGAATTATTTCACTTTCACCTGTACTAAGTATTTCCAAGAAACCTGTTATGTATAGTTTCCAGAGAGTTAATAACACTTAGAAATAAAATGATAAGACTAATTTTTGTTTTTGCTTCGTTTAATATTTAGGCTATCAACATGACGGCTGAAGAAACAGTGAATGTAAAAGAGGTTGAAATCATTAAGCTAATTTTAGACTTCTTAAATTCAAAGAAGCTTCACATTAGTATGTTGGCCCTTGAGAAGGAAAGTGGAGTCATAAATGGCCTATTTTCAGATGATATGCTTTTCCTGAGGTATGATTTCATTAGTACTATGAGGTTTGTAGCTCCTTCCAAGAAATGCTAAGTATTAATAAGGTAATCGGTACAATACACATAGATCTTTCTAACCATAAAAAGACTAAATATAATTTTTTTAAATGTTTTGTTTTTATAATGAACATTTACAAAATAAAATTTTCTGTAGAATGTTTTCAGGTGGAAGATCCAGAGATTTATTAAAAAAAGAAAGAAAGAAAGAGTCACAACTCCATTGTAGTTGTGGCATCATCATAAAAGATATTTGATTCAGAAATTAGAGACTCTGGAAAGTTAAAGAAAATATTTCTGAAATACCATTTTTTAGCCATAGAAATAAAACATACTCATTGTATAAGCATATTCCTTGTATAAAATATAGAAATATAGAGAAGAAAAATCACCCCACCATCCAGATACACTACTGATAATTTGCTGTGCACATTAAAAAAAACACAGTAATTCTGTTGCGTCTGTAATTTTATGTCCTGCTTTATCCTTTAATATCATAAGGATTCTCTGTGTGATTACAGATTTATGCTTTGAAAATTTTTGATTCACTTAATTTCCTAATGATTCCCCTATTTTTAGACAACTAGATTATTCCAATTTTTTTTAAATGCTCGACTGAGCATCTTTTATACATACGACCTTTTCTGTATCTTGGATTATTTTCTTAGAACAAGATTCTTGGAGGTGGAATTACAGAGCAAAAGGGAGTTAACGTGTTTGCCAAAATGGAGAGCTAAATATGTCCTTACTTGAATTGGATGGAAAAAGAAAAACCCGAATTTCCAGACAGAAATGTGTTTTATGCTTATGTGGTACCAAATGTCCCTGACAAGGGATACAGATTCTTGGATATGTAGCATTTTGTGACTAGGAAAGCCTTAAGAAATGAAATGTTTCTAACTCATGAAGAAAGAACCTTTTAAAAAGCTTTATTATATTAGGGGAGTTTATTTAAATTTATTACATTACCCTATATTTGGTATTATGAATGTCTTTCAGCCCCAGGGAGCTTAGTCAATGGTATGGTCAGGAACCAGTACTGAGGCAGAATTATGACCCTGTCTTTCAAGCATTGCTACTCCTGGAATTTAGCGGCAGCTCTCAGATATCCCCCTGCAGAAACCTGTTGGTTTGTGATGAAATTTTAGTGGTCTGAGGTAATATGCAAAAAATTATAGAACAGTAAGTTTTTCATTAAATTAAATGTATTCATCTTAAAGGGCTGGCTTTTGAAATTGTGTCCTTCCTACTTTTTAAATATTAAAATGTCCCTTTATAAAATGATTATGATCTATATTATGATTGCTTTTTATTAATATTCATTCTTTGCAGAATCAAAAGTTGGCAATCCTGTGTAGATCCTCCTGCCCGTTTCTTCCTTTTTAAACTTTACTGTTCTAAAAATGCATGAGTAGGGAAATTACTATTATAAAAGAAGAACAGCAATATGAATGCCTTATAACTTTTGGAAGTTATAAGTTCTTTTCCCATAGACCACTTAAATAGGATGAAACCTTATCTTATTCCTTACTATTTTCATCATCAGAGTATAAACTTTAGTGTCAAATACCTCAAAGATAGAGAATTCACAGTTTAGAGCAAGGTTTCTCAACCTAACATTTAGGGCCAGATAATTATTTGTTGTGTAAGTATGGGAGTTGTCTTGTGCATTGCGGAATGTTTAGTAGCATCTCTGACCTATACCCAGAAGTTGCCAGTAGCACCACAGTTATGGCAACCAAGAATGTCCCCGGACAGTGCCAGATGTCTCTAGGGGGCAAAATTGTCCCTAGTTGAGAATCACTGATTCAGTGAGACTGAAACCTACCCACACTGGCCCCTAAATAACACAGAGTAACTTTAAACTGTAAGATAAATAGGGAAATAAAGGAACTTTTAGACTTAGTCCAGTGCTTTTACTTAGGTAAAAAGACATATTTTAGAATAAGGAGTGGGTGCAGATTCACAAATTCTTCTCAAATATTATATGTTGTTACAAATAAGTTGTGAAAAAGTTTATTATAGTGGCTGAGGAACCAAGTAAAATGTTAATGTCATTACTTGCTTTGTGAATTTCTGTTGCTATCTTGTCATCTATTCTGCTTTTAATTAGGGTGACACAAATATGATAGTTAACAGGTGTGGATTTTTCTTTATATAGGCAGCTAATTCTTGATGGTCAATGGGATGAAGTTCTTCAATTCATTCAGCCTCTAGAATGTATGGAAAAATTTGACAAAAAAAGGTAAGATTTCATCTGAAGTTTTTAGTGTCTTATCATTGGAAGAAGCTTAGCAAAACAAAACAAGAAACAAAAATTTAAAAATCAGACTTAGCTTTCCTAGAAAATAGTATACTCAATTCCGTTGAGTTGGAGCACGTCTAGGGGAGAAGTTCCATGTAAGTTTCAATTAGTTGAAAATCTGATTTAAAAATCTACTTAGTGTACAGTGTCTATAGCTAAAACATCACAAGGGTCATGTCTGCAGCAGTTGTTTCTTCATAATAGTACAAATTTTAAAGATGTCGTTCCAATGTCTCCTAGCCTCCATTATTTCTGACAAGCAATTATCCTTAATTCTCTTGTAGGCAATATTCTTTCCCTTTTTTTTCTTCTTCTACTTGCTGCCTTCAAGATTTTCTCCTTGTCATTGGTTTTCAGCAGTTTGATTTTGATGTGCTTAAGTGTGGCTTATTTGTATTTTTCCTGCTTGGGGTTTATGAGCGTTTTAGATCTATGAGTTTGTGTCTTTCATCAAATTTGGGAAGTTTCTGGCAGTTATTTCTTCAAAAATTTTTTCTGCCCCTTTTCTCTTTTCCTTCTAATTACACGGTGTTAGACAGATTGATACTGTCCCACAGTTCTGAGGCTCTGTTCCTTTAAAAAAAAAAAACAGTTTTTTCTCTGTGTATTATCCAGTCTGGATTATTTCTGTTGGTTTACCTTCAGTGTTTATTGACGCTTTATTCAATAATTAGAAATCTGCTCATAAACAATTTTTCATTTCAGATATTGTACTTTTTGGTTTCATAATTTCCTTTTATTTATAATTGTTTTGCTAAGATATTCCCATCTGTTTGTTCATTGTAACTGTATTTCCAAAAAAAATCCTTGAACATATTTTTAGTAACTACTCGTTCACTAATAGTCCTTGTTTGCTAATTCCAACTTTTAGGTTATATCAGGCTCAGTTGCTATTGATTACCTTTCCTTTTAACTATGAGTTATTTTTTTTTCCACATATCTAGTCATTTAAAAAAATTATTTTATTTTATTTTCGGGGGGAGGTAATTAGGTTTATTTACTTATTATTATTAGTTACTACTTTTTAATGGAGGTACTAGGGATTGAACCCAGGACCTGGTGCATGCTAAGCACACACTCTACCACATTATACCCTTCCCACTCATATGTCTTTTTTTTAAATATACTTTTATTGAAGTATAGTCAGTTTACAATGTTGTGTCAATTTCTAGTGTATAGCACAATATTTTAGTCATATAGGAACATACATATATTCATTTTCATATTCTTTTTGACCATAAGTTAATATAAGATACTGAATATAGTTCCCTATGCTATATCTAGTCATTTTTTAATGTATTCTGCACATTGTGGATTCATTGTTGAGACTCTGGATTTCTATTATTCCTTTGAAAGGTATTGCTTTTTATTCATGCAGCGTGTTCACTTTATTGTACTCAGAATGCAAACTCTGTCTCTCACCTAGTGGACACCAGCTGAAATCTCTGCTCAGTTATACAGAGTTCAATCTGTTGCTTTTCCTGGGCTCTTTGGAGTCTCCCTTGCATCTTCAGTTTCATGGATGGCTAAGGATTTAGGAACAGTTTATACTGTAGGTTTTGGTATATTTTTCACTGTGGCTTCCTCCTTTTTTTTGGATCCTCCTACCCTCCCCACTACTTTTCAGCTGTTCTGGCAGTACCAGACTTTTGCTGACTTCTCAAAAACCTGGAAAACTGCACATTCCACTTCAGTTCTAGCTCACATTGTATGGACTGGGGAGTGCCCTCGCTGGAAGGCCGTATACCCTTGAATCTCACCCCTGAAAGTTCTCTTTCTTTCAAGGATTGACTTCCTTCTAGTTGTGCCCATTTTTTGTTTTCTTCAGTGCTTTCAGATAGTTTTTGTTGTGTCTTATCTAGGGTTTAACATTGTTATCTTCAGAAAAATTAGCCAGATACAAGTTATTCTACCATTGTCTGAAGTGAAACCTTGTATTATTTTCTGATTCTTCATTCATACCATGCTATTTGATACCTCTTTGCTTCTGTACAGTCTTCATTTATCTAGAATACTGTTTCTTTCATCATTTCCTATCTTTACATAGCACATTCCTTATCATCTTCCAAGAATCAGTTCTTCTAAGACTCTCCTCACTTCTAGTAGAATTGGTTTCACACTCCTTTGAAACCTTGCTGAACCCTATACATATTTCATACAAATTTATTAGATGAGTCTCTTCTTTTTTTCTTAATTGAGGTATAGTTGATTTACAATATTATGTTAGTTTTAAGTGTATAGCATAGTGATTCAGTAATTTTGCAGATTATATTCCATTATAGGTTATTACAAGATATAGGGTATAATTCCCTGTGATACACAGTTAATCCTTGTTGCTTATCTGTTTTATGTCTAGTAGTTTGTATTTGTTAATTCCATACCCCTAAGTTGTCCCTCTCCAACTTTGGTAACCACAAGTTTGTTTTCTATGTCTGAGTCGTTTTCTGTTTTGTATATATATTCACTTATATTATTTTTATATTATATATATAAGTGATATTATATAGTATTTTTCTTTCTCTGACTTATTTCACTAAGCATAATATTCTCTAGATCATCCATGTTTTTTGCAAATGGCAGCATTTCATTCTTTTTTTATGGCTGAGTAATACTCGTGTGTGTGTGTGTGTGTGTTTGTGTGTGTGTGTGTGTGTGTATGTATACCACATGTTGTTATCCAGTCATCTGTTGATGGGCACTTGGGTTGCTTCCATTAGATGACCCTCTTCTTGAAGGCAGGGATTTGGTTTTATTGAACACATACTTGCTGTTACAACAATGGTGAAAGAATGATGGAAGGTTCATTATTATTTTCATTCAGCCTTTAGAAACACTTTTTCTTTGAACTGCTTAAGGCATTTAACATTTTTTGATTCATAGACAAATCAAGTAGATTCTTTGCCCTTTCTTCCTCTCCCTGAAGAAAAATCCCTTTTAAAAGTTTAAAGTCTGTAGTTATTTTATGGCTTTTTAAAGCAATGTTGTTCATTTCTTCCTACACTTTCAGCCCTATTTTATTAGACCTTTCTCACATTTGAAAAGAAAAAAGAACATATTTTTGGAAATAAAATATTTGGAATAAAAAGGGTTTTGATTTCATATTAGGTGACATTTGACGTCTTCCATAAAAACTTGATTTTTGCTTAGAATTAATATTGCAAATAGAAATCCTTCCTTTGAGTATGAAATTGTGATTACTTGTTACTGAAATTTTAATTTGGCTCTAATGAGATCAGCTTTGTAAAATATTTTAAGAATTTTCTGAAAGCAAAGGTACTTACAGTAACTTATAAATACATTTTACTCATGAGACATTGGGAAATTAATTTTTTTAAGTCTTAAAAAAGAAATTATTAGTCCTTTAAGACAAAGTTGGCCTATTTTGCTTTAGGAACTTGAGTGTCATTTCTAGTCTTTGACATTGCTGTAATTTAGCTTTTTAATCATTTTAATGTTTCATATTTTATTTTTCACAGGTTTCGCTATATTATCCTGAAGCAGAAGTTTTTAGAAGCTTTATGTGTTAACAACGCAATGTCAGCAGAAGATGAGCCCCAGCATGTAAGATTTTTATTCCTGAAGGTTTGCGCCATAGTCTTGTTTTAGTCATTAGTATTTTGTTCACTAAAACAAAAGATTAGTATCATGAGTTTTCAAGATTCTTTATGAGCAAGGATGGGGCAAGATCTGCTCTTTTGCAGGTGTAGTACTTTCACTCTGTAGTGCTTCTCAATTTGTTCCGTGATTTAGACAAAGATGATAAATGAATGGCTGTCTGGTTGAAGGTATGTTCTCCCTTCTTGTTTAAGGTGACCTAGATAGCAAAAGATGTTTGACCTGATGACTGTATGTCATTGCTTCTTTCCTTATTCCTGAAGTGGATTATGTTTACCTCTTTCTGTCTTCTCAGTATTTTCTTTGATCTAGAGGTGTTTTTTTTTTTAAATAAGATGTTTATCTTTATGATAATTCGAATTTAATGCTATTAAATTCTTTTTGATTAGAGAGTTACTTTTAAAGTTTTAATATTAAAATTGTAACATCCAAAACCAGGGAAATTTTATTAAGTGCCAGTAAGTGGTCATTGAAATAATAGAGAAATATTTGCCAGATAATAATGTTTAAAAGTGGAAAGAACACTGGAATATGAATCAACAAGAGTAATTTTTGTTCTGTCACTAGCCAACTGAGTTACTTTGGTTAAATATGCACTCTAATTTTTCCCATATGTAAGATAAAGAAATATATCTGTACTACACAAGCTCTAAGGTTCATTACGTCATTAAAATCTTATGTTTCTAAGATAATATTCACTAGACAAATCATTTTTGATTGTCTCTCAGCTAAGCTTCCTTTTGTTCTGTCTCTGCCTCTTTTTGTAGTAAGTGAGCTGTAGATGTTCCCTTTCTTGATTTGCTTTCTTTCCCCCAACACATTTGTCCTAAGGCAATTTTGAGAATGGCTCTTTTGCTTTTTGGGTAAGCTGGAGTGATAACAAGCTTATATAAACAATTGAATATTGGCATGCTTCAGTTTTGTTGTTCTTAACCCTTAAAAATATACATTTTTGCAGGTAGGTATAGCTAAGTGGTAGAGTGCATGCTTAGCATGCACGAGGTCCTGGGTTCAATCCCCAGTACTTCTAAAAAATTTAATAATGGTCTTAAGTCTGAATTACAACACTTTTTTATACATAAAGGTTTACTGTGCTAATTTAACCAAATTTTAAAATCTTTTTAATTTTAGTGGTGAAAACATTTTGGTTCCTGACTTGAAAGTTGTTAAATAGTCCACAATTATAAGTATTCTGTGACATGAGTTTATCCTTTGCAATTGAACTGTTTGTGAAAGTTTGTGAAGTATCTTTGTGTTCGAATAAGATGCTCTCATTGTTTTCATATCTCATAGCATCTCTCTTTATGGTGATTGCTTATGTTTTTCTTACAGCTGGAATTTACCATGCAAGAAGCTGTGCAGTGTTTACATGCCCTAGAAGAGTACTGTCCTTCTAAAGATGATTATAGCAAACTCTGTTTGCTTTTGACTTTGCCTCGTCTGACCAATCATGCTGAGTTTAAGGACTGGAATCCTAGCACTGCACGAGTTCACTGTTTTGAAGAGGCTTGTGTCATGGTTGCAGAATTCATCCCTGCTGATAGAAAGCTAAGTGAGGCTGGTTTTAAAGCAAGTAACAATCGTTTATTTCAACTTGTAATGAAGGGCCTACTTTATGAATGCTGTGTAGAATTTTGTCAAAGTAAAGCAACTGGAGAGGAAATTACAGAAAGTGAAGTACTTCTTGGCATTGACCTCTTATGTGGTAATGGTTGTGATGATTTGGATCTCAGTTTGTTGTCATGGCTTCAGAATCTCCCATCTTCAGTCTTCTCTTGTGCTTTTGAACAGAAAATGCTTAATATTCATGTTGACAAGCTTCTGAAACCCACGAAAGCTGCATATGCTGATCTTTTGACTCCTCTTATCAGCAAACTTTCTCCCTATCCATCATCTCCAATGAGAAGGCCTCAGTCAGCTGATGCCTATATGACCCGCTCTCTGAATCCTGCGTTAGATGGCCTCACTTGTGGACTAACCAGTCACGATAAGAGAATCTCAGACCTTGGGAACAAAACTTCTCCTATGTCACACTCCTTTGCTAATTTCCATTATCCAGGGGTACAAAACCTCAGTAGAAGTCTCATGCTTGAGAACACAGAATGCCACAGTATCTATGAAGAATCTCCTGAACGGTATGTATTCGCTCATAAAAATTGGGAAATCTCCAAAAGTGTGAGATAATTTGGGGTGAGTGTGTGTGTGTGTGTGTGTGTGTGTGTGTGTGTGTGTGTGTGTTTTCTTAATGTTCAAGTCCCTTTATAGTTGAAAGTTAGTCCTTAAAACTTTATAAGGGGTTTCTAAAATTTTGGTAATGAACATTGTTAGGGAAAATCTTTATTTTTATATCCTGTATTATTATTTTGCTAGTTGTAAAGGTAATACATGTGCACTGAAGAAATTTTGGAAAGTATGAATGAGTATAAATAAGAGAATTAAAATCCCATGCACTCTCATGCTTAGATGACCAGCATTGTTTCTATAATACCTTTTTAAAAATTGGGAGAGTGCTATATAATATATATGTAATATATATAAATTTGCTTTTTTCCCATGAAAAAATCATACCCCCCCATTCTTAAACATTTATTGAGATCAGTGATTAACGGTGTACACATGATTCCATTTTATGACTGAGTCATAATTTTACCAAATTCCTTATTGTAGGATAGTAGTTTCTACTTTTTCTTTCTATAAATAGTAATGTATTGAACTTGTATATATAAAAATCTCTGATTATTTCCACTTATATTTTCCTAGTAATTATATATATACATGAAAGAATTAAGTGCTAAAGCTATCACTTAATTTTTCCTTCAAACCTGGCATGAAATAATAATTTCCTAGTTAGCAGTTCTTTATTTCATGGGTTAAGAAACTTCTTGCCTTGATTTTCCAGGAAACTCAGGACACATGGTTGGTTTCCTATACTCAGAGTAAATACTATGAAGTATTATTATTGTTGACTGCAATAAATTTATTAAAGGTGTGCAAAAACTAAATAAACTTTTTACTATTCATATAGGCTAGTTGGAAGCATTCTTTATTGAGGAAGGCACACTGAACTCGGAATTTGTTTCTAATTAAAACAAGAGGAGATCTTTAGTTAAGGCACAAGAAATACAGAATAAATACATATAGAAGCATTTTCTCTTAATTTGCTGTGTGATTGTGTGGGAGTTTTGATTTTCTTTAATGTTCTTTAAAGAGGAGAGGATTCTAGGATCAGTTAAGTCATGGGACTTCCTAAATAAAGCCTAGTGTGACTTCCTAAGGCATCTTATTGCTCTATATTTTATATTTGAAAGATAGAGATGGTATCTACTGATGAAAATGAATGAGTATGTTTAAAGTGTAACTAAAAAAAATTGGGAAGCTCAGTTAGATCAATTATGTTAAAATGCCATATGAAGAGATTCCTACTTGTGGTAATACATGTTTGAAGTCAGTATTGATTTAAAAATATTTGATTGTCTACTCTGTGCTAGTACCGTGCTGCATCCCTGGGCTATAATGATTGGGTTACTATGGTTAAGAAGAAGATAAAACATGAAAGAAAGTTTTAGAAAGGAGTATGTGGTATTTTTAAGGATATCTTTTCACTCGAATAGAAACAAACTTATAATAAAAAAAGAAAAAAAATCAGTTGAAATATGTAAGCTTTGGCTACTCAATGTAATGGGCTCAAAATTAAATGGCAGGAAAGAAAAAAAATCTGTTGTCAGACATGGGCCAGCATTGAATTTGGCGTCTGAAGACCTGGATTCAAGTCCTAGCTTTATTAACTAACTATGCAGTTTTTGGAAAATGACTATTTTGAGTCTGTTTCCTCATCTTTGAAATGGGAGTTGTAACCTATTTTACTGCTTATTGTGCAAGTTAAATGAGATAGTGCATGTGGAAGTGCTATATAAATTGCAAAATTAAATCAAATGTAACTTTAAGAAAGTTGTTTTATTTATCTCTATACAGTTAATAACCCATACAAATTTCTATTTTATGGATATAAAATTAGGCTCCCTATGGTCATTAACAGCTTATAGCGCAGTCTGGTAGCTGAAAATGCTTTCCAGGTCTTTATACTTCCTCCTCAAGCTGCATGTGTGTATATGTATGTTTATGTACTTGTTAAATACTAGGCTCCTAACTGATGATATCTTTGTGAAGATGGCTATCTAGCTCTGCTTTCCTAAACCGTAGACCTATATTTTGATATGTCTTACACACTTACACTTGAAGAGGCCATTATGAAGTCATCTCATAATCAAATTCCTTGAAGACAGAAATCATTTTACTTTTGTACTTGTTCCCATGGTGCCTTTTACCAGTAGGTAATCTGTGTAAATGTCTGTGGTATTCATCATCTTTGGATGATGTTAAAAATTTTGAACAATATAGCTATGAAAAGTAGAAATTGCTATTGTTTTAGAAGACTATTAGGAACAATCTGACACAAGACATCAAACTTACTAATTAGTATACATTAAAAATACTTGAAAGATGTATGTTTAGCTTTGATGTTAAGTGCAAATAAATCAAAGAAAGCCTCTTAATAAAATCTCAGCAGTTCTTAAAATTTTGTTGAAATGTATTGGAGAAAAGAAAACTGGTGTTTGGATAACAAAATAACAGATTCAGAATTCATAAAGAGAATTTGGGCATTAGATCATCCAGCCTATTGTTCAATTTGTAGATGAAGCTGAAGCACAGAGAATGTAAGTGATTTTTTCCCAAGGCCACACATACTGTTTTAGTTGAGAGCACCTACTCTCCTTGATTAATAATCCAGTGCTTTTCCATTATAAGCACATTCTATCTGGAAAAAAAAAAATCCCTTACATAGTGTACTTAAGAAAGGAAAATAAAAAAATCTCTTTTTGTGTACTTGAAAAACACTGGCTAAATATTCATTGTTTTAAATTAAAATTTCTCTAACTATAATATGTGTTCTTTTACCCCTACCTCTTCCTTTTCTTTTTTTTTTTGTCCTGAAGTGATACACCTGTTGAGGCACAGCAGCCTATCAGCAGTGATATCCTGGGCCAGAGTTCAGTTTCAGAAAAAGAGCCTGCAAATGGAACACAGAATCCAGCACCCGCTAAGCAAGAGAAAAATGAGGTAATATTTACTACACTTAGCATCTTTTAGAGTTATTCTCTTTGTAAAAAGTAATCTTACTTGCTTGGATAGAATTTAAAAAGTATTTTCTGACATTTGGGAGTGGGAGAGAGAGATCTAGATTTTCTTAATTAGCTCATTTTCTCCCCTCTCCCTTAAGAATTTATAGTATTTTTAGTTATTATTGTGTATTTTGGAGCATTTTTAATGGGTGAATTTATTAACAGTTTAAAATACCACAGTAGACATTACTTCTACATGTTTCAGCACTCAAGTAATTGAACTCACATTAAATGTGGACAGCTTTTTAAGATACATGCTCTATGTTTTAGTAGTTAGATGTAATAAACAAGAAATGATGACATTTATAATAGAGAATAATACTTTAAGCCTTTAGTGTTCTAGATTATTTTTCTGTGATGTTTTGTATTGTGAAATAAGGTATAAATTTTACCTTATATATAATATCCCACTTATAAGGGGTGAATGGTAGGTTTAATAAGTTGAATTTTTTTTTTTTGCTTTTGACTAAATATTAAGAAAGAAGTAGAAAAATTATTCTTAAAAATACATATGGATATGCACCAAACACCAAAATCCCAAAATAATATGAAGCAAACATTGGCAGAACTGAAGGGAGAAATAGACGATGCTGCAGTTACAGTTGGAGACTTCAGTACCCCACTTGCAATAATGGATAGGACATCTAAACAGAAGATCAGTAAGGGCATAGAGGACTTGAACAACACTATAAACCAGTTAGACCTAACAGACATCTGTAGAACACTCCAATAATAGAATACATATTCCTCTCCAGTGCACATGCAGTGTTCTTCAGCATAGGCCGTATGTTAAGACAGAAAACAAGTCTCAATAAATTTTAAAAGATTTGAAATCATGTAAAGTATCTTCTCTGACAACAGCTAGAAATTAACAGAAGGAAAATTTTTAAATTCACAAATTTATAAAAATCAATCAACACAGTCTTAAACAACCAATCGGTCAAAGATGAAATCATAAGAAAAATTAGAAAAACTTAGAGACTAATGAATATGAGTACAACATACCAAAATATACAACAAACTTAGGGGATGCAGGAAAAGCAGTTCTCAGGGAGAAGTTATAGCTTTAAGTGCATACATTAAAAAAGAAGAAGGATCTCAAATCAATAACCTAGATTTACACCTTGAAGAACTAGGAAAAGAAGAGAAAGCGAGACTCAAAGCTAGCCGAAGGAAGGAATTAATAAAGATTAGAGGAGAGAGAAATAAAATAGAGAAAAGTAGGGAAGAGTATACCTCAAGTGGTATAGTGCACGCTTAGCATGTACCAGGTCCTGGGTTCAAGCCCCATTACCTCCATTAAAAAGTAATTAAATAAACCTAATTACCTCCCCTCCCCCCAAAATAAAAATACATGAGAGCAGCACCTTACAAAAGGATGTTATTTATAAAAAAAAAAAAAAGAGAGAGACAGAGAGAGAAAAGGAAAACAGTAGAGAGAATCAATAAAACCAAAAGTTGGTTCTTTGAAAAAGTCAACAAAACTGACAAGCTCTTAGCTAGACAAAGAAAAAGAAACTACAAATAACTTAAAGCAGAAATAAAACCATCAATCTTACAGTAATGAAAAAGGATTATAAAAGATACTATGACTAGTTGGAAGCCAACAAATTAGATAACTTAGATGAAATGGACAAATTCCTTAGAGACACACAAATTACTAAACTGATTCAAGAGGAAATAGAGAATCTCAACAGACCTGTAATGAGTAAAGAGATTGAATTAGTATCAAAAATCTTCCCAAAAAGGAAATGTTCAGGATCAGATGGCTTTACTGGTGAATTCTACAAACATTTAAGAAGGGTTAACAATAATCCTCAAAATGTTCCGAAAAATAGAGGAGGGAACACTTACTAACTCATCCAGTGAGGCCAGCATTATCCTGATACCAAAGCCAGATGAAGATGTTGGTCTGTAGTTTTCTTTTCTTGTAATATCTTTTATGAGTATAGAAGCAACAGTCAACAAAGTACTAGCAAACCAAGTCCGCCAGCATATTAAAAGGATTATGCATCCTGACCAAGTGGATTGATTCCAGGATGCAAGGGTGGTTCAACTTAATCGATTTAATACATCACATTAATAGAATGAAGGAAAAAAAGAAACAATACGCAGTTCTCCCAACTCTTGCAGAAAAGGCATTTGACAAAATCAAACACTCTTTCATGATAAAAACTCTTAGAAAACTTAGAGTGGAACTTCCTCAACATGATGAAGATCATTTATGTAAAACCCAAGCTAACATCATACTCAGTGATGAATGACTGAACGCTTTCTCCCTAAGATCAGGAATAAAAACAAGAATGCCTGCTTTTACCACTGCTATTCAACATATATTAGAAGTTCTAGCCAGAGAAATTAGACCAGAAAAAATAAATTGGAAAGAAAGAAGTAAAGCGATCTCTATTCACAGATGACTTGAGTATTATATCACATATATATTTGTGAATATAGAATCACAAAGAATTCACAAGAAAGCTACTAGAGCTTATAAACAGGTTCATCAAAGTTGCAGGGTAAAAGATCAACACATAAAAGTCAGTTGTGCTTCTATACACCAGCAATGAACAATCAGAAAAGGAAATTAAGAAAGGAATTTCATTTATAATAGCATATAAAAAGATAAAATACCTGGGCATAAATTAAACCAAGGAGGTGAAAAACTTGTATACTGATACCTATAAAACATTGCTGAAAGAAAGAAGATCTAAATAAATGGAAAGACATTCTGTGTTCATGGATAGAAAGATTTAATACTGTTGAGATGTCAGTACTGCCCAATATGATTTACAGATTCCATGTAATTCCTATAAAAATTCCACAGCCTCTCTTGAAGTAATGGAAAAGCCAGCACTCAAATTCATATGGAATTGCAAGGGGCCTTGAATAGCCAAAACCATCTTGAAAAAAGAACAAAGTTGTAGGACTCACACTTCATATTTTCAAAACTTACTACAAAGTTATAGTAATCAAAACTCTGTGGTACTTGTGTAAGGCTAGGCATGTAGACCAATGGAATAAATTGAGAGACCAGAAGTAATCCCATATATCTATGGCCAGTTGATTTTTGGCAAGGGTGCCACACCTATTCAGTGGGGAAAAAATAGTCTCTTCAGTAGACAATGCTAGATCAACTGGATCAACAAGAATGAAGTTGGAGCTCTACCTCAAACCATATGTAAAAATTAATTAAAAATAGACCAGTGACTTAATATAAGACCTAAAAGTATAAAACACTTAGGAGAAAACATAGGGGTAAATCTTTACAACCTTAGATTTTGTAATGTGTTCTTAGGTATGATACCAAAAGCTTAGGCACCAAATGTAAAAATTGATAAATTGCACTTCATCAAAAAAAAACTTTTGTGCATCAAAGGACATTGTCAAGAAAGTGAAAAGACAGCCTATGAAATGAGAAAAGTATTTGTAAGTTGTCTGATAAGAATTTAATATCTAGAATATATAAAGAACTACTACAACTCAACAACAAAAAAATCCAATTTAAAAAAAGACTTGAGTAGACATTTCTCCAAATTGGCCAAGTATCTACAAATAGCCAATAAATACATGAAAAAGATGCCTAATACCACTTGTCATTAGGGAAATGCAAATCAAAACCACAAAGAAATATAACTTTAGGACTACTAGAATGGCTGAAATCAAAGCAGTAGAAAATAACACATGTTGATGAGGAAGCAGAGAAATTTGAGCACTCTAACATTGCTGGTTGGAATGTAAAATGGTGCAGTCAGTGTGGTTTCATGGGACCTCAAAAAACTAAACCTAGAATTACCCAGTAATTTCACTTCTAGGTATATACCCAAAGGCATTGAAAGCAGGGACTCAAACAGGTATTTGTACATCCATATTCATAGCATTATTCACAGTAGGCCAAAAGGTAGAAATAACCCATGTCCATCCACAGGTTAATGGATAAACAAAAGTGATATATCCATATAATGGAATATATTATTAAGCCATAAAATGGAATGAAGTCTGACACAGGCTACAACTTGGATTAACGTTGAAAACATTATGTTAAGTGAAATAAGCCAGATACAAAAGGATAAATGTATGATTCCATTTATATGAAATGTCTAGACTAGGCAACTTCATGGAGACAGAAAGTAGATAGAGGTTATGGGAAATAGGGAGTGAGTGCTTAAGGGTTATAGAGTTTGGGGTGATGAAAATTTTTGGAAATAGTTAATAGTGATGGTTGCACAACATTGTGAGTATAATGCCACTGAATTGTACACTTAAAAATGGTTAAAATGGCAATTTTTATATTTATTTTACCAGAATGAAAACTTTTTGAAAAGGAGTTAATTTTATCTCAGTGTTATTGCTGTAAGTTATGAAATAGAGGAGGATTGTTACTGTTTCCTGGAAAAGGGAAATAATTTTAGCTTTAGTTAGGGGCACAAGACTCTTGGTTAAATTTATTGTCAGTGTTGGCCAATTTTAGAGATGATTGATTTATTCCAGTTCACATGACCCAGGCAATGTCAGCAGACTCTAGCTTGGCAGGGAGTTCTTTCTTTGCTAATATTGAAATTCACTGAACTAAGTCCCATAAGCTTGAGTGCTATGCAGTGCATTTAAAGAGTGAAGTCGGAATGTTGAGACTGCTAAGTTTAACACCCATTTGTTCTACTTTCTTGAGAAAGCCTGTTTGAAAGCTAAATTAAAGTATTATTTTTAAGGGAAATTTTATAAATTTCCCTCCTGAGTAATCTATTAAACCACTTACATGCTTAAATTAAGTGTGTTGAACAGGGTTAATATTGTGCTTATTAAATATTAATGCAATCCCTCAGTAAGTATTTTTTCAAGAAATGTAGGTAGATTTGTGTTAGTCTTTATCTGCATTTGTATTCTCTATCCACGTTCCCCTTGTGACCACTATAATTTGTATTTTTATTTGGTGTTAGTCAGGGATCCAGGATGACTATTCATTTTGGTCAGTCACTTGCTGTAGAACAGAGCAAATTAACTGATCAACTTGACTGTTGAGACTCATGGGTAATAATGTTACTTTAAAAAGAGCCAATATATTAAGTATTTTCTGATCATTATAATTTATAGCTGTCTGTATGTTGTATTCAGCACTTATAGAAGTTACTGTTGAGGGGTGACATGACCATAGTCTGCTCAGATACATTATTTTTTCTAATATTTTTAAGCTTCGAGATTCAACGGAACAATTTCAAGAATATTATAGGCAAAGATTACGCTACCAACAGCATTTAGAACAGAAGGAGCAGCAGCGACAGATATACCAACAGATGCTGCTTGAAGGAGGTGTGAATCAGGAGGACGGTCCTGATCAGCAGCAGAATCTTACTGAACAATTCCTTAATAGGTTGGTCTTTCAGTCACTTTCTTAAATATAAGGAACTATTTAAAATGATTAAAAGCATGTAGTAACTGCTACTTTCTGTGTATTGTTTGAAATTTTAAGGCTTTTTAAGTGTTTCAAGTAACGTGGAGTTACTTAATCTCTTCCACGATTCTGGGGGCTCATCTAGTTTTGTCCTTCTTCCTTTTAAACGTCCTTTCACATCTAACAATGGGAGCAGAGAGGGAGTGGTTCAGCGCACCGCTTGGAAGCAGACTACCAGGTGGATCCAGCTCTGTCCCAGGGCAGCTGAGGATCAGGGGAAATTACTTACCTTCTGCTTGCTTGTTTCTTCATCTACTTCACAGGGTTGCCATGAAGATTAAATGAACTAATCTATGTGAAGTGCTCAGAACAGTACCTGGCATATAGTAAGCACCATGTTAAGTGTTAGCTGGTATTTTTATTGTTATTTTGAGACCATAAACTTTCAGATTCTTTGAATTCCGTATATGAAAAAGATTCTTTCTTATAATTTCTACCAAGACAGTATGAACTTATATTGTTTTTAATTATAGGAGGTAAATATATGGTAAGGTGTTTTTTAGAAATCAATAAGCCAGAATAGGTGTATTTAAATGAGCAAGGGCTGTGGAAACATTAAGTAAGCTGATATATATAAAAAACTAAGAATAATTCCTAGCATATAGGAGGTGTGCCTTAAATGTTGGCTATCATGATTATGATTAGGCAGTACAGTGGTGACTGTCAGTTCTTTATTTGGTTCAGTAATACTGGAAGTAATCTGTTTGACACTCTGAGGGTTGTGCAAGTCAGTGAGCCTGAAACTGATCCTGTCTTCAAACCTTCACAAAAGGAACATTTATAGTGGTAACCGGGGCCTAGG
This sequence comes from Camelus bactrianus, assembly GCF_048773025.1. Taxonomy (NCBI): domain Eukaryota; kingdom Metazoa; phylum Chordata; class Mammalia; order Artiodactyla; family Camelidae; genus Camelus; species Camelus bactrianus. Next base: position 39,378,439 of record NC_133547.1, on the reverse strand, counting down.
GAGGCCTATGAACATTCAATTTGAGGATCTTTTTCTTAACACCTCTGATCAAGTCAGTTGCTTGTCAGAATTTTCCTAATTTGATGAATTGCTGCTTCTGGTTCTTGGATGTCATCTTTGCATCAATAAAAGTCATGGTTGCAATTTGACTTCCTGACCATTTTATTATTCAGTAAAAGCAGATGTCTGGCATTAAGTCAGAAGATGAGGTGGCAAGGCTCTGTGATTCCAGTAGTAGTAGGGATGTCCTTTCTCAGAAAAAAGTTAAACTATTCAAGATGGTTTATTCTTCCTTTAAAGATAATTATAAATGAATATATGTATGTATATGCATGACTGGGACATTGTGCTGTACACTAGAGACTGACACATTGTAATTGTACTTCAATAAAAAAAAAAGACAAAAAAAGACAATTAAAAATAGAATTCAAAGTATTTCTTGTAATTTAGGTTCAGTTTAGAGCCTATTAACAACAGTTCTCAACTTCTATAGAGATTAGAATTTTAAATTACATTAAAGGTAAGTATGTTATAAAAATCCACAGGATAACCAGGTCTATTCTAAATATGAATGAATATTTATCCTAAGCTTTTGTAAATTGGTTTCTCATAAATTCCATTGTTCTTTTAAGCATTTCTTACCTATTCTGTTTTCTAACCCTTTAATATAATATTTTATTCAATCCTTTTTCTACACCGTCAGTTTTATGTATCTGAGCCTGTACCAGGACATTAAAGTACCTGACTAATACCAAAGACAAATTGAATAGAGATACAATCTATACATTAAAATATACTTTTGCCCCCATAATCTTTTAGTTTTCCAAATCATTCTAGCAGCAGAGCACAGTTGCCAGATTTAAATTTTGGTTCTTCCCTCCAAGAGGCATAGAAAGAGGAAGAGAAATAAGAGTCATGATATATAATAGATTTTATAGAAAAAAACAACCAAAGCATAATAGGATTTTTATTAACAGTACTGTATCACTACTTTATACCTCTAGATATTTTGTTTCTATACCAGTAATTGGAACCACTGATTTGACACTTATAGGCATATTCTGGCCCTTTCCCACCCTCCCCACTATTAGAGAGTCAAAATGATGTTAGCATTTTAGACTTTTTATATTTAGCATTTTCCAATTTATTTGACCTTGGACTCTTTTTTTATGAGGAACATGTCACAGTAGATTAGTGTTTGATAGAAACTTAGAAATGCTGCTTAGTTTAAAATTTTAACAAATAGATGTTTAGTAATGACTACTGTCAATTCCTTTAGTGATACTGAACTGCTCCTTTAAAGTTTTTTTATGCCCTAGACATGCACATGCACACACACGAACACTAATGTTTAATGTAGAAAAATTAAAAAATACAGTGAGCCACAACACCTCTTGGTAATCACTCCCTTTGTGTAGTCTGCTCTCATATTAAATCTAGGCTTGAGGAAGAGATGCTTGGCTGATTCTGGTTCAAATCTTACGAGAGCCTGGCAGCTTCCTCTGTGCCCTTTGGAGCCCTGAGTCCAACATAAGGAGTCAGGCTACCCTGATGTAGGGAGACTTGCAGTGAGGGAAAGGCCCTGAGGCTAGCTTATTTTCCTTCATATTTTATCTCCCTAGTGCCTAGATCAGAGCCTGGCAAATAGTCTTTTTTGATTGAATGAGTGAGTGAATGTGTGCATAACAGGGATGCCACCTGACTTTGTCCCATCATGGCCTGCTCTAGTCGTCCATTTCCTAGTTGATACGGTATTACTAGACAGAGTAAATGAAAATGCTTCTTTTGTTGGTGGGAAATTTGGTAATGGTGATGTTTTAATAATTGTTCTGGGAAATTAAGCTTTAAATTGAGAATTAAACCAGTTATACTGGAGAAGAAACATTTTTTTCCTGTTTTTATGGTGAAAGTTGCTTTTAAAAAGTCAGTGATACCCATTATGCCTGTCTCCTTTATACTGTGTACTGTAGGAAAATTTGGATCTTTCAGTTTTGTGGTTGTGTCTTACGCTGATGATGGTAATTTTTTTAGTACTAAGCTTGTCACATATTATATGTTATATGTGCATATATTTTACCTTCTAAAACTTTCAGTCTTCTATATGTTAGGAATGTGATTAAGTTTTTATTTTGATATAATTGCATTGTTTTATTTTATAGGTCTATTCAAAAGCTTGGTGAATTAAATATTGGAATGGATAGCCTTGGTAATGAGGTACCAGTGCTCAACCAGCAATGTAATGGGAACAAAGGCAATGGATCTAATAATTCTTCTGTAACTAGTTTTGCTACACCCCCCCAAGACTCTAGTCAGAGAGTAGTAACACATGATGCTTCAAATATTCACACAAGCACTCCTCGTAATCCTGGATCTACAAATCACATACCGTTTCCTGAGGAATCACCCTCTTGTGGAAACCAAATGTAAGTGCTTTACTTTGTAAAACCTTCCTACTAATAAATAGAAACATGGGAAGTTGAACTTCTCTTTGGAGCCTTACAAATGAAAGCTTTTATAGTTCATTACCTACCAAATATTTTTCTAATCTACCTTCATTTATCTATATTCTCTTCTAACTCCTGAGTCTTTTAATATTCTTTATTCTCCTAATTTTCTTTTTGCTTTCTTACCACCACCAAGACAATTCTGTTTTTTTAATAAGCCATCTTACTCAGAGTTCATACAGTTTTAGGCCTTATCTTCTCCTCAGTTTTTTTTTTCCTTGCCTTTGCTACCTTTCAACAAATAATCTTTTAATTCACAGACTTTTAGGGCAAAGGAAGATATTTTATGACATAGTGGAATGATGGCAGCAGGACAGTCCTGGCAGCTCTGGCAGTTACAGCAACTGAGAATTCTTGCATGTTTCTGTTTTCACTAGTCAGAGAAAAATTTTCATCTTGCTGTCATCAGTAAACAAGTGTTAATTTATGCAGTGGGAATAGTTGAGCATTGTCTTCATTTACTATAACATTAAACATCTTTGAGAGTGATTCATTTTAAAACACATACCTTGCTTTTGGCATTTGGATGTTTATAGGAATTAGCCTATACAGTTGAGTGTCAGAAACTCTAGCATTATACTTAAGAATGTAAGTTTATCTAATATTTGCTTCTTTATTATACTTCCTATAGTATTTGTTTTGTGAACTCCAAAACTAGAACTCAAATTTTAAAATCGGTTATTTTTATCAAAGTAATATACATAGTTATGATTTTAAAAGACAAATAGCACTTCAAACCGTGAAATAACACAGAATCCTCTGTCTTACCCACCTTTTTCCATGACTTCTATCTCCAGTAGGCTGCCATTTTCAACCTAGTTAGCCATTTCTTTTGCTCTGTATCTCCACATTTCTGAATAATATGCTTCTATTGCTGTTTTTATTATCCCTTGATTCCCTGCCAGTTAGATTTAGCTACCATATTCTTCACCCACAATACATTCACTTTGTCTGCCTTATCTTCCAATATATATCAATTTTTATTTGAATTGATATTCAGTGTTATCATTACTACAGCCATGTAAATAAATGTTATTTACAACTGAGACATATAATATAATCTGAATATATTTCCTTTTCATATAACTTTTTATTTTTCATGGGGGCAGTAATTGTCTCATTTTTGGTGTATACGTGCACACACACTTAGTCTTCTTGGTACCTATCACTAAGCTATCTGCAGAATTTGGGGATGGAAATCATCCCTCAGAGTTTCAGAGGCATTGCTGCATGTTTCATTGTTCTTATTAAGAAATCTGATGCCATTGTGACCTGCTCCTTTGTATGAGGTCTGATGCTTTTTCCACTCTGGAATTTTTTAGGACTTTCTCTTCCTTGATGTTCTAACACTTCGTGATGGTTTACATCAGAGTAGGTCTGTTTTCCTTCATTCTGCTGGATACTTCGTGGGCTCTTTAAAGCTGGAAACTTAAATTCTGGGATACTGAAAACTATTATTTCTGTAGCAATTTCCTCACCTCCATTTTCTATTGATTTTTCCTGCTATCATATTTTTCTTTTCTAAGCTCGCTCTTATTCTCTAATTTTCCTTAAAATTTTCTTTTAATATTTTTCTTGTTTCCTGATTCATTATTTCCTCTTACATCTCTGAGGATTTTAATTATAGTTTTGTAGCTTTTGTTTCCTAAATTGCCTCCTTTCTTCCAAATTCCTTTCCTTGTGTGTCTTAGTCTCTGACTTTTATCTAGGAGGCTTTCTTTAGGCATCTGGAAATCTTTGTTTGTAAAGAGTGATGCATTGGAGGGAAATATTGGGGTTCAGAGTAGGCTGCCCCAAAATGTGCCTGATGGATTATGTTGAATGAAAGTGACTTCAGAACTGGCCAAGGGGAAGGGTATAGCTCAGTGATAGAGTGCGTGCCTTGCAAGCACAGGGTCCTGGGTTCAATCCCCAGTACCTCCATTAAAATTAAAGAAATAAAACCTAGTCCCCCTCCCCAAGTACACAGTGCTGTATGTCAACTATGTCTCAATAAAACTGGAAGGAAAAAAGAAAAGAATGATTTAAAAAAAAAAAAGAAGAAGAACTGACTGAGTCAAGAGGGACACTCTGGCCCTCCTTTCTGCCTCCCTGAAAGCAGGAGAGGAAAAAAAAAAGAGTGACACATTAAAAAAAAACTGATTAGAAGTTGCACCTGTCTACCTGTTGGCCTCCTGAAAAAAGTGACTAAGTGGAAACATTGTTTTATTGTGGGCCCTCAACTGTCAGTTTCTGTTAGTCTTTTCTCTTGGGCCAGGTGACTTTTTCTTGGATCAGATAATTTTCCTAAAGAGCAATCCAGGTTCCTGCCTGGGATAGGATTTAAGCATAGCGACCAGGATTCTAGAGCTAACCACGGAAAAAGTACTTGACATCTCACTATAAAATTTGTGGCCTTTGACTTAATCTCTTTTCCAGAATAGTTTCTCATTCCTTTCTTAAAACTACACTTCATGTTATGGAGTCCAGAGCCTCTTAATAAATAGCTCCAGAGAGTATCTTTGACTGGAGTCAGTAATGGTTATTTGCCAAAGAAATTAGTATTACAAATTGAAAGGAAAAATTAATTTAGTTTCTGTTTTGATATTCAGAGTAAACTGTGCTTGAATTTCTATTCACACAGCTCGTCAGAACATTCGGTCATTAAGACACCTGTTGGAGATTCTCCAGGGAATCTATCAAGGTCAAGAGGGGAGGAGGTAATACTTTGGGAAAGGAGGTTTCGTTGTTTTTTATATTTAACAAATTTTGCAAAGAATTGTCAATTTAAAGAAAACCATTTTTAGAAGTAGGCATTATTGTTAATGCTGGTAGTTATCCTAAGGTAGTTGAATTTTCACTGGGTGAAGTGAAGAGGTTGCCTGAAAAATCACATTTGAGAGTATTCATATTAATGGCCCAGTGATGATCTTGGCACATGAGTTGGGGGCTGTGCACTACTATCTGAACCCTGTGGTTAACTAGTTAAGATGCTATTGGTTTCTCCTTTGGGCTTCTCATCAATGCATTTGTTTTTTGCTTTGGAGTCAGACATCCTTCCCTAACTAGCATACTCCTTCACTCTATCTTATTTTCTCTAGTTCAAATTTTAACCCCATAAAGAAAGTTATTATTTCGGATGCTTTTGGGGCCAATCAAGTAACATAAATGAATAAACTATTATTTTTGTGATAAGCACATAGGAATATTTGTCCTTTGCACAAAGAAATATGCTCTCCTAGTTTTTCCAGTTCTTTTGATTTTCAAGAAAAGCTAGAAATGTAGATTTTTATGTGAAATCTATTTTTTTTAATTTTAAAAAATTATAGATACCCTGGGGAAGAGCAAATAAAGTTAATTGTGGTTCTACCACTTCTGCTATAAAGCAACCCTTAGTAATTATTATTAATGTGCTATAATCAGTTAGTCATTCCCTTTCCTTTTGTATTATATACCTGTGCTATTCATTTGGCAGATAGTCACCTTTCTTGTACATGAATTAATGGAAAATGTAGCATTTCTAGTCAAATAAATTCATATAAATAATATAAGAATTCAATTCAGTTACATAAGACAAACATAGTGTGACATCCCAGGTTTATTTTCTGTACCCCCCCCCCCCCCATGAGGATGTATTGCATGAAGACATACAAGTTTCAGTAGGGGATGTGTTATCTCTTCAGTGGTACTTACTGTGGGTTCTGGAGCTCTCAGCATACAACCAGAGCTGGAATGATTTGCGTTTGTGTATGTACTGGACATTCATACTTCCCAAAGGCAGGATTTGGTTGGGTCTGTGCACTACATTGAGGGCCTTGTTCCAGATCCAGGTTCCAACCTGATCAAGGTAGCAGGATGGTTTCAAATGACACCAATAGGAAGAGTCACCAAGCCTTTTATACAGAGCTGCTTCACCTTGCCTTCCTCAGAAGAGGGCTGTGGGCAGACAGCTTGACAGTTTAAAATAAAAATGAGGCTGAAATTAAATGTTCTGAGTAAAATCATTTTTACAATTTAAAAAGGGTATTTTACAATTTCAGTTTGAAATACTAAAGTACTCATTGCTGGAGATAATGGCAAACTGTTTTTTGTTTTTTTTTTTTACCTTAAATGGATTAAATAATGGTGCTGTATATTTCTTTTTAGAAACATGAATGATGTTCTGTTGTTTTTGTAAGAACTATGTGTGGTCTATCTTTTTCCTTGACAGTTAAAGAGAACTTAACATGGAATGCATATTCTTGTATCTTGTCATAGTAAGAGAAGAAAAACTTGAATGTCTATTATTATTATTAGCCATCTGAACTTAGTTTAGTAATGAGTAGCAAAAATAGAAAAATTGAGGTTAATTTGGATGTGCCATTCAAAAGAATGTATGGTTATAGGTAGTGAGCTTCAAGTGATAAAGTGAATAATACAATTCAAATGAATTTAGAATGGGATAAAGATGAAGTCTTTGAAATTCATTTTTTTGTAGGATGACTTTCATATTCATTTTTTCCATAGGATGACAAATCGAAAAAGCAGTTTGTTTGTATTAATACCCTAGAAGACACACAAGCTGTTAGAGCAGTGGCTTTTCATCCAGGTGGTGGTTTATATGCTGTCGGTTCAAACTCAAAAACTCTGAGAGTTTGTGCCTATCCAGAAGTAATTGATCCAAGGTAAGGAGAGATGGTTTGTACTGTCATTCTTGCTTCAGTTTTTAATTTAGCTGTATGGTCCCCTTTTAAGAATTGCTACTCAGTACTGTTTAATTTTTATTTTATTTCCTTTTATTAAGCTTTTACATTTTTATTTTTAATGCTTGGAAAATATACATAAGAATCATAAATTAACTTTATAAACTGCTCTTCATGAAGTATTTTTGATTCAGCAGTTGTTCACTCAATAGTCTAGTTTTCTTTATTTCCATGGTTTTTGTTAATTTTTTAAAAAATCTGAAAGATCTTTATATTCTAGTTAAATCACATAAAGACAAAGTAATGCTAGTTATAGACTTGGAGAAAATTTAAAGTGTCTCATAATAATAGCTTCAAAGAAGTATTAGGTTGAACGATGTGAAATTGCTGATATTTGACCATTTGACCTACAAAGATTCCGTTTTCATTTGGTCAGCTTAACAGTGATTTTACCTTCTTGTCTTAACAGATTATGGGATTTGAAAAATAAGGAATATATCTTTAAAGGCGTATGTCACAAAAAGTGGACATGTGACCTTATCTATTAGGTGCACAACTAATTCTTTAAAGTCCCTAAGAAAGCAAATACTGTAGATATAACCTCACAGAAGACTATCTTTGAACTCTTTACTCTTTGATTAGGTACTCTTTATGTCAATTTATTTATTAAGGCTTTTACTATCAAAATAAATCTGCGTAATAAAGATTCTGAGTATTTGGTAGATTTTGTGATTGCAGAAATGAATGCCACAAATGGAATAGTTTTCATACCAGCAGACAAAAAATACCCAAACAAAACAAGCTACAAATTTTTAAAAATTTAAATGAAAAGCAGTAGATGAGTTTATTTATTTATTTGCATTTTTTGGTGTATCTCTGTGTCTGAAACTAGACATTTAGGCATTTGGACTGCAGTGGCATTCAAGGTTGGGAAAGAAATAGGGCTCATGTTAGATAATAGTGGTATAACTTATGGTTGTTAATTGTGTTAATTAAATAGGATTATATGAGAGCGTATAGGCAGAATTCCAGATCAGGGAGTGAAAAAGAGCAGTAATTCTGGAGGCAGAGCCAAAGACTTGTATATTTAGGGTTAACCTGATCTTAAGTTAACTCTCCTTTTATATTTCTTATACTGGCACAGATGTTTCATAGACTCTTCGTGAAGAAACTGACTTTTATGAAAATGAATTCATTGATTTAACAAATATATTTTGAATTTCTTCTGTGTGCTAGGTGCTATTCTAGGCTTTGGGGATTGTTGCGAGTAAAACAGACATGTTTACCTCTTGGAATGTCTGTTTTAGTCGAGAAGATGGACATTATGCAGATAGACACACAAATATAATTATACATTGTGATAGATGTTATGAAGAAAAAGTACAAGGTGCTGTAACAGTAAAACAGGGAGGTGAGGGGGTTGAGGAATCGGAGAAGGGCCTCTTTGAAGAAGAGGTGTTAAAGGCTGAGATATGAGGATGAGTAGAATGCAGCCGTGTGAGGTGAAGGGAGAAGACAGCAAACAAAGGTAACATGAAGTGAGAAAGAGCTTGGCTTTTCAAGAAACCAAACAAAGCAAGTTCAGATTGGCCGGAAGTATTGTGAACTGGAGTGTGATGAGGCTACAGAGAGAGAGGTAAACTAAATTACGGAGAGCTTTGTTGCCATTTTGGATTTTATGCTGAGTGCAGTGGGAAGTTGCTGAGTTACCAGCAGAGCAGTGCTGTGAGGTAAACTCTGGGTCAGATGGCAGTAAGAGTAGATGCTAGGAGAAAGGTAGGAGGCTGTTGTCAATGGCTGGTGTGATGTCAATGGAGATGGAGCAAAATGGATGGAGGTAACATGCATATAAAGAATTCGTAGGCCCTGGCAACGAACTGGGTGTGTAACTAAAAAGAGAATCTTTTGATCTGATTTATTTTCTTGATCACCATTAAGTATCTCCTAGGTATTGAAGACTTCTTAGTCTTCTTTCTTGCTTTTTAAAAATTTCTTCATGTATGACTGAAGCATAGTGCTGTACACCAGAAACTGACACATTAGTAAACTGACTATACTTCAATAAAAAAGTAAAAAAAATTTTCTTAATTATGAAAAATTTTAAGCATATACAAAAGTAGAGACTAGTACACTGAAATGCAATAACTGTCAAGATTTTTGTCATATTTGCTTCATCCTTTTTGTCTACTAAAGTATCTTAAGGTAAATCCTAGATACGCCTTTTCACCCTTTAGGCTGAATCCCCCAGAACATGTACATATTCTTATATGTTTTGTGAAAGGCTTGATGTTATCTTTGTACCTAGTAAAATGTTTGTTATCTAAGTATTAGTCTGTGTTTTAAAGTGCAGATAAGATGCTACTACTCCACTAAACCAATGTTTGACTCCCATTAAAGGCCAAACTCTTGAGGAGCATGGCATTTAGGACCTTCCCCGGCAGTGCCTGCAGCCCCTCACCCACCATGTGCATCCCACTCAGCCTCCAGAATGCCCTGGTCTTCTCCCCTCCAGGCTCCACAGACTCTGTCCCATGCTGCACACTTGGCTGGTACTCTCCCTACTATATTTTACCTTCAGTGAAGCAACTCTCCTGCCTTCATCTTTTCCTGTAATAATTCTCCTTGTCCTTTAAGGCCTAGTGCTTTGTACTGGACTATGACATTTATACTTTGCTATATGTGGGTAGTCACGAAACGTCTAACTCTGCCAGATATTAAACTCAGGACAGAGCTCTTGCCCCCCTCCTTTTTTTTCTCCTGTCCTTTGCCTTCCCCCAGTCCCAGGCAGTTGCGTATATTATATGTTTAATAAATGCTTATTGAACTTTTTAAATTTGGAAGCATTATTATCTCTTTTAAAAATTCTTTTGTGTTTCTGCGTTAAAATCCATAAAAAATATGTGAAATGGAGACTTAAAAAAAAATCCTATGTGGTCTGAAATAAGATTGATACAATAATAATAATAATAATGGCTAATAATTTTACTTTTGGATTTTAAATATGCTTTAAATTTATTTCTTCTAAGATTTTGAAAATTGCTATAAACATGTCTGTCTTTTTGCTCCCTTCCTCAAGAACAAACATAATATAGAACTTTACATTCATTAGCTTTAGTAAGCAAGAAATTGAAGTATCTCTTTGCGATTTTTCTTTTTAGTGCACATGACATCCCTAAGCAGCCAGTGGTACGTTTTAAGAGGAATAAACATCACAAAGGATCCATTTACTGCGTGGCTTGGAGTCCTTGTGGACAGTTATTAGCGACAGGATCAAATGACAAATACGTCAAAGTGCTGCCCTTCAATGCGGAGACCTGTAATGCAACAGGTAGGGCCCGAGTACGTAAGCAGTAGCTGACCAGACGTTCTTCACCTTTCCCCATGTGTGTCTCTGATTTAGCTCTGTATTGTTTTTAGTAAAATCTACGAATATAGCCTTAACAAGAATTTTTTGACATTCTAATTACTTGCTTGCATTCACGAGGCATTATTCTTTTTTTAGTAAGTTCTTACAAGGTGGCCACGTAGTGTCTAACCCTTAGGACATTATTGTTATTAGAAACATAATTTTTAAACAACTTCCAGAATTGTATTAGTAAATATTTTCCAGTATATGTTTTCTCTTTCATTTTATTTGGGATAAAACCAAGGAAGTAACTCTACATATAGTTCTGTTTTAGGGATGATGATAACTGAGTCAGTATTTTGATTTCTTGAAGTTCTTTACTAAGGAAAGTGAAACTGTTTATTATATCAATCCCAAAATGAACATATACACCATGCTTCTCTGCCGTTATTCTCGGTCAGGCAGAGGCAGTTTAGTAATCTCAAAGTATCACAGTCAGTTGAGCAGCGTCTTTTTTTTAAATTCTTACTGCTGTTTCAGGACCGGATCTGGAATTTAGTATGCATGATGGGACAATTAGAGATTTGGCATTTATGGAAGGCCCAGAAAGTGGTGGAGCTATTTTGATAAGTGCTGGAGCAGGGGACTGTAACATTTATACAACCGATTGTCAAAGAGGACAGGGCCTGCACGCTCTGAGTGGACACACCGGTATGTGATAGCAGTCTCAGATGCTACTTGTCTTTTTGTTCATCCTATGCTTTTCCCCCCTCTGCATTTTCATTAATGGCATATATTGCATCAAAAGGGATTTCTTCAGGACAGGAACTTTTTATTTCAAAAATTTTAAATGTGGACTTTGGGTAACAGCATAGTAATGATAGCTAACATTTCCCTGCGTGCTATATCCTTTACTTATACACATAATTCCTTAATTTAATACTCAAAACAACCTTATGAGGCAGGAAGTTTTATTTCCATTTTATATATGAGAAAAGTAAAACTTGAAAAAACAAAATGACTTTCCCGTTATCTTACAGCTAAACTTGGCAGAGCCTGAGGTATGACCCAGGTCTGTCTCTTCCAAATTTGGTGACCTAATCCCACAGCCCTGTGTTTCCTCTGTGGAAAAATCTGCTGTAATTTCAAATGCTAATATTTTTTTCAGTACTAATTATAATGTCCTGAAATACTGAATCACCAAAAAAGATTAAGTTTGTACAGTATAGTTTTGAGGCGCATTTTGCTGAATTTTAATTTTTTTTAAATTGTCAATATATTTGATATATATGGAAAATCTCTACTTCTCAGTAATTTGATTAACTAGATTAAACATGCCCAATAGAGAAGTACTTAGCTTTGACTGTGTTATAGAAAAATACTGTTTCACAGTAATAACTGCGTATATGTGATCTTTTATAGGGCATATCTTAGCACTTTATACTTGGAGTGGCTGGTTGATTGCGTCTGGTTCCCAGGATAAGACTGTTAGATTCTGGGATCTTCGAGTACCAAGCTGTGTTCGTGTTGTTGGCACAACATTCCATGGAACTGGTAGGTTTTTCTGCAGTTTAAATAAATTTATATGAGAAAGAAACTTTATAAATTGCATTCACCTACTTCTTCTCACTGCAAAAGATACGCTGAAAAAAATAGGAACAATATAAAGTTAAATACTTCACATTTTATTGATTAAATTCTTTCAAAATGCTTTCTTTCATCTGTTACTTTATTTGTAAAAATAACATTCAGCTAAGGAAACCAAGGCCCAGGGAGACTAAGTGTCATGCCCTAATTATTCTGTTAGCAGGGCCATTTTAGAACTCAGACCTTTAAAAAGCATTTTTTTAAATGCACTCACATGGCAAAAATTGAAATTGAACAAAAGGGTGTACCATTTTCTTCCCACTCCTATTTTTTTTTTGTCTTTCCCTAAAGGATCAGTTTCTTATTTATTCTTTTAGAAATATACTGTAAGTATATAACCAAAAAGTTTGTGTATATCATAATCTCTGTTCTCCTTTAAACAGACACAGACACAGACACAAACGATAGCATGTGATACTTGCCTTGCTTTTTTAACTTAACAGTATGTCCTGGATTGTTCCACGTAAGGCTAGTGCTCTTTGTGTTATATCACCTTGTAAAACATCTAAGAGTGATGCAGTATTCTGCTATTGTCTTTATTTTATTTTAGATCCATTTTTTGCCTTTGTAGTTCTTAACAGCAATTCTACGGCGCTATTCCAAGTGAAAAGGCCTGTCTTACATTCTTACTCTTTTTATTGTTTTGTAATGCTTTATCTATTCTCTTGACTTTCATAGACCTTTTTCTGTGCTTTGATTCAAACTGGATATGATTTGTCATAGAAAATTTGAGTCTGGAATATACATACATGTATAGTTATATTTATATATTTATGAATATGTGATCATTGATAAAGCTTAGTTTGCATTGTTATCAAAGTTAATGTATAACACAGTTTAAAGAATCCAACAGTTCAATAAGGCTTATTAAAAAAAACAATACTGCCCTGAGAATCGCCCCTCTGCCCTCCAGCCACTGCCTCATTTTCCATTTCTCCAAGTCAACCATTTTTAACTTTTGTAGCAGTTTTATTTTCATATTTATTTCTGTTTTTCTAAATAACATGCCTATAATCATAGTTTTTTAGGGTTATTTATTTTCTTCCCACCATGGAAGATGAAGATTTAACTTTCTCATATCCCTTTCTTATTCTTACCATCCTTCACCCACTTCCTGTATCCCATCCTTTGGATATAGTCACTCAATTTTGGTTAGATCAGTATTCATCAGTGACATTATTTTTAACCATGTAAGTGCTATTCAGATCTTTTTTTTATTGCGTATCTTTCTGTTTTCCTTGGTGTTAATAATTATATTTTTTTGTTTCATTTGCTTAGTTTCTATACACTTATCATTAACTTATATCAAATTCTCCCCTAGTTAAGTAAATTATTTTCAGCTCCTTTCTCTCCTTTTCAGAGACGTCAGTTTTTGGTCATCTCTCTCTTACAACATTAATGTCTCCTTCTCTAGTGAATCTTCTTTTTTCTTTCTCTACCATATGTATATTTGAAAATTTTATGGAATTGGCAATACCTCAGAGTTCTTCTGTGGACCTCCTTATTCCCCTTCCCAGCTCTCACCCTAATTTTTTGCTCCCTTTCTTACCCAGATATCTCAAAAGCCTTGCCTGCCTATGCTGTTCCCCATTTCCTCACCCCTACTCTTCAACTGTGCCAGTCTGTCTCCTGCCACGACCACTGTAAAGTGAGCTGCCTTTCTCAGATCACCAGCAATCTTCGTGTTGTCAAATCACTTCTAAATGTCCATTTTACTTCATCTCCCAGTGGCACACAACAGTTGATCTCTTCTTTTGAACTTTCAACTCTTTTTTTACCTTTCTGGGTAACTACCCCTTTGCTGACTCTTTCTCTTCTGCTCACCTTCTAAATTCTGGCATTCCTTAGAGCTCAGGACTTCTGTTTCCTTTCTTTCTCTAGATGAGTACCGACTTGAGTATAACTCATATGCTGACAGACCTTAAATTTTTATCTATAGCCCAAACCGTTTCTGTATGCCATACTCTTATTTCTGACCCACCTACGTGACCTCTGCTTCTGGAAATCTCACAGAGTATCTCAAACTTAACATGTCTTAAAACAAATCATGACCCCTTCCCTCAAACAAAACTGCCCCAGATCTCTTCACCAAAGTGGTACGACTCACCCATTGTTCATGCCAGAAACCCTGAAGTCTCCCCGGATCCCTCTCTCTCTCCTTTTTTCCGTATCCAATCCATAAGTAAATCCTGTTGTTCTAGCCTGCAGAATCTGTCTTAAATCCATTCACTACTTTTCATCTTTATTGCCACCATACTAGGAGAAACCACCACCCACCACCCTCTCTCAACCACTCAGGAGTTTCCTACTCTATCTGTACCTCATTTTGCCCCTTCCAGCCTGTGGTCCACATGGCAGCCGGTGCATGTTACACTTTACTTACAGCACTTGAATGACTTCTCACTGCTCTTAGGTTAAAGTGCACACTCTTCACCATGAACTATGAGAGCCTGCTTGATCTGGCATTGTGTACCCTTCTGGTCTTATCTCAGATCACTTTCTTCTTGCTTTTCAGTTATTGGAACGTGCCAAGCTCTTTCCACCCACAGTGAATTCACATGCTGTTTCCTTGGCCTGAAATGTTCTTCCACTTGTCTTCTCATGGTCAGGTTCTGCTTCTCATGTTTAGGTCTTAGCTTCACTAGCACCTTGTCAGAAAGGTCGTCTTTGCCTTGATTGGGACCTTACCATAGTCTTCTCTCTTTGAACTCCATTTATTTCCTTCATACCTCTTACCGCTATTTAAAAGTACATATCTGTTTATTGCTGGTCTCCTTCAATAGATTTTAAGTTTTATAAACTTAAAAGGCAGTAGTCATTTCTGTTTTATTTCTCAGAGTAGATTTAGCACCTATCATAAATGCCTGGCCCAAGGGAGTAGTGATATAATAACTTTGTTGAATAAATGAACCTGGATCTCTTTTGGCATTGTCAACTTTGCATGTATAAAGCTAAACTCATTATATTTCCCCTGGAAATCACTTCTTCCCATTTTCCCTGCTTTTGATAACAGTTCTCTTATTTCCTCATGCACCTAGATTTGAAATATGGGACTCATTTGTCACTTCTTTTTTAGCCCCTATACAGGCAGTTAATTGTCAATACTGTTGATTTTTTTATTCAGTTTTTCCTGAAATCTGTCTACATGTCATCATTCAGACCTTTATTCTCTCATTGTTCTATTATTCTATCTTGCCACGCAGTGGTTTCTCTTCCATAATCTATCCATTTTAGTTTGATACACATTTTCACATAGATTAATCTTCCCAAAGCACTCCTTGGATCATGTAATTCTCCCGCTTGGAAACCTGCAGTGATGTTGCACTGTGTACGGGTACAAGCTCACACTGTGCAGTTTGGTTTTCAGCATGCTTGACAGTCTGGCCCTAACCTGTCTTTATGTCTCAGCTACAAGCTGCCTTTCGTGTTAAATTACTAAACCAAGTAACTTCAGCCAAACAAAGCCACCTGTCCTTAAATGTTTTTATCCTTTTCCTCTAAACATTTTCTCATGTAATTCTTCCTGATAGCCCTCTTCTTTTCTCTATCAAAAATTCAAGCAAGGATTATTTTTAATTACATTTCTGTGTAATACATATAAACAAACACATAACATATTCTCTCTTATTTATCCTGTTTACTGTTCTTCAAGATCTAACTTAAATTCCTTTTTTTCTGTGAAGTCTCCCCAGGCCACTTTGATTGAGAGCAGTGTTCTTCAAACTTATTTTCATTATTGCTTCCACTAAGGAGAAAAATTAAATTAAATTTTTTCCTAACAATAGAAAGTAAATACTAAGGAATGAGATTTTGTTGGGTAGGGTTGAGCTTAGCATCCCCTTGGAGGCATTTTGTGTGGTCAAGAGTCAAGGGTCCAGCCTGTGGACTCAGAGCTTGTTTTCTATTCAGTTCCTGTTGGTGGTTAATCATGTATTGCTTAGAGACATTTCCCATACTGTGACCTAAAACTTACTTTGTTATTTAATTTTCTGTTCCCCCGACTAGACTCTAAGCTGGGTATGGGAGAATTTCTGAAAACATACCCAGCAGTGAAAAGATTGCATTAGGAAAAGTGGCTCATCTTTTGCACTATAGGTAATGCTGCCCCAGGGGGTCCTCCCAAATGACCAAACAGAAAAAAAGGGGGGCCTTCTGATGTCTTACAGAATTTTGCTTCATATCTTGCTTCTAAAAACGATACACGTCTTTATTGGTTGACTGTTAATTTGGATTTTTCCATAACTGAACAGTATTGATAAGCTACATTAAATCTTTAGTGTATGGTTCAGTGAACATAATTAGGAGTTACAGTTTAGCTATATTGATTTTTCCATATTGAAACTTCTGTTTCTCTGCTATACAGGCAGTGCAGTGGCATCAGTAGCTGTAGATCCCAGTGGCCGTCTCTTAGCCACTGGACAAGAAGATTCTAGCTGCATGTTGTATGACATAAGAGGAGGAAGAATGGTACAAAGTTATCACCCTCATTCCAGTGACGTTCGCTCTGTTCGATTCTCTCCTGGAGCTCACTACTTGCTAACAGGATCCTATGATATGAAAATAAAGGTGACAGACCTACAAGGTGATGGAAATTGACCTCTTTCCTCTTTTTTACTCTCTCCTGTTCTATTTGGGATCTTTCTCTTTTGTTAACGTAGTGTGATTGATTATATAACATTTCCAAATTTTATAGTGTTTACTGAGCAAATTGCTAGTACTGTATTGAGATGAATTGTAGCAAATTATTAAATCTAGTGAATAGTCTTATTTTTATTGTTAAGTAGCTTAAAATATTTTAAAGACTCAATGTTTATCACACTGAATCATTTTGATTGCAATGATGTAGATGTTAAAATATACATTTATGTATACTTGCTCCTACTTTAAAACCCTTAGTGTATAATCTGTATAATTATGTCTTCAGTACCTAGTTTTTGTTCTTAAACATTCATTAAGCAAATATTTACTATATACCAACCAGGGGTCAGACAGAGAGATGAATAAGACAGGTAACTTCCTGATGGAGCTTACATTTTAGAGGTCAGAAAAAAGCAAACCAATAAAAATACAATTTTAGGTATTGACAAGTGCTATTAAAAAGCTTGTAAGGTAGGAGAGTGTGACAGGGTGGACAGGGGGAGGCTGTGCTAGGTAGGCTAGAGAAGGTCTCGCCAGGGAAGTGCCGTTCGCGCAGAGACCTGAAGGGTGAGAAGCAGCAGCCATGCCAGGACCCAGGGAGCAGACCATAGCAAGGGTCAGGGTGCAGAGGCAGGAATGGATTTGGCTTGCTCAGGACACTGCAAGAAGCCAGTGTAACTGAACTTAGTGAACTAAGGGAGCAAGAGACGGGAATAAATCAGAGGCAGTTTTCTAAGCATTAAAAGTATAATTGGAATCCTTTTGAAGATATAAAACGGAGTTATGACAGTCTGAAATATAAAATTTTTTTTTTGAGTTTTAGAGTGAGTGGATTATAAGTATAAATATCAGAGAGGAGATGATTGGACCAATTCAGGAAAGAGAGGCTAGGATGGGAGAGGTGGAGGTGGTAAAGGAGTGACTGAATTAGGGATGTATTTTAATTTGTTTGAATTAAATTTGGGGAGTGAGGGGGAAAAGAATCAATACTGATTCCTAGGGTTTTGGCATGAGCAACCAGGTGGTGCCGTTAGTTGAGAATGAGGAAGACAGGTAGGGAGAGGAACAGGTTTAGGCAAGAAAATAGTTTGGTTTTAAACAAGTTGAATTTAAGATGACTATCAAAGCAATCAATTGAGATGTCAAATAGCTATTTGTATATTGGTCTGAAGATCAGGTGAGAAGTCTGGTTGGTATAGCCTTCCCCTACCCACCCTGTCACACTCTCCTACCTTACAATTTTTTAATAGCAGTTGCCAAATGTGTGTGATCCTAAGTATACAAATGGCCACAAAAGCATGGTCCTAGATAAAATTTCATAGAAAGTGAGGTATAAATGGAACAAGAAATTTGAAGGCTGACTGCTGGGATTCACCAAACTTTAAGTCGGAAAGAGAAGGACAACCAGCAAAGGAGACTGAAGTGCAGTGGCACTGAAGTCAGGGAGGTAATCAAGGTGAGAGAGCTTCAAGGAGAGAGTGGCAGCTGTGTCAAATGTTGCTGTGTGTATGTTACCAAATACTGCTAACATAATTAGGTCTTCAGTGACTTAAATCTGTGTAAGCTTTTAAATGCATTAGTGTAGTTAGGCTTTTTTTTTTAAATACTGTAATGTCTTAAAGTAATAGGAAGTGTATGAAATCTGTGTATATTTTGTATTGTAAATCAGTCTCTTTTCTTTTTTAATTAGGAGACCTCACTAAACAGCTTCCTATCATGGTAGTGGGTGAGCACAAGGACAAAGTGATTCAGTGCAGATGGCACACCCAGGATCTTTCCTTCCTATCGTCCTCTGCGGACAGAACTGTAACCCTCTGGACTTACAATGGATAGGGTACAACCAATGTCGATCTATGCAGTGAAAGCACAGAAACGTAAGACTACTGAATTGTGAACATTGCAAATTTGAAGAACGTGGACTGACCTGAAAAGTGGCTTAGCACGAGGAGCCCCCTTATTACCATGTATCCCTTTGATAGGAGCTATTGGGTGGTGTTATTCTGCAGTGCTTCCAGTCTTCCGTGTGAGCTCGTGCTGCTGTGACCTGCTGTATGTAGTCTTGTTGCCAAAGTCTGCGGAAGAGCTCTGTTGTTGTCAGTGTGCACCCCAAGTCAAGGTGGACGATGTGTTTACGGTTTAGTATTAAAAGCATTCCTTGGTCTTTGCCTAAATAACAGTTTTATATACACACTGAAATTGAACTATACTTTAAGCATATTATTACATGTAATGCAACCAAGTTCCACACAGATTAAACATAGGTATTCAGAAAATTTTGCTTTTCTCACAATCCCATGATACTGTATCACTCAGCTACAGGTCAGAATTTTTTATGTCTCTTCAGAGTTACATTGTTGCTTTAACTAATGATCATTATGGAGTTTAAAAATGGATGGAAAACTGCTTCTTAATACAGTATAGGCCTTTTCTTTTTTCTTCAACCCAGGGATATAATTACTGTTTTGTTACATTATTTTGTTTCAGGCTTAAAAGGTAAATGTGTTTGCTTCAGAAACTTGTTGATTTCAATTTTTTGAATGCAACAAGATACCTCCCTGTAAACTGTACTGTAGGCAGAGCAGCAGCATTATGTGATGCGGCACTTGATGGTACAGTCACTATACCGGCTAGCATTTTTCCTCTTAAAAATTAAAAACTTTGCCATAGATTGTAGCATGGCTTGAAATGCTATGTCTGCATGATAATTTAAAATGGAAAATTTAAACTTTGCACTCCAAAAGCTTATTTGGATTTTTTTTCTTGCACTGTTTTGTGTAATGCAGAATAATTTTATTTCTATGTTGTAGATCCTAACATTTATGTATCTTTATTTTCATATTGTACAGTAATTTTACTTTAAATTATTAAATAGGCTATTTTATTTATTTCAAATGCAGTTGAGTTAGTTCTAATTATTGAACTGTCTGTGCACTGTATGTAGCAAGCATTTTTAATCTATTATATACCAGTGGAAAGGGTATTCGAAGTGTAACTGTGCTATTATTTCAATAAAGACCTCTTGACACCTGAAACTATTCCTGTTCCTCAGTTTCCATGGTTTAGAGTGTTTTTTCCAGTTTACATGGCAGTAGTGTTGTCTAGTGAATGAACTCACATCAATTTTTTAAGTTTCTTTTCAAATTTCTTCTACTAACTTACTTTTTAACCCTTGACAACTGCATAACTTTTGTGTCTTCTCTTTTATTCACTATCTAGAGAACTTTCTATCCTTAATATATTGTGAAAGTTGACTAATAAAAGCCCAGCAAAATGTATAAATTCTAACTTAGACTACAAATACATTGAATCAAGTAGTTTAGAAAGAATTGAAATCTAATTAGCTTGTGGATATTCAGTAGTACAGTTTTCCTACCTCTCAGGCATGCAGAAGGGAGTTCTGCTAAAAAACAGGCTGCAGTGTCCTCTTTAGTTTACTTTCATACTTAATTTTACACACTTTATATATTATAGCAGGTCATTAGTCTTAAGTTTAAAACTAGAAAAAAGGGCAATTTCTTGATGTAGACCAGATCAACTTCATGGTAAAAAGTGTGCATAAAATTACGTTTTCTACCTCCATCACTGTCAGGGAGAAAACTTTAAGATCCTCCTAAATGTGTGGGGTATGGAATTGCAGTGCATTAGATAATAAGCATGAGAAATTCTCTTATTTCAATATGTGGTTACATATGTCCTTCTTCCCATGCCTCCACACTGTCTTCTGCATGAAGGAGATTCATGTGGAAGAGTAAATAAGAGAACTAAAATATCTACATTCTCTGAATCCTTCTCAGTTGGGGGTTTGGGGAAGGAGAGGAGGTATGGGAGAGGGGGCAGAAGCTTCAGAAGTCTGATTCAAATTTGATTTTTTTTTAATGTTTAATTATTTTTTTAAAAAAATTGTAATAAACCAAAAGATGTAACAGTGAAGAGGCAACCCATGAATTGGAGAAAATATTTACAAATCACGTCTCATAAAGGATTAATATCCAAAAATATATAAAGAACTCCTACAGTTCAACAACCCCCCCAAAATTAAAAAATGGGCAAAGGATTTGAATAGGTATTTCTCCAAAGAAGATAGACAAATGGCTAATAAGCACATGGAAAGATGCCCAATATCACTAATCACTAGGGAAATGCAATTGAAAACCACAATGAGATACCATCTCACACCCAATAGGATGGCTCCTATCAAAAAACAAAATAACAATGTTGGCAAGGATGTAGAGAAATTGGAACTCTTGTACACTGTTGGTGGGAATATAAAATGGTGCAGCCATTGTAGAAAACACTATGGTGGTTCCTCAAAAAACTAAAAATAGAATTACCATTTGATCCAGCAACCCCACTTCTAGGTATGTGTACTCAAAATAACTGAAATAAGGGTCTCAAGATACTTGTACACTGATGTTCATAGCAGCATAACTCACAATAGCCAAAAGGTGCAAGCAACTGGAGTCCCAACAGATAAAATGGATAAACTGTGGTATACAATACAATGGAATACTATCCAGCCTTTAAAAAGGAAGGAAATTTTAATATATGACATGGATGATCCTTGAGAACATTATGCTAAGTGAAATAAGCCATTCACAAAAAGACAAATACTGTATGATTCCACTTATATGGGTACCTAGAGTAGTCAAATTCATAGAGACTCAAAGTATCTTTGGTGGTTGCCAGTGGCTAGGGGTAGGGAGGAAATGATGAACTGTTTAATGTGTACAGAGTTTCAGTTTTTCAGGATGAAAAGATTTATGGATATGGATAGTTACACAACAATGTGAATGTATTTAGTGACACAACTATACACTTAAAAATGGTTAAGATGGTAAATTTTACTGTCAGGTGTATTTTGACTTAAAAAATTACAATAAGCAACATGCACACTCAGGTGTACTACATTATACACCAAATTTTAACACACTTAAACTTGCTGCCAACTTTTGTGTACACCTCTCATTTCCTCCTAGGGAGTAAAAATCATTATTTCCTCTTTGGAGAATTTTCTGAGCATGCAAAAGGCCAGTACTTAAAGACAAAATCAAGACTTAAAAACTTCCAATTACCCCATAGTGTACCCTGCACCCTCCCCCCGCCAATATACAGAACTATAGTTATTATTCGTTATGCCCCATTTTAAAAATTATGCTCGAAATAGGTTTCTGGGTTGTACTGCAAATGTTACACATTCGAGAACTTATAAAATAAATCGATACCAAGAAAATACGCTTCGCATTCCTTTTACGTATTTGGCTTCTATGCAAGATTTCTCTTGCACGGAGTTCGGCCGATGAGGGTGAAAACAAGCCAACGGAGGCCGGCCCCGCCCCCTCGGCGGGCCAATCAGCCGCGCGCCGGAGAGGGGCGCACAGCTGCCGGCCGAGCGAGTCGATGAGGACGCGTCGGAGGCGGGTGCCGCTGGAGCGCCAGGCGGCTCGGGAGGCGGCTCGCCATCTTCTCTAGGAGCTCCGGCAGGTGTCCTATCTTCCTGGAGAGGCAGGCGGGCGACCCGAGACGTGAGTCCTCGCGGTCGCGTGTGTATGTGCAGCGCGCAGGGCTGCGGTTCGGCCCTGGCGGGTCCCGCGGGCGGCGGCGCAAGGGAGGCCGGGGGCGGTACCAGGGGCGGGGGCCGCGCTCGCCCGGGTCTGCGGGGGACTGGGCGCTGCGTCCTCCCTGGCGGCGAGCGACCTGTCACCCTCTTATCTCTCGGGCCGGTTGGCGGTCTTATCTCTGGTTGCCGCCGTCTTACGCGGTTCAAAGAGCGGCCTAGGGAAAAGGGGCGAGAAATGCAGAGCGAGGCGCGAGCGAACGTTGAATTTTGTTGACTTAAGTTATCTCTGGAAACTTTAAGCACAGTTTGAACAAATGCTGGCAGCAGAATGGCTCGGATTTGGTTGTAGTTAAGTTTTAAAAACTCCAAATTAATTTGAATGTTGAAAGTTAGAGATGAATATTTATGAGTAGGTGGTGAAAAACAATGACGATTTTCCTCTGTGATAGTGGTTACGAAAGTGTGGTCCCAAGACGAGCTTCATCATCATCATCAAGGAACCGTTAGAAATGAACATTCTTAAATATGAGAGCCAGGGCTCCAGGAAACTACACACACACACGCGAACTAAATCGCAACCCCCTGACTTATGCCGTGCTATATATATCCTAGGTTAATACAGAAGTGGACTCTGTTACCCAAGTTAGTTTTGTCTTTCTCATTTCACTTGTAAATTCATTGAAATCACCTACTTCTCTTTTATGCCGATTTCCACTCAGTGACTTGAAGTCTCCTTGGAGATCTCTGTCTTTTTGGTAGCTATCCAGTCTAGTCGCTCCTGTTACAGCCCATTCCTGGTATTTTTCCCGCTTTGTAGAGGGGATCCCGCAGTTTCTCCTTCACCCTCGGAACAGCCCCTCAAGCCCACTAGCATCTTGCCTTGGAGAGGCCGTTTAGGTAGAGCCAGCCTGGGTTTGACCAGCTACTAGCTTTGTGATTTTGGACAAGTTACTTGTTTTTCTAATCTATAAAATGAAGATAACAATACTACTGCTTTCAAGAGTTCTTGTGAGGATTAAATGAACGAATGCATGTAACAGTGTTTGGCAAGTAGTAATCAAATACCAGCTATTATAATTATATAGTAATTTGATATTATTGGTGCCAAAGCCTGACACAGATGAGAAAAATGATTAAAAGAAATAGAACTAGGGGAGAGAGACTATTACTGACAGAGTCACAGGTGCCACCACTGAACTAAACCAGCATTGGATGGTTACTTTCCCTTAACACTTTGCTACCTGGGAGGGTCTGTGGGCCAGCATCTCTGCCATCACTAGGAGATTGTTAGAAATGCAGAATCTCCGGCCCACCTGAGACTTAGTCAGAATTTGTTTTTTAGCAAGATCTCGACCAGGTTTAGACGCAGCTTTGTTTGGAGGAAGTGTGAGATCACTTGTAAGATCTCTTAAGGAGCTCCAGCCTGACATCAGTGATTGCAGGGATTTGGCAGGAGGGCCTGACTTTGCAGCTGTTTCCACTATACCACTTCACCTGGTCTTCCATCATTTCTGCATTGCTAATCCCTACTGCTGAATCTGCTGATCATCATTGGAGAAAGTAACATAGTTGCCAATAGCATGACTTTGTGGGGGTCATAGTCAAAACTCAGCTGCTGACAGCCTTTTGATTCCTGTCCCTTTGTGGAATTCCCTGTATAGGGCTGTTTTTCCAAATCTCCATTTTCTGTCACAGCCTCCGCAAGAAAAGAGACACTCCCAACTTTCTAATGGACTTTTTTGTTATCCTCTTGATATCATATGATAATGTGAACTCTGAGCTTCTCTTCTTTTTGCTTTAGAAAATTTATTTCCATCTTTCCTCATTTATGTTAATGAAGTCATGTAAAACCTTGTTGCCTATGAAAAGCCTTTCCTATAGCCTTGATTCCATTCACTGCTCTTTTCCAAGTGTTTGCTTGGTTCAGACCCTCCCCCTTGTCACCTACTTAGTTCTTAACTGCTTAGAATTAGGCTTCCCCCTTTTCTAAGAAAGTCATTTAGAAGATAACCAACTAATCTACTAGTTCGGTGGCTTTTATTGGACTTTATTTTTCTCAGTTTCTCTGAAGTATTTAATATAGTTGACTAATACCTTCTTGCAGTTAAGCCCCTCTTGGTCTCTACACTGTGGTTTTTAGCTTGCTTTCTATTGCTCTTATTAGTCTTCACTCCTTTTGTATTTGGGTCTTCTCAAGGCTTCATTCCTTAGCTTTTTTTTTTTTTTTTTTTAATTCAAGCCTAGTCAGTTTACAATATTGTGTCAGTTTCTCATTACAGCATAATGTTTCATTCGTACATGAACATACACATACTCGTTCATGTTCTTTTTCACCATAAGTTACTACCATCTATTGAATATAGTTCTCTGTGCTATACAGTATGAACTTGTTGTTTATCTAATTTATATATATTAGTTAGTATCTGCAAATCTCAAACTCCCAATTTATCCCTTCCCACCCCATTTCCCCCTGGTAACCATAAGTTTGTTTTCTATGTCTGTTTCTGTTTTGTAAATAAGTTCATTTGTCTTTTTTTTTTTTTTTAGATGCCACATATAAATGATATCGTATGGTATTTTTCTTTCTCTTTCTGGCTTACTTCATTTAGAATGACGATCTCCAGGTCCATCCATGTTGGTGCAGATGGCATTATTTTGTTCTTTTTTATGGCTGAGTAGTATTCCATTATATAAATAAACCACAACTTCTTTATCTAGTCATCTGTCAATGAACATTTAGGTTGTTTCCTTGTCTTGGCTATTGTATATAGTGCTGCTGTGAACATTATGGTGCATGTATCTTTTCAAATTAGAGTTCCCTCTGGATACATGCCCAGGAGTGGGATTGCTGGATCATATGGAAGGCCATTTTTAGTCTTTTGAGTAATCTCTATACTGTTTTCCATTATGGCCACACCAAATTGCATTCCCACCAGTAGTGTAGGAGGGTTCCCTTTTCTCCACACCCTGTGCAGCATTTATCCGTTGTGGACTTTTAAGTGATTCTGACTGGCCATTCTGACTGATGTGAGGTGATACCTTGCTGTAGTTTTGATTTGCATTTCTCTAGTAATTGGCAGTATTAAGCATTTTTTATGTGCCTATTAGCCATTTGTATGTCTTCATTGGAGGAGTGCTCATTTAGGTCTTCTGCTTATTTTTGGATGTGGTTTTTTTGTTGTTGTTATTAAGTTGTAAGAGCTGTTTGTATATTCTGGAAATTAAACCTATGTCAGTCACATCATTTGCAAATATTTTCTACCATTCTGTAGGTTGTCGTTTTGTTTTGCTTATGGTTTCCTTTGCTGTGCAAAAGTTCATAAGTTTAGTTAGGTCCCATTTGTTTATTTTTGTTTTTATTTCTATTGCCTGGGTAGACTGCCCTAGGAGAACATTGCTAAAATTTAGGTTAGATAATGTTTTGCCTTCTTTTAGGAGGTTTATGATGTCCTGTCTTATGTTTAAGTCTTTAAGCCATTTTGAGTTTATTTTTGTGTATGGAGTGAGGGAGTGTTCTAGCTTCATTGATTCACATGAGGCTGTCCCCCTGACTTAACTCTTCTTTCCCTCAATCAAGTGTACAGTATCCAGTATTTCTAAGTGTGTCTAGAGTGTGACAGGGATCTTAGGCCGCCTTTCCCATCCTCACTGTTATCTAGTATTTGGGGTTTACCTCTTTAAACATAAAAAGTTAGGGTTTTTCTTTTGAACTACCAGTTGTTTACTAAATTTATCAGTATATTTGATGAGTTCTCGTGCTCATTGTTGTTTCTTTTATTCACACCTTTCCTCATTGAGGTGAAACTTCTTTAATGTATCAAGAGTCAATGGTTTGTAGACTTCATTAATTTTTTTTTATGTCTGAATAAATCTGTATTAGTTTTCTACGGGCACCACGACAGAGCAGCACAGACTGGGCAGCTTAAGCAACAGGAATTTATTTTCTCGCAGTTCTGGAGGCTGGAAGTCCGAGATCAAGGGGTTGGCAGCATGGGTTTCTGCTGTGGCCTCTCTCCTTGGCTTGCAGGTGGCTGTTTTCTCCCCGTGTCTTTACGTCATCTTCCCTCTGTGTTCAAATTTCCTCTTGTAAGAATATGAGTCATACTGGATTAGAGCCCACACTCATGGCCTCGTTTTAACTCAGTTACCTCTTTAGAGACCCTACCTCCACATATTCTGAGGAACTGCGGGTTAGCACTTCAGCGTGTGAATTTTGGGGGAGGGGTACAATTTAGACCATGACAGTATCATCATTAGTCTTTGCCATGGGGAGAAAAAGAACTTTTGTAAAATGTGAAATACACATACAGAAAAGTGTGTAAATATAAATGTTCACTTTAGCAAATTATTAAAAAGCAAACACCTATGTCACTACCATCCAGGTTAATAAGTAGAATATGGCCAGTGTCCCAGAAGCCCTCCAGCTCCTTTTCCGTCATCTCATGCTTGGTCTCAGAGGGGAGCACTTCAGTATTCACCACCAAGTCTAGTGCCTGCTGTAAGACTCCATCTGACCAAGGTTTCTGTTATTCCTGGGCTGTTAAGTGTTTGTTTTGTTTTAATGTTGAATGAGTTTATCCTGTTTCATTCTTGCTATTGGTTTTGGGGGCCTTCTCTTTTTTCATTAATCTTACTATAGGTTTATTAATTTTATTAGTCATTTCAAAGAACCAAGTTTTGGCTTTGTTATCTTCTCTATTACATGCTTTTGTATTTATTAATTTTTACTCTTTATTTTTGCACTGACTCCTTTTCCATGTTCTTTCTCTGGCCTCCTGCTCATGCACTGATCAGCGCTGTGCTGAATACTTGAGGCGTCTGTTCTCACACCAGTCCTCTGATACACACCAGGTGTCCTCCAGTTCAGTTCAGTTCTGACACTAAAACTGTCCAGAATTAGGCACATCCCACAAGTTAAGGGCCATGTCCTTTGCAAGACTTTCCTCACATCAGATGCATGTCTTGGGGGCCACTTGCACTTCTGACTAACTGGCTGTAGATTTGGGGGTTCCCACAACCCCAACAGATTGCATAATTCGCTAGAATGACTCACTGAAAGAACACACTGAAAGCAGTACACTTACAGTTTTATTATAAAGGATATAGATCAAGATCAGCCACATGAAGAGACACATAGGGCAGAGTTTGTGGGGGAAGACGCAGCGCTTCTGTGTTCTCTCCTCATAGAGTCCAGGCGTGTCACCATCTCAGCACATCAGTGTGTCACCAACCAGGAGGCTTCTCTGAGCCTCAGGGTCTAGAGTTTTTATTAGCGTTTCAGTCCATAGACTTCCCTGATTCCTTGGCCTAAAGATTGAACTCAATCTCTAGCTCCCCTCTCATCCTCAGAGATCGGATGGCTGGAAGCTCCAACCCTCTAGTCATGAGCCTGGTCTTCCTGATGGCCCTTCCCCAACCTGAAGCTATCCAGGGTCCACCGTGAATCAGCTCATTAGCATAACAGGCAGTCCTGTCCCTCAGGAAATTCCAAGGGTTTCTGAAGGAACTGAGGACAAAAACCAGATAATCTCTATTGTATTTCAGGGGCCCTCTGCAGATCTTTGGAGGTCTGTCTCTGTGCGGCTTTCTCCTGTGAACTCCAGCTGCCTTGGTTTCTGCAGACTCTCAACTCCATCTCCTCAGAGGGCCTTCTGGGCTCTGTCTGAACTCCCCCTCGGGGTGCCTATGGCCTGGAAACTCTTCTTAAGACAGTAATCCAGGGCAGTGGAGGGGCTTTCCATGTTTGTTTCACATCTTTTAGGGACCACCATTCTTTCTTGTCTGCTGTCCAGTGTCTTGAAAACAGTTTCATTTATTTTGTGCAGAGTTCTTGGTTGTTCAGGCAGGAAGGTAAATCTGGTCCCTGTTACTCCATCTTGGCCAGAAGTAGGAGTCCAGGGAGTGCTTTGGAGCACGGAGTCACTGTGTCATCTTGACCCAAAACCTCTGGCTGAATTCTTCCTTTATTCCTGTGTCAGGCTCTTGTCCCTTCCACTTTGTTAAAAGCCGCTGTACCAAATCCAGTGGTCAGTTTGTTGCCCTCTGATCACCTGATCTTTCAGCAGCATTTGATGTAGTTATCAGTTCTTTTCTTTCTTCACTTGTCTCCTGGAATACCAGCCTCTCCTGGTTTTCCTCCTGCCTCACTAGTACTCATGGTCGGTGTCTCTTGTCTGCTCCCCCTCTTCTTTCTGACCTCCTGGTGTTGGCATGCCCCAGGGCTCAGGCTTTTATCTTAATAATAGAGCACCCCATGATCTTATCTAGTCCATGACTTTAAACCCCATCTACATCCTGATATTTCTGTAGCCACACTTCTCTCCTTAGCTCCGTGCTGTATATTGGACATCTCCACTTGGGTATCAGTAGACATCTGAAATTGACGGTGTCCAAAACAGAACTCTTGATCTGTCAGAACTTGTGATCTGCCCACCTCAGTGTCCCTCAGTCCTTCCCATTCTCCCAGTTGCCCAGGTCACAAATCTAGATGCCATTTCAATCGTCTCTTGTCCCTACTTATTATGTCCAATTTACCAGCAATTTCTGCAGTGTATTTCTGTATTAGGATAGCACAAGATGGTGTTTAAAAAAAACAAAAAACAAAAACCTTCAAATCTCAGGACTTAACCATAAAAGAAATTTGTGTTCACATGAAAGACATGTTCCCACTCAGTGGGTGGCCGTGCATGGGGTTGTTTAGGGTCCCATCTCCTTCCATAGTTGGGCTGCCCTCCCATAGGGCTCAGGGTCCTCCCTGTTCCCTGCTGGGGCCGGGGTGGCAAGGCAGCCACAGGATCGTGCACGGGAGGCTTTCATGGCCCAGACCTGGATGTGGTGTGCATACCCTTCCACTGCTGTTGCACTGGCCAGGACTTAATTGTCACATACCTGACTGGAAGAGAGGCTGGGATATGTAGTCACCATGTGTACAGAAAGAAGAAGGAATATGCTTGGTGACCTGTTAGCTGTTCTTTGCAACATAATGTAATGTCTACCTCAAATTTTAAAAATCTGATCATTCCCCATCACCTTCATTGCTGTCTTAGTTCATGCCACCTTCATCTCTCAGCGGGACTACTCATATCCTCCTTACTAATGTCCTGCTTTTGTTCTTCTGTTCCCGCCAGCACATAGTAGCCATAGTGATTTAGTTTAGAACGTAACCCAGATTCTATCACTTCTGTGCTTAAAACCCTTAAGTGGCTAGCTTCCTGTTACATTTAGAGTAAAAACTACTCTCGTTACTGTGGCCGATTCCCTCACTGCACTCCACCCCCACCCCCTGCCCCAGCTAGCTCATTCACAAGACCCAGTTGTTCTGACCTTCTTGCTTGTTCTTTGAATGCTTCAAATTTACTCCCTACTTGTGCCTTTATACTTGCTATGTCCCCTCTCTGAATGGTCTTTTCCCAGATCTTCCTAAGGTTATTAGCTTCTTGTCATTTTTCTGCTTAAATGTTGTGGTTATCTACCACTGTGTAACAAACCACCCCAAAGTTTAGGGGCTTTAAACAACCATTTTATTACCTCTCATGATTCTGTGGCTTATGGAGCTTCACTGGGCTCCGCTGGGTAGTTATTTTATTCCATATGCTGGTGGCTAGATCACCAAGTCAGCTACCAAGGGATTGGATCAGAACCACCAAGATGGCTCATCTACATGGCTGGCCATTGATGTTGGCTGCCAACTGGAGGCTTAGTCTGCCCCGACACATGACCTCGCCATGTGGCTTGGCCTTCTCACAGCGTGGTGGCTGAGTTCCAAGAGCAAGCATTCCTAAGTGATAAAGTAGAGGCCGCTGATCCTGGTATAGGTTAGGCCAGGCCCTGGCCACAGTATTTTGGTCAAGTAGTCATATGGCCAACCTAGATTCAGGGGGAGAGGAGATAAATTCCGTCTCTCAGTGGGGGAAATGACGGAGAATCCGAGGCCACCTTTCATCCAGTCAGAGGGCTTCCCCAAAGCACCTAGCGTCACCTAATCCATCTGCACCATTGTCTTGCTTTATTTTCCTCAGAGGACTTACCACCATCTGAATTTTTTTTTTTTTTTTTTTTTTTTTTTTGCCAGTTTATTGACATCTCCCATGAGAATGTAAGCTTCTTAAAGAAGACCTGGCCTATTTTCCTAGTAGCCCTGCCACTTAAGCAGTGCCCAATATCCAGCAGGTATTTAGTAAATGTTGAACAAGTGAGTGCTGAACTCTTTCCCCAAAGTGTATTCTCTTTCGGAATTGCCTTTTTAAGTTAACATATCACCATTTTCTTTGTCAGGAGGCCTTGGAATCTTGGAGTCATGTCTGCCATTGTTCTTTCTTTCCTTCTACGTGCGTTCAGTTGCTGAGGCCTGTAGGAATAATCTTTAAAACATGCCCTGTGTGTTCTTTCTGTCCTTGTTACCACTGCTCATTGAGACCAACATCCTTTTTCTACTTCAGCCTCCTTGTTGGACCCTCTGAATCCAGTTTTTTCCTCATTCTGTACGCTTAATGCTAGTTTCATCTTCCCAAAATGTAGCTCCCATCACCCTTGAATGCTGCTGTTAGCAGGTGAAGTTAGTCATAAGCTTTTTACTCTGGCAGAGTTTGTGCAGCCCACCTCTCCATTTCTGTGCTCCACCACATCCGTCCTCACGTTTCCAGTTTCTGAGATGTACACTGTGCTCTTCTGCCTCTGCCCCTCTTTATCTCGCACTTTCAGAATGTTACCCATCAAAGTCCATCTCCCACGCCCATTCCTCCATGAAATCTTCCGTTTCTGCAAGTCAGGTGTCCTTCATCCTTTGAGCCCCTAAGACCTTTTGGATCCCTGCTGAGGCTTTGATCATTTGCATTTGCTGCTTAATGAACATTTACTGAATGTCTTTCACATGCCAGCCCCTGGGCTAGGCATCAGGCTTGGAGAGGTGAAGGGGGCAAGATGGAGAGGGAGTTGGGAGGGGGAATTCAGTAAGTTGTTACCTTCCCTGGGGAAGTTGACATTATAGTGCAGTGGTTTCCTACCTTCATTGTGTGATGGAACCAGCTGAGGAGCCATAAAAATCCCAGTGCCTATGTCTTACCCCAAGAGATTCTGATCTAAGGGTCTGGGATGTAGCTTTTATTTTAATAAAAGTAAAGAGATGTCATTTTTAATTTAAATTAAATAGCCACATGTGGCTAATGGCTACTGTATTGGATAGTGTTGAATAGAGGAGTTATTAAGTGTTGAAATGATTTGAAATGATTCTGGCCAAGAAGTGGCTAATCTCAGAATGTGTTATGCTACAAGAAGAAACAGAGTAACTAGGAACACGAAAGAGTGTTTGATTTGGCCTGGTGTTACTTTTATTCCTGCAGCTAGACTGTGAGTCATTGATGGCTTTCTTGTCTTGGAACTCCCTTACCTGATTGTTATTCCCAGGAGGTATAAGAGAGGCTGTCCAGCAGCCCATTTTGCAGTAATGGAAATGTCCTACGTCTGCACCGTTCAGTTTGGCAGCCACTAGCCACACATGGCTATTGAGTGCTTGAAATGCAGCTTAGTAAGAATGAGGACCTGATTTTTAATTTAATTTTAATTTAAATAGCCACATGTGGCTAATGGCTACTATATTGGACAGTGTTGAATAGAGGAGCTATTAAGTGTTGAAATGATTTGACAGTGATTTTACGCAGAGGCTTGGATGAAGCATGCTGTTTCCTCTGATTATTTGAGAGTTCGGCCACCTCATTTGAATCTTAATTTTGCACCTCTTTAATGTCTCATTTGTTAAAAAAAAATGGGGGATGAGGAAGGTTTGATTAGAATGTGTTTTTTTAAAAGTTTTACTGAGAAATGATTCACCCATTTAAGTTGTACAGTTCAATTTTAGTATATTCACAGATATATATATATATATATAAACTGTTACCACAGTTAATTTTAGATAGCTTTTCATCACCTCAGAAGGAAACCCTCTATCTTTCAACTACCGCGTCTCTGTCCCTTATTATACCCTCAGCAGCTCCAATCTACTTCCTGTCTCCATAGATTTGCCTATTCTGGACATTTCATATGAATGGATCATATAATATATGGCCTTTGTTTGGTAACTGACTTCTTTCACATAATAATGTTTTCAAGATCCATCCATGTTGTAGCATGTATTAATACATCATTCTTTTTTATGGCCTCATAATATTCCATGTATGAATATGCCACATTTTATTCATTCATCAGTTTATGGACATTTGGGTTATTTCTACTTTTTGGCTATTGTGACTAATATGGCTATAAATGTGTACAAGTTTTTGTGTAGACATAGATTTTCATTTCTCTTGGCTGTATACCTAGGAATGGAATTACTGAATCATTTTGGAAAATCTTATTTTTTGGTCTCAATGAGAAAATGTGTGCATGTGTGTATGTGTTTAATATGCAAATACCATTTTACTGAGTATTTTTATCTCAGTTATTATTGGGAAAACATTATCTTAGCACTGGAAGGAAGTAGATTGTTTTTATCGCAAAAAAGTTTCTTCTAAAAATAATTATGTTTCATTGTATTTGTTAGTTTCTTTAGCCTTCATGCAGGATGCTGTGTTCTTTGCTCCTTTGCGAGTGTCTGTGGTTGATAACTGCCTATGGTCATGATGATGACTGGATTGACCCCACAGACATGCTTAACTATGATGCTGCTTCAGGAACAATGAGAAAATCTCAGGTATTTAAAAAATGTGTGTGTGTGTTTAAGACCTTATCAGTCCTACGA
Organism: Camelus bactrianus; assembly: GCF_048773025.1. Lineage (NCBI taxonomy): Eukaryota > Metazoa > Chordata > Mammalia > Artiodactyla > Camelidae > Camelus > Camelus bactrianus. Next base: position 39,345,354 of record NC_133547.1, on the reverse strand, counting down.
CGGAAATAGTGCAATTTTGTTACTATTTTACACAGAGCAAGGAGTCCATGCTTAGCAATCATGAGAACTTCCCGATTCTTAGTCTAAGATGAGTTCAACCCCATCTGGTTATTTCTGTTTCAGATTTAAATGTAAAGCCCATCAAGGAGCAAACTAACTTGATTTTGGTTCCTCACTGGTAGATAAATTTAAGGCTCTTATTTTTTTGGTGGTTTAATACAGTTGAAGAATATAATGAGCAAAGTCATAAAATGATGAAGCCAAAATTTTAGTCTTCATTAACTGTAGGTTATTTTTACAACTGAACTATAAAGACAAAATCTCTCTCCACTTTGCTTTAGGTGAAACATGGTATATCAGAGAAACAGGAGGATAGTCCTGACGCGTCATGTGCTGATGAGTTGTCAGAATGCTACAGCAAACTTGATTCTTTAAATTATAAGGTTAGATTTTTTTCATTCATGATTTTTATATTATATATAGTATGTTAAATTGCTCCGTTTTCCTGTCTTTGCTAGTATTATTTGTGTTTCTGTCTAAAGTAAAATTTACATACATATGATTTTTTTCTTTAGTTACTCTAGCCTTGATTTCTCTTTGGTTACTCTGGCCTTGGTTTTTTCCTGTAATAACATTTAGCTCTCACTATGTTGTAATTATTTCTTCACGAGGCTGAAAATTTCCTAGGGCAAGAAATTGTTTTGTTCATCCACGATTCTCTATCACCTGGTGCAAAACTCCCGACAGACGTAGCAGATGAAGCATTGGCTCTGGTACCAGCTTATAAGCATTAAGAGTTACTCTTACAAACACAAGGGATTACTGTAATTTAGTGTGTGGTAGCTGTGTCTTCATTTACTCAGTCCTTTTATTTATGTGACTAGAGTTTATGGGAAAGGAAATAAGTCAAGATTGTTAGAGGGTTTGATCTTCATGCTTCATGGTTTTCAGCTTTAAAATTGCTGAAAGTCATCAGGAAAACTGCTAATCAGGGTGCAGTGCTGCACATGTGTTCCTCATTTGTTGCCTACTTGCCTTTTGCAAAGAGAACCCATAGAAATAGAGAAAAGCTTATGCTGCGAGAGTCCACCTGTTGGTTGTGAGGGAGCGTGAGCTGGTGGCACTGGGGAGGGGGCCTCAGGTCGGGGGACGGCAGAGGTCCAGCACCTGAAGACTCAAACTGAGGCAGTGACCGGGGTTGAAGAGAAAAGTGTTTGGCCTTTCCATGGTAGAATAGGGGAGTTGTGGTGGCTGAGGTAGGAGGGGAAACAGATAGGGAAGAGCTGGAGTGAATGAGGGAGGTTTCCAGCTAGAGACTTGCTCCAGCTGGGGAGGGCTTGTTAACTGAGATCCGGATAAATCCCAATTCAGATCTATAAGCAGCTGCTTATGGTTCTTATCAAATGTGAATGTTGTCTCACCCAAGTGCTAGCAGAGAAATGCCCGGATAAAACTTGCCTCAGTTTAACTGTTTTGTGGTGTAGTGAGCTAATATGGCTGCTCAGTAGGAAAAGCAGAAATGGCTTTTTACAGACCATTTTTGTGACTTTGGTTGAAACGTTGTAAAAACGCTATTGGTAAAATGGAGTCTTGAATCCTTATGTCTTTTTAAAAAAAAGTTTCTCTTAAAAAGAAATTTAAAAAATTTTAAGGTTTGTAAACCTTTCCTGAAAGCAGAGGAAACTGCCACGTGACTTCTCTAGTGTCTTTCTATCCTGAGTCTGCGTGTGCTGCTCAGTTACTGTCATGTTTATTGCCTGAAGCCCATTTCAGTGCTCAACTCAACTTGTGGTCCACGCTCAAGTAAACAATGGAAATTGCTTAACACAGGGTCTAAATGTCTGTAAGATGTACACTACCCTCACTCAGAGGTTTGATCGCTGGGGTGTTTGTAGAGTTAAGTTCAGGGGAAGACTATTCTAATGAAGAATTCTGTGCTGAGGGGGTGGCATGTATCGGACACCCTGCAGAAGCCATGGTTTCTGCCTGCGTGAAGCATCTCATGTGGTAGGGGATGATCAGTTGTTGACAGGAAAAATTAATAAAAGGCCAGAAGTTATAGGCACGTTCAAGAAATTCTTTGCTGGGTCCATCCTTTCATCTTCTGGCTTCATCCTGTCTCTGTTTCTCTTTCTCTGTCCTCTCTCCATTTTTTTCTTTCTACCTTTCCCTTTTCCTTTCATTCCTTTGTTAAATCACCACTTTGGAATTTGGAAGAGGCAGATGTTCCACATCTCTGCCTCCTTGCCTTGTGATCTTCAGCTTTAAAATTGGTGAAAGTCAGCAGGAAAAAACTGCTAATCAGGATGCAGTGCTGCACATGTGTTTCTCATTTGTTGCCTACGTGCTGATTGCAAAGAGAATCCACAGAAAGCAAGCAAGATCTATGTTTTAGTGCAAGCTTGATAAAGATAACCATCTCCTTACCTTGATCTTGATGGGGCCACCAGGCTAGAAACTTGACCCTTACATTAAACTTTGACACTAACTAATATTGTATTTCTTTTGTGGTTGCAGATTGATGAGTGCGAACAGAAAAAGAGGGAAGACTATGAAAGTCAAAGCAATCCTGTTTTTCGGAGATACTTAAATAAGATTTTAATTGAAACCAGAAAGCTCGGACTTGTGAGTGTTTGATGATGTAATGCTAATCAGTGTAGTGGATATTTTCGTTGTTTATTAATTTCAAATTGTGTCAAGCAGTGATAAAGCATCATTATGGTTCAGCAGAGGATACCTGACTCACCCTTTTACCAAAACCTTTTCGTGCAGGACTGAAAGTAGCAGCCTGCTTTGCAGTGGTTTGGCCAAAGGCAAGTGAGCAGTGCAGACCCCTCCTCTTTTTCTCATAGTTCATGGGGATTTACTTACTCAGCTGTGCACTGCTGTGTTGCTTAATTTGTTGCAGAAAAACGTGTTACAGCTTGGTGTTACAGCTCAGTTATGACAGCAACCTGGATTGGGACAAGAGACCAAACAGCACTCGGAGCATTGGAGACCAGCAGGCCCAGAGGAGTTAACACTCCAAACTCTGGACCCTGTCTGTAGGTTTACACAGGCTTTTATAGGCTGCTAGTTTACACTTTGCAACATCATATGCAAATAAGGTATAACAAAAGTTGACTAATTAGGAACAAGCTTTGTAGAAATGGACCAATCAGGAGTGAAGGAAATAACCAATCAGGCGTGAGCTCAGGGAACCAATAGAATTTTAGCGGTAAGTTCCACTTTCCTAGAAGTAAGCCATTTCAGAGGCAAAAAGTGAGATAGTGCCTCTGGGCCAGGGAACTGGATGGTGCTGGCAGAAGAGTAGTGGCCCTGCCTGGGGGGGTCCTGCCAGTCTTTTTTTATGGGGCCTTCCCACCTCAAATTGAGTTGCGGGGTCACCAGGAAGGTTTTAAATTTGCTGTTTGAACTTTACTGAACAGTTGGAAACTTAATGAACTCGTGGCTTGGTAAGGAATTCTATCCCAGTACCTTACTTCTTGCTTTCTACCACTTCCACATTTCCTTATTCGGATGATGTATTATCATTATATATTGAGAAAGAGAGAAATGTGTTGTAAGTCATTTTCCCCCCTAGCTGTTTACTGTGGCAAGGGATACTTTATAGGATTACATATTATGCACATGTTCCTTATGATTAATGTTAAGGTTCTATTTTTTAGAGTTATTGTTTACACTTTGGGGAGTCAAAACATCAAGGAAACTTAAAGAAAAGGAGTGTTAGATGAATAATTTACTGATCCCACCTTATTTTGGGAATGTAAAGGAAGATGTACTCATATGTGCCCCCTTCAATTCAAGTCTTACAACTGAGTGAGAAGTGGAACAGAGAGTATTTTATAGATGAGGAAACAGATGGAGCCAGAAAATACCCAAGATGGAGATACTTGGAATATTTAGTTTCTGGTTTTTTAAAAATATTAATCAATGACTGCTTTTTAGTACTTACTGATGATTTGTGATATTTACATGAAACTTTGGTTTTTCTCAATTTATATTTTTTGATATAAATATCTGGATTTACTGTTAGAGAAAAAAGAATTTTCTCTTACTTATATTAACTGGTTATGTTTATAGTGATTATGCTAACCTGAACTCACCCTAATATAATTGTGAATGTCATGTATGTTCATGGAAACCCAGTTTTTGCTGCTCCTTTGGATCCCTTTTGTTTTTTATTTATAATACTGCAGATTTTAGGCTATTTGAAAACTGTCAGCAAATGAAAAGTCATAAACTGAATCATAAAATAATGAGTTTATCCTCATTATTTGTGGATTCTGTATTTTTTAATTTGTCTATTTACTAAACTTTATTTGTAACCTCAGAATCAGTACTCATGCTTTTGTGGTCACTCTCAGACATGCGCAGAGCAGCCATCCTTTGAGTTGCCTGATGAGCCCATTCTCAGCTGAGGTGGAGCCTGGCCCTGTTCTGCCTTCTTGTTTCAGCTCGCATGCTATAAACAATTCTCATGGTCTCTTTAGTGACATTTTTCAGGCTTTTTTTTTTTTTTTTTTTTTTTTTTTTTGGATGAGTAAGAATCTCCCAGATGTAGTGCTGTCTAGTGTTCCTAAGCACAGGAAGTCTGAGATGTGCCTTAGAGAAGATTCCCTTGTTAGATAAGCTTAGTTCAGTCATGGGGCACAGTGCTGTTGGCTGTGAGGTCAGGGTTAAGGGATCAACCGTATATATTAAGGTGTCTTTAAAGAAAACGTTAAAAGGTTATGTATTGATTGGTTGATGGAAATGTGCTTGCAGGAACCTAATCCTGTATTTCCTGTAGGAACCATGGTTCAGTGTTTGCTGATTAGGGTTCAGTTGACTTTATAGAACACAACTACTGCAGATAGCAAGAATCAACTGTATTTTACTAAAATGTACAGTGAGTTACTTTGCATAAAGTTTTATAATTTTTGAAATGTTTTTCACACGTATTATCTTTGGTTTTCTTGTTGGCCTGTGAGACAGACAGGTATTATTACTTATTTTTAACTATGAAATATTGTGAACTAATTATATATTTAATTCCAAATTAGTTTTTGTCTTAAAATGTTTCATTGAGTAATATAACGATGAAAATCTCCTTTTCTGGTTTTATTTTTTGCCAAATTTAATTCAGCCTGATGAAAACAAAGGCGATATGCATTATGATGCCGAGATTATCCTTAAAAGACAAACCTTATTAGAAATACAAAAGTTTCTCAATGGAGAAGACTGGAAGCCAGGAGCCTTGGATGATGCACTAAGTGATATTTTAATTAATTTTAAGTTTCATGATTTTGAAACATGGAAGTGGCGATTTGAAGACTCCTTTGGAGTGGACCCATATAATGTGTTTATGGTAAGATGGGACGAGGGGGACATGATTAACAGCTTTTTTTTTTTAATGCTTTAAAAACTCCACTATAATTATGTTAAGAACTCATACTGTGTCAGTAATACTGGATTGAAGAATATGCAGCAAAGTGGTACAAATGATTTTGTGTATTTGAGTCCAGTTCTTTTGTTTTTGCTGATGGTTCGCATTTTTTGGTGGGGAGGATGGCTTGGCAGTGACTCTTCTCTCTGCTTCCTCCTGTTTTTGAGGTGCTCCTGTGTCTGCTCTGCATCGTGGTGTTAGTAGCTACCGAGCTGTGGACGTATGTTCGCTGGTACACCCAACTGAGACGTGTTTTATTCATCAGTTTTCTCATCAGTTTGGGATGGAATTGGATATATTTATATAAGGTATTAAATAGCCAAAGGTTTTACAATTAAAAATGTTATTTCATAATAAAAGACCATTTTGAGCTAATCTCAGGTGAGGGTGGGAGGCCGTGGTTAGAGATGGTGTTGGTGAGGAAATTGGCACCTGCTCAGGTGAACTTGATTTTTTGGGGTCCTTGACCAGTTGGGAAAAATGTGCAGTCCTTATTTTCATAATCCCACTCCTGATGATGGGGGGCATCTGGACAGCTAAATCAGAGTAGAACTAGGCAGACGCATTTGAAAAATGCTTATGTAGATAATTTGGGGTATATCCTTTTATTCTTTGCTAGAAATGATACCAAAATATTTTTTTTAAGTTAGGTTATTTTCTAAATATAAAAGTGATGTATTCATGGTAGAAAATAAAGGAAAAATAGAACAATACAAAGAAATTTAATTTTTAAAGATTGACTATAATTTTATCACCTAGAGATAATCACTATCGATATTCTGAGGTATTTCTGAACTTTTTTCAAAATTTTAATTCTTTCAAAGTTGGGACCATGTTGTACATAGAAATTCAAAAGAAGCACTATTGTTCCTGTCAAAGGAGCAGAATCATTGAAGGGAATTTTAGACCTTTTTGGCAGGGTGAGTCAGGTGGCCAGCTGTTTCAGTGCGTTTATCTGGTAAAACATTGTGGTGCTTTCCCTTAACCTTTGCTCTAAGTTCTGTGGCTTCTAGAACTAATTATTTATTAGAGGAAGGAAGGTTGTTTGGTTGAATATTATTATCTCAGTGATTTCCCCCAGGGCTTTGATTAATAAAATATATATTGGTCATTTGTGCTGAAAACCATAGTAAAACACCATTTTGTCATGAATTGTAAAAGAAAATGCATGGTCATTTAATATGTATAGCTTTATTTTGGGGCATGATATGAGCTATGTTTGAACTAATTTTTAAAACAATCTTTTTAGTAAAAAGGTTTTCCTTCCTCATCATAATTTACAAAGAAGGCAACTGTAGTTAGTTCTTTCTCTTTTCCTGTTGCATTATGAGTGTTTTGCCATGAGCTGAAAAGAGCTATTCTTTTAAAAATAATATATATTTTTTTCTATGAAAAAATTTTAAATAATCCAGTTTGGACAAATAGTGAAGACACACTCTGGACTGAGGTTTTGAGGGTGGAAGGCATAACCTTCCTTGTTAGCAGCTTTTCACAGCTCCCTTTTGGTGTTGGTCAGCTAGCCTTCGCCCAGCATCAGGCCGAAGTTGCCAAGATGGAGCCACTAAGTAATGTGTGTGCTGAGAAGATGGAGTGGACTGGAAGTCTCTGGGGTAAGTTGTTGGTTCCCTGGGTCTTATTTTGAGTAAATTTCTGAGAATGAGAAAACATATTAATAATTACAAGAGATGATAAAATGCCAGAAGGAGGCTTTCCATGACTGAATCTTTGGTATCAGGACAAGGGGAGTCTTAGGTTTCAGACCAGTGACTTCTGTGTTCATGTAATGTTGCAGGAACGGTATTATCTGCTCACTCTGATACTGTCTGCCTCCCTGTATTCGACTGTGAAGGACCCTGGGCTCACTTTGGCTCATCTAGTCCTTAGCATGGTGTCCAGCATGTTCTAGGTCCTCAACACAGCTTTATTAGAGGAGTGAATCAGTGTACATATAAATTAATTTGCATCTTTGATTTAATCTCCTTATATTGACTTATGACATCTTATAATGTAGCTTGACTATACTCTTTAATTAAGGGGGAAATTATTTTTTCTTTTTCCTACAGATTTTATAAACATTCTCATGAATGTTGACTGCTTTCGGTTACATATGTCTAATAGTGGGAATGGTTTAATGATCAAAGGCTCTGTAAATGCAAGTCCATATTGACTGATACAGAATAGAATTTCAGCAGCAAATGAGGCTGTCCAAAATTAATTTTTTAAAAAAAGTTATGGTTAACCATTATATATAAAAATAGATAAAAAACACATTTCTTCTGTATAGCACAGGGAACTATATTCAATATCTTGTAATAATCTTTAATGAAAATGAATATATGTGTGTATATATATATATATGTGGGCATGACTCGAACATTATGTTGTACACCAGAAATTGACACATGGTAACTGACTGTCCTTAAAATAAATAAATGGCCTTAAAAAAAAGATATGGGAACTAAACCAATCCAGCCTTGCTTCCTGGCTTCAAGGAACAATTCAGTGCCTCCTGGAGCTCATGTTAGTACATAATGTACATTTATGATTTAGAAAAAGCGGGAGAACTAATGTTCTACGTTCTTTTTTTGAAAAGTAAGTACTGACTTTTTAAATTGAAATTTTATTGAGATAGTTGTAGGTTCACAGGTAGTTGAAAGAAACAATACAGAGAGATCCTGTACCCTGTACCCATTCCCCACACTGGCACCACTTTGCAGAGTTGTAATAGCGCAGTATCGCAGCCAGGATACAGGCCACCAGTCTTACTCAGATTTCCCCAGTTTTACTTGGACTCCCTTGTGTGTGTAATGAACTGCTTTTAATTACTTTTTAGAAATCTTCATAAAATATTTTATGTGTATAAGACTTGTATAATTTGAATAGATTTTAAAAATATTTAGGACATATGATAAAATTAAAAAAATCACTATTACTGGGAGTCTATTTGTAGAACAATTTGAAATTGATTGGGGGCTGTGGGGGAGGGAGAGTTAGCACCAAAATACTGTCTTATTTGGGAATGAAATGTGACTTTTTTGTCTTAATGACTCAGTGTTTTTTGTCTGTTTCTCTAAATAGAATGGTTTAGAAGTTCATGGACCTATAAGGATGACCCATGCCAAAAATACTATGAGCTCTTATTAGTCAACCCTATTTGGTTGGTCCCACCGACAAAGGTTAGAATGTATTTTTTAAAAGTTACCTATACAAACAAGTAGAAAAAAATACATGTTTGTGAAGAATTGTTAGTGCTTTTTACAGTCATTTTGCTAATAATAAACCTTTGTTCTAGGAAAAAATACTTCCACTACACAGTGATCTTTACATTAAAAGCATATGATAGCATTTACATTTATGGGATTTCATAATTAGAGCACAGTCAATTTTGGCTTACTCTATGTGCCTCAGTTGTTTGAGGGGGAAAAAAATTAAGTTACTTTTATCTTATGTTTTAGGCATTTGCAGTTACATTCACCAACTTTATCACAGAGCCCCTGAAGCATATTGGAAAAGGAACTGGTGAATTTATTAAAGCGCTGATGAAGGAGATTCCAGTGTTACTTCAGATTCCAGTGCTGATAATCATGGCATTAGCTGTCCTGGTTAGTATATAACACTGTTGACACTTAACAGGATTTTCAGAAAAAAGGCAGTTCTAAAATTAGGTTTCTTTTATGTTGTAAATCAGGCTAAATCGTGCTTAATGGTATGAAATTATATATATGTACACACACACACACACACACACACACACACATACATATATATATTATTTTGAGGGGAGGTAATTAGTTTTATTTATTAGTTTATTTACTTGCTTATTTTTTAACAGAGGTTCTGGGGATTGAACCTAGGACCTTGTGCATGCTAGGCATGCATTCTACCACTGAGCTACACCCTCTCTCCCCTGAAGTGGTATGATTTTTAAGTGGTAGATGCTTATTTATACTTATGTGTACATTCCTCTAAGCAAGGAAATGGTTCTGAAGTTTGATTGTAGATGTCAAAACAGTGATTTAGAATACCTTTTAAGATTTGTTCTTTAAACTTCGTGAAGTTGTTTGAAATCAGTTATGTCCTCTTTGACAAAGGGGGCCTTCAGTCTTGAGTTTTGGCCACACTGAGAAGAACATTGGGTTTAACACAGAATCAGAAAGGAATGAAGAAGGGGGTGGGTGTGCTGAGAAACAATTTGGGAATCCAGGAGCAGACGTTTATTCAGTAATGTTACACTATTACTCTTCGTTCATCCATGGTGTCTTCAGCTTTTTTGGGGTTGATTTTCAGCCCTTACCGCAATAAAACAGTTGTCCCATAAAACAAAATGTAAAGAACTCAGATGTGCCATGGGGAATTAGTAAAGAATTGTCTTCCCTAACGATGCTCTGTTTACCTCAGAATTGCTTCTGTTTTGTTTTTGCTTTTTGGCTTGTGACTGGGACTCATTGGTTTAGGGGAATGGTGTTGCTAGGTGACATCAGTTGTATAATGTACTTAGTCTCTGAAACTGAAATTATAAGCCCCTTCATCTACTTCATCTGCTGCCTTAAAAAAGGCCTTTTGCTGCTCTGTCGTCAAATAATAGTATCTCTAGGACAGTGGTTTTCAAACTTTTTGTCCTCAGGACCTTTTGTATTCTTAAGAATTGAAGACCACAGAGAACACTTGTTGGTGGGTGTTTTATTTATTGATATTTACCAGACATTTTTAAAATACAAGTATACACAAGCCCACAGTGAATGAGCCACAAGAGTGAGGAAGTCACTCTAGCCCCACAAGACTCTGCTGTACGCTCACAAGACGAGAATGAAGGAGACTGATGTCATTGCATTATGAAAAGTTTTGACCTCACAGATTCCTGAGAGTCTCAGGGGTCACCCAGGGGCCTGTGGGCCATACTTGGAGAACTCCTGCCTAGTTTTTCCTATGGAATGTGACTCAGAACCTATTGAATTTTAGCTAAAGCTAAAGCAAGTTTGTATTTATTAAAACAAACAAAAAAGCTAAAAAACCTACAGGAGAATGTTTACATAATGATATATAACTTTAAATAATTTTCAGCATTTACCTTACATAATGGGTGTGGCTATAGACAATATATGAGCAATTATCTGACAATTAGCACTCCCTAATTTAAATTTCTAGGCTTTACCTGTTGTTATGATATAATTCAGTCAAAATGTGTCCAACTGATTGAAATGTCTACTTAATACTTAGCGATTTTACAAATTTTGTTGGCTGCTCTGGCCCTGTATTAAAGAAGAGACTGCTAATGAAAGCCCAGTGGAACTGACATGTTTGTGCCTATAAATGCCACAAGTTAAATTACATAATTTTGTTGGTACTGAGGAAGGCACCTCATAATTTCGTTGTAAGTCAACCATTAAGTACTCAGGAAGGTGCATGTCTTTTCCTTCTAGAGTTTCTGCTATGGTGCCGGAAAATCAGTTGATCTGCTGAGACACGTGGGTGGTCCTGAAAGCGAGCCGCCCGCGGCACTTCAGCCAGGTGAAAGACGCCGGCAGCAGGAACTTGATTATAGGCCCTATGGTGGAGCAGGTGATGCAGGTTTCTACTATAGGAGCCAGATTGGCCCCATTGAGCAAGGCCCTTATAACAAAACATATGAGGGTGGAAGAGATGTTTTGAGAGAGAGAGATGTTGACTTAAGATTTCAGACTGGCAACAAGAGCCCAGAAATACTTCGGGCATTTGATTTACCAGGCGCAGATGCAAGAGAGCATCCCAAGGTGGTACCCAGTGTAAGTTAGCAACTGTTTTATTTTGCTCTCCTTTCATACTAGGCTTAAGTGCTTCCTATAGAGCTTTTGCTTAAGTGTTTTGACTCTAACTTTACTTTCATGGCTAATTATATCATTAATGATATAATTATTCACTCTCTCTGTCCCCCTTTCTGGTCAAAAGTTAGTCCAGCCTCCTCAGAAGAAATGAAATTTAATTTTTATGTGAAATACTATATAAGAGTAATTTGTTAGAACAGATGGTAATTCATATGAAATTTCATAGGAAACCAACAAGTGAGCATGACTGAAATTTCTACCTTTGAAGAGATCGGAGGGAAGACCTCACTGAAGGCCTGGAGCCTTAGGGAGCCTGCAGGAGAGCCCTGGAGCCTTATCTACATGAGGAGGGAGCTGGGGAAGGCTCAAAAACCTTGCTTTCCCAAATCTTTCATATCGCTGGCTGGCTAGACTATTTTCTGTCTGTGGAATGGCGAGGCCTCTTTTCCACCATTATTGGCCACGGACATTACCATTTCTGTTTGAGAGGAATTTGTATTTTCATTTGCAGATGTAAACCTTTGAGAAATAGGAATAAGCACAATGGAATTTAGGAAATTGTTAGAATCCTTTATGTGGAGTTCCTTATAAGAAACATACCTCCATGCATCTAGAAAATTAAGATGTTCCTTTCAGCTTTAATAGTTAATGGTTATCTGTCACTCATCTCAAAAATTGTCTCGAGTTCCTGGCTTACTTGAAGGAAAAGCCAAAGATACCATGATGGCCTAGGGCTTCCCTCCTCCTGCTCTCCCTCCCTGCTTCGGCCACAAGGGCCTCCTGACTACTCCTTGAACTCAGCCTTTGTACTTGCTATTCACTGTCAAGAATGCTGTTCCCCATATATTCATATGGTTCATTTCTTCAAGCCTTCACTCACATCACCTTTTCAGACCACCCTGATTTAAACAGTAATCCAACCCCCTACCCCAGCATGATACTGCTAATTTATTGCCTGATTCTCTTCCCAGCCTAAATGTCAATTCCAGAGAGGGCAGGGATTTTTGTCTCTTTGGTGTCTGTTGTATGCCCAGCACCTAGAACTTAATATATACTCTGTAAATACCTGTGGAATGAATTATTCTCACCAGGTAAGAGGAGTTTACAGTACTGGGCACTAGTCCTCCTCACCCTTCCTAAGCTAGGTACTGGACCACCTAGCGTATCCCAAGTGTCCCACTCCTCCATGTACAGTTCCGTGAGGCTTACTAATTTGTATAATTACAATCCAGCACTGGAACCAGGACTTGAAAGAGTTGAAAGTTTGCTATAACAGATTTGTTTGGGAACTTACTAAACACGTTTATTACAAAACTTCACATTATGTTAAACAGTGAACACTGTAATTCTCTACTTTTTAGCATAAATCACCTGTTTTGGACACAAAGCCCAAAGAGATTGGTGGAAACCCAGAAGAAAGCACACCTACAGAAAACCGCACTGAAAGCAGCCACTCTGATAAGCCTGTCTCTGGCCAGAATGTATCAGAAGAGAGTGTGGAAGCGTCCCCTGCAGTGGAAAAGGCCCAGCTCAGGACTGTTGCCCCAGGCAGCCCAGAGGAAGGCAGAACGCCCAGCCCAGCAAGCACCGCAGTGGGACTGTGTGGAAAGGATCCGGATGACGGCCCGTGTGGCTAGAGGAACACGGACACGGAGCACATCTGTGAGGTCGACTTTGGGTTTTATGAAGTATACTGTTCCCAGCTATTTCCTCTTCTCTTCAAACATTCTGATATTTACTACCCAGGTGGCAACTTTAATATTTCTTACTGACAATCAGAATTAACAAACACACATGTATCTGTTTAATTTCTTCTTTGATATTAAGATGCATCCCATAAAGTTTTAAAGTGTTAATTTTGGAACAGGATCTCATAGGTGAACATATGGCAGGCATTAATGATTTTGAATAATTTAAAAGGCCAGTTTGAATTAGAGGACTTTGAAAAGGAAGTTCTATTGTTTACAGGCATATATAGGAACCAACTCACCAGAGTGTGTGTTGCCTAGTGGAAGTCCTGTTAACTTTAGTTAACAGAATAATCTGTTAGTTGTGCATTGGACTGAAAGTGTTTCTGAAAGTGGTAGGTACTCAAAAACGACTTTTAAGGAAAGTCACTGTAGTCAAGCTTACCTCTTCCTGCACTTCAGCATCTTAATGCAGCCACAGAGTCTGCATCACCAGTGTCGATTTGTCTCGTGTAGGCTGCCCCACAGATCAGCCTTCATCTCAACTCTTACAGCGTTACTGGGCCTGCTTCCTTATCCCGCCTTTAACTTTATCCTTATCTAAGACAGAACTGAAGATTGGCAGGGGGATTTAGATTATACAGCTTGTTAAATTGGTAATCTCAGTTTTACACATTTTGAGAATACCTTTATTCTTTCCCCACCAAATGAAGTGCATAGGCTTTCTAAGACCCGTGTTCCTTGCACTCAGAATCCCAGCAATTGAGATTGTTAGGCATTACTATATCTCATTTATATTACACTAAACCATATTGTGCAAGACATACGAAGTTCTCATTTTTAGAGATCTATACAAAGAGAATAAATATCATGATAAGGTAGAGTAGGGTGTTTTTTTAACCCTAGGCAGGTGATTTAATCAACATTTTAAATTACTCATTTTTAAAACTATTCCTCATTTTAAACTTAAAAAAAAAGCAATTTATAAATTTTGCACAAGACCTAGCTAGGAAGCAAATTGTACACATATTTGGGTATCCTTTGCTTTAACCTTCACACTACAAGTTATATTCAGCTGCTTATTAAAAATGATACCAGTCAGGAATAGTCTTATAATATTCATGCAGGCATTTCTTTCAGAAAAAAGGTGTATTCAAAGCATTCACTTTTTGATGTTTTTTACATGAAATGCAGAATACCCATTTTTGGCTCCCAGAAGCATCACTTAGATGCCTGTAACAATTTTATGTGTTAATATTATTTTATAGTTTAATGTTGCAAATATCTTTAATATTTCATCAGGAAGGTAATTTTTCCCAAGAAATGCAGAAGGATTTTATATAAAACTTTCTAACACAGTAGGCATGTAAGGATGCCTGCAGTTTGGGATAGGTTTGTGAGCATCAGTGCATATCAAGTCCTCTAGTGGCCAGGCCCTTTCACACTGATGGGTGAATATGCTCCCAAGGTGCTAGTCGTCCTCTGAGCTGTGATCGGAATCTCCAGTGAAATGAATGCCTCAGTTGATAGACAGTAACTATGAGAGCAGAGTTAATGCTGTTTTGCACTTCTGACTGCTTTTATCAATCTAAAAATGAATCTTTAAAAGAAAATTTAAGTTCACATTTGTATTCTTTCATTACAGATAACCATTTGGGGATGGAATCTACTTTGACAGCTAGCAAGGCAACAAGCTACTGCTGTTGAAAGATGGCAGCAGTTCAGGGAATACTTATTAAAGTAAATGGAACATATCAAGGCTAGTTTATAACTAGAAGAAATAGGCTTGTTTATTGTCTAGCCAATATTTATCATTAAAATCAAGGATTATAGTAATAAGCTTATAGGGAAATCAGAGTGGGGTAGATAGCTTTTTAAAAGCAATTTTTAAGTGGAATAGATAAGGTTGAATGTTTACAGGGTCTAAGAACACCGTATACACAAAATAAACCCTTATTTTTACATTGTTGTGGTTTGGTATGCTGTCTTTGCTCAATAAATATGCTTACAAGAAAAAGCCCATGAAATTTAAGTGTACGCTTAAAAGGATGTTAATCCAGGACATTATACCCTATATATAATACATAAAACATAATATAATACAGGTGTTAACTGAGTACTTTTGACAAAATTTCTGGCTGATCTAAGAACCAAGAGTAATCTTTTTTTTTTTTTTTCCCCTGAGCCCTTAATATGATTCCAGATTGTGTAACTGTCTTTCTTCTCATTTTTTAAAACATCGGCCATTTGGAGAAGTGGTTTGCACTGCCCATCAAAATCAGCTGAAGGATCTTTAGAATGAACACAGACCCAGATCCCTAGATCCCATCCCAGCTGTGCAGAGTGAGAAGCAACAAAAGGTGAATGAGTTGCCAGCTTGTTCCAGGTGTGGGCATTTGTATCACGCAGTTCAGTCTTAGTCCAGGCCCTGCTCTGTCTCATCCTTGTTGACTTGCTTTTGCTAAATTTATGGTGTGTCTTATTACGTGCACTTGTAAATCAGCTTCAGTTCCAGGGAAGAGGAGGGTGAGGCTTAATGACAACTGAGGGTTAACATTTCTTTTCGTCCTTAATTTCTGTGTCCTAAGTTCTTGACGTACACAGTCTTTTTTTTTTTTTTTTTTGATATTAGGTCCTAAAAAGTTTTATAGCAGTATTTTGCAAAAAAAAAGATAAATTTTAAACTATTTTTATATACACACATATATGTATATGTATGTATATACACATATATATAAACTAAATATATTTAGTTATTTTTAAGATTACACAAAGAGCCCAAAACACACTAGAAGAAATTTATTCTTAAGAGTTTCTTTTATAATGGCTTTGGCCTAAAAATATGTTGAAAATAGAGATTTTCTTAGTGGAAAAAAAACCTGTATTTATTAATAGACTATATAATTTTTTACACATTGGTCAAGTACATTATTGTTATGAAATGGCATAATTTATCACTACATCCATGATTAAGTATAAAAAAAAAGCCATTGTCAATTAAGAGTAAAAAAATTACCTAAGCAAGAAGATTAAATTCTAGTTTAAATTCGTTTAACTTCCTACTTTACAAATACCAGGCAAAGGAATCTAACAAGTTGCTAAAGAACATAATCCCAAGCAGTAATCACAAAAGTTGATGAAGCACCTTTTAAGACACCTCCACCCTGAAACAATAGAGTGTCCAGAGGAACGTTGATACTATACTATTACAGGTTAAATATTTACATCATGCTAAAAACATCTGAAGCTGTAGTACAGTGCTATAATTTCTCCTCTTAAGGAAAAAACTAATAGACTGTATTTCCCTGCAGTGTTCTGAAAGGAAATAAGGTCACTTAAAAAAAAAAATTCATAGTAATTAGTGGTTTGCTTATTTTTTTCCTGACTTTTTAAGTTCCGACAAAGCATTACTGTGTAAAAGGTCCTTTAGCCCAAATTCAGTGTCTCTGTTTTGATCTCGTTGTAAAAGAACTCTCTGCTCATCCATTCTTTTCGCCTGAGACCGTAAAATAAGGCTAAAAAAGTCCTCATCTGGTACTGTTTGTCCCTTTGTGGCAGCAGGTGGTGGAGCACATCTTTGATCATCTAATCTGGACCCCTAAAAATTTACAAGAAAGAGATTAAAATACAAACACTGCAGGGAAGAAGAGCACCAAGGTATGTTACGTCTGTCATTCACAAGAAAATGGGGCTTTAAATGTTTACTGCCTCTTAGAAATACTTAATTCTCAGACTTGAAACCTAGATCAGACCTTTCTTTTGAAATGATTTATATAATCGGAACATAACAAGTGTTATTTAGACGTGTAGCCATAGTTTCATGGCTTTGGTAAAATTAAGGCATGAGGTCCCCTTTGTCCAAGATGACAGCTGAAGATTATAATCTTACCATAATGGGCATCAACAAATCCAACCTACCAGATCCCTAGGAATGTAACATGAGGTACAAAACCCCTGCATCACTACCTTATAAGGATTGTCCATTGGGCAGTCATCAAACTGTAACCCGTTGCCCATTGTTTTTGTAAACAGTATCGTTTTCAACACAATGCTCATTTGTGAATTGTGTATGGCTGTTCGCCCACTACAGTGGCAGAGCTGAGCAGGTGCAACAAAGGCCGTAGAGCCCAAAAAGCCTAAAATATTTTCTGTCTGCCGCTTTACAGAAAAAGTTTGCCTATTCCTGTCTTAGGCATTTAAATCTATTAAGGAAATAGCCCAGAGTGAAATTTTCCTTCACATTTCTAATTTACGATTCTTATTTTAGAAATACGTTAAAAATGTTTTTGATCAAATGAAAAATACAAGCACTTAAAAGTCTACAGTATAGCGTCTCGAATTAGAGCTCGCGGGAGGGTGTGGTGGCAGCCTGGCCGCCTAGCAGTGCCACCCCGCCTTCCACACACACCTGGTTCGCTCTTCACCATCTCTCCTGTCACAATTCTAGGTCATTTCATTGTCCTCTAATCCATCCAGCACTCAGGTACTTCAGTTCCTAGACCTCCTCTTCTCTGGTGTTCTCATCCTTACCCTCTGCCTTATCCATTAACTCCCACGGTCAGAGGCCAGACACAGTCATTCTCAATAATTGCACCATCTTTGAAATGATTTTAAAACATCCCATGTTGACCATTAACTCCTGTTTTTCCAGATCAGGCTCTCCAATACTCCCCCCAGTAAGTCATTTTTTTTTAAACTGAGGTAAACAACATAAAATTTACCTTTTGAACCATTTTTAAGTGTACAGTTCATTATCAAGTACATTCATATTGTTGTGCTATCATCACCACCGTCCATCTCCAGAACTCTTTTCATCCTGCAGGACTGAAACTCTATACCTGTTAAACAACAACTCTCCATTCTCCCCTCCTTCCAGCCTCTGCAACCACCATTCTACTTGTCTCTATCAGTTTGACTACTCTGAGTACCTCCTATGAGTGGACTCATACAGTATTTGTCCTCTTTTGACTCCTTATTTCTCAGCATAACATCTTTAACGTTCATCCATGTTGTAGCATGGTATTTTTAAGGCTGAAAATATTCCATTGTATATGTACACTGTGTTTTGTTTATCCATTCATCTACTGATGGAAACTTGGGTTGCTTCCACCTTTTGACTGTTGTGAATAATGCTAATATGAATATGGGTGTACAAATATAATCTGTTCATGTCCTTGCTTTCAGTCATATCCAGAAATGGGATTGATGGATTATGTGATAATTGTATTTTTAATTTTTTAAGGAACTGTTTTCTTTAGCAGCTGCACCATTTTGTATTCCCACCTGCAGTGCACAAGGGTTCCAATTTCTCCATATCCACAGCAACAGTTGTTATTTTCTGGGGTTTTTTTTGTTTGTTTCTTTTGATAGCAGCCATCTTAATGGGTGTGAGGTGGTATCTCACTGTGGTTTTGATTTGCATTTCCTGAATGACTTACGATGTCAAGCATCTTTTCCTGTGCTTATTGGCCATTTAAATGTCATCTTTGGAGAAATATTGGGTTCTCTGCCCATTTTTGAATCAGTTTCTTTGTTGTGGAGTTGTCTATATTCTGGATTAGTCTTTATCAGTTAGATGATTTACAGATATTTCCTGTGGGTTGTCTTTTTACTTTGTTGATAGTATCCTTCAGTGCACAAAAGTTTTAAATTTTGATGAAGTCCAATTTGTCTTTTTTTTCTTTTGTTGCCTGTGACTTTGGCATCATCCAAGGAACCACTGCCAAATCCGAAGTCATGAAGCTTTCCACTTACGTTTTCTTCTAAGAGTTTTATAGTTTTCTACCTCTTACATTTAGGTCTTTGATCCATTTTGAATTAATTTTTCTATGTGGTGTTAGGTAAAGGTCCAGCTTCATTCTTTTGTATGTAGATATCAAGTTTTCCCAGCATCAACTGTTGATAAGACTTCCTTCCACATGAATGCTCTTGGCACCCTTGTTGAAAATCACTTGACCAAATATGAGTGTTTATTTCTAGGCTCTCTATTCAGTTCCATTGGTCTATATACGTGTCATGCAAGTATCACACTGTTTCGATTACTGTAGCTTTGTAGTAAATTTTGAAAACAGCAAGTGTGAGTCCTCCAACTTCGTTTTTCTCCTTCAAGATTGTTTGGGCTGTTTGGGTTACCTGAGGTTCTCTATACATTTTCAGATGGACTTTCTATTTCTGTAAAACATTGGAATTTTGATAGGAATTGCACTGAATCTGTAGATCGTACTGAGTGATACAGACTTTTTTTATTGAAGTATAGTTGATAGGTGTACAATGTAGTGATTCACGGTTTTTAAAGGTTACACTCCACTTACAGTTATTATAAAATATTGGCTGTATTCCCCATGTTGTACAATGTATCCTTCTTTTATATATCGTAGTTTTTACCTCTTAATCCCTCCTGACTAGTAACCACTAATTTGTTCTCTGTATCTGTGAGTCTGCTTCTTTTTTCTTATATCCACTAGTCTATTTTTTAGATTCCATATATAAGTGATATCATACAGTATGTCTTTCTCTGACAATCCTGACTTTTTAACAGTATTGTCTTCCAATTTATGAACATGGGATTTATATCATCTTTAACTTCTTTCAGAAATATCTTGTAGTTTTCAGTGTACAAGTCTTTCACCTTCTTGGTTAATGCCTGTACTTTAGTACTTTATTGTTTTTGATGTTATTGTAAGTGGAATTTTTCCTTATTTTCCTTTTTGGACTGTTCATTACTAGTGTATAGAAACACAACTGATTTTGGATTTTTATCTTGTATCCCATAACTCTGCTGACTTTCCTAGTTCTAACAAGGTTGTTTTTGTTTTTGTGCTTTTGGTGAAATCTTTAGGATTTTCTACATATACGACTTTGTCACCTCTGCAGAGATAATTTTACTTTTCTTCTTTTCCAATTTGGATGCTTTCTGTTTCTTTTCCTTGCTTAATTGCTCTGGCTAGAATTTCCAATACTATGTTGAATATAAATGGCAAAGTGGGCATCCATGTCTTGTTCCTGATCTTAAAGAAAAGCTTTCAGTCTTTTACTACGGATTATGATGATAGCTGTGGGTATATTTCATAAATGATTTTTATTATGTCATAGTAGTTTCCTAACTATTCCTAGTTTGCTTTTTTTAATCATGAAAATGTGCTGTATTTTTGTCAAATGCTTTTACTGCATCAATTGAGATAATCGTGTTTTTTCTTTCATTTTGTTAATGTGGTATATTATATTGATTGATTTCCATATGTTGAACCATCTTGCATTCCAGGAATAAATCCCAACTGGTTATGGCTTATAATCCTTTTAATATCCAGCTGGATTCTGTTTGCTAGTATTTTGTTGATAATTTTTGCGTCCATATTCAAAAAGGATAGTTTTCTTGTAGTGTCTTAACTGGTTTTAGTATCAGGGCAATATTGGCCCCATAGAATGACTTGGAAGTGTTCCCTTCTCTTCAATTTTTTGGAATTGGTGTTCTTTAAATATTTGGCAGAATTCACCAGTGAAGCCATCAGGTCCAGGGCTTTTCTTTTGTCACAAGGTTTTTGATTACTGATAATAATCTCCTCTTATGAATTATGGGTCTATTTTCTATTTCTTCATGATTCAGTTTTGGTTGGTTTTGTGTTTCTAATTATTTGCCCATTTTATCTAGGTTATCCAGCATACAACCATTGATAGCATTCTCCTATAATTCTATTTTTGTAGAATCAGTAGTAATGTCTCTGCTTTATTTCTAATTTTGCTAATTTGAGCCATCTCTTTTTCTTAGTATAACTAAAAGTTTGTCAATCTGTTCATCTTTCTAAGGAACCAACTTCTGATTTTTTTTGATTTTCTCTTTTTCTGTTCTGTATTTTATCTGTCTCTGTTCTAATCTTTGTTACTTCCTTACTTCAGCTAGTTTTTAGGTTTAGTTTGTTCTTTTTCAAGTTCCTTAAGTTGTAAAGTTAGGCTGCTGATTTGAGATCTTTTTTAATGTAAGCATTTATGGCTATAAATTTCCCTGAGCACTTCTGAGCACTGCCTTCACTGTAAACTAAGTTTTAGTAAATAGTGTTTTCATTTTCATTAGTCTCTAGGTATTTTCTAATTTCCTTTTTGATTTCTTCTTTGACTCATTGATTGTCTAACTGCCACAAATTTGTGAATTTTCCAGTTTTCCTTCTGTTGCTTCTAACTTCATCCCACAGTGGCTGGAGAAGATACTTTGTCTGATATCTATCTCTGTAAATCTGTTGAGACTTAATTTCTGGCCTAAATATGGTCTGTCCTGGACAATGTCCTATATGCACTTAAGAACATGTATTCTGTTATTGTGTATTATTCTAATCTGTTAGATCTGCTTGGTTTATTGTGTTGTTCAGGTTCCCTATTTTCTTTCATATCTTCTGCCTGGTGGTTCTACCCATTATTGAGACTGGAATGTTGAAGTCTCCAACTATTATTGTAGAATTGTCCATTTCTCCCTTTGGTTCTGTCATTTTTGCTTTGTATATGTTAGGTAAGTATCTTCAGTATTTCGTCAATCCACTGACATCACAGCCACTTTTTACTTCCACACTTTTCCCTTACTTCCCTTCTTAGATGCAGCCTAGATTCCAAAGTCTGTTACTAAAATCACTCCTTGGTATTTCTTTCCCCCTTCACCCTATTCTCCTGGCAATACCAACCTTGATTAAATCTATCTCTCTGCCTCCTAAAGCAGCTGGTAATGACTGGAGAAAATACACAACTGCACTGACCAGCCTCACTTCCTTGACAGTGAACTTCAAAGTGAGTCCTCAGCACACCTCAGCAAACCTGTTTTCCCTGGTCAATATGCTTTCAGTTTCTCAAAGCCAATTATGTTCTACTTCCTTGCTTTTCAAAATTACAATGCTCCAACCTCAGTCTTAGCTAAATGGCCCTTCTTCTTACTTTGCTAAGAAAATAAAAGGAACCAGAGATAATTCCTACTTGCTATACTTGCTACCTTCAAATCTGTATACATAATACTGTTTTCCTTCTCATCTATGCAAAAACTATTCTTTAATTATCCCCTACTCTTCTGCATCGCTGATTCCCCTCTTCTACTTGATCATTCCATCAGCAGACATGCTATATTAACTCTCAAAATAAGAATAAACCCACCTTTATCCTATGTCTCCCTCCAACTAATGATGCATCTGTTTGTCCTCCTTTGCAAGCAAAACCACTTGAAAGATCTGTGGGCTATTTTGCCATTACATTTCCCCTTTTCTCAACCCACTGAATCCTTTACCCCATCCACTAAACAGTATCTTTCAAAACTACTACTAATCTCCATGTTGCTAAATCTAGTAGCTCAGCCATCATCTTTCTCAGCTGTTCAGCAGCATCTGACACAACTGAGCATTCCTTAAAACACTTCCTTTGCTTGGCTCCTACCACACTTTGCAGGTTTTCTTCCAAATCTCTGACTGATAGCTGCTTCAGTGGCTCATCTTCCTTTATCCAAATAGTAGATTTTCTAGTGCCCAGGGCTCTTAAGTATTCCTGTTTCCTTTTCTATTCTTTAGGTAATCACTTCCCAGGGCTTTAATAACAGCTATATGCTGATGACTCCCAAAGTTACTTCTCTCTTGGGCTCCAGGTTTTTATTTTAATATTGCTTGTTCCACTTCAATGTCAAACTAGGTATCTGATAGAATACCTAATTAATTTAGGCATTTTAAATTTAAATTTAAAAATTCTCAATTAATTTAGAATTTACATATCTAAAGTAAAACTTTTGCTTTTCTCTCCAAGCCTGTTTCTCCTCTAGTCTTCTCCACATTAGTAAATGGTACCACCCAAGCCCAAAAGGTATGTCATCCTTAATTCTTTCTCATACCCTCCATCTAGTTTACCCTACTATGACCACTTATCACTACTCTCACCACACTGGCCCAAGTCACCAGTATTTTTTGCCTGATTACCACATGTGTCTTCTAACTGGTTTTCCTACTAATACCCTTTCCCCCCAAAACACTGCTTGTTTCAGCAGTAGTCAGGATGATCTCTCAGAATCCTCCAGTGTCTTCCTATCACATTTGGAACATAAGACCTCATCATGGCCCTGATGACTTCTCCATCCTCATCCTACACCAGTCACACTGGCCACCTTGCCATTCCTTGAACCTGCTAAGCTTTGATATCCAAGAGGGGACTTGCTGTCTCTGCATGGAATGCTTTCAGTAAATATTCACATATCTGACTGCTTTACCTCATTCAGGTCACTGTTCAAATGTCAATCCAGAAAGGTCTTCCCTAACCACCATAACTAAAACACTCCTTCAGCAACCACCACCATCCATGGTTACCCATTACCTCTTTATCTTGCTTTAATTTTCTTTACCACAGGTATCAGTACCTGATATATACTACCCATCTATCTACATATCTATATGTAAACACACACTCTTATTCACTCCTTCTCCCACTAAAATGTAGGATTCCTTAAAAAGCAGGTGTATCCCCAATGTCTAGAATACTGCCTAGAACATAATAGGTGTTCAGTCATTTTTTGTTGAATGAATGAAAGGTATCATTATCATATCTCTGTGAACACAGAACTAGGGTCAGGCATAGGAAATGTCTCTTTTTAAGTGAAAATAAGCATTATTTTTTCATGGTCCTGTCCAAGCCATTTGAGACATTCCTTAACCACTTTGGTTAATCACTATTAAAACAGCTGAAATACGAAAGCTATCTCAATTTATCCATTTCTCCTAAATGGTAAACTGTGTAGACAGGGCCCCATCTAGACTGTCTCCATATTAATCCCTGGTTGCTCTGATACTATCTCCTAAAACTGAGGAAAGAGGGGCTTTTTTTTTTTTACTAGTAGTTGCCTCTCTACCACGGCTCAAAGGGAGTCATCAGCAACCTCTCACCTCACCAGCCAAAAGGAATACAAAATAAGCTCTTCCCAAGTTAGAATCATAATACTGCCAAAGCTCTCAACAACATCTGGGCTACATACAAGCTGACAAAAATATGCAGACATACTTGACATTTTACAAGGATGTCGAAGAAGTCTTCATCAGGCTCTTTGTTGTCATTAGTCATCAGGTGGCCGAGTACCGACTGACTGTTGTTTTGTGTCAGACGGAGCCCTGGTAAATTACTGAAACTGGCCCTCTGGTCATCCAGACGGCGGCTCTGTGAGCTGGCAAGAAGGTCTAAAAACTCATCTGTGTTGGGGGACACCATGGAAGCAGATGGCGCTATGAATAGGGAAAAAAAACAAAAATAAAATTATTTAAACCTATTTGTTATATACATATAGTTTCTTTTTTGCTGTGTTCAGTCCCAACACCCTCTCTGTCCTCCTCTTTAGCTCTTGTCACTATGAGTCACTGACAGGCTGGGGCCAGACAAGATGGGCGGAGAGGGAAGAATGGATCCCAGAGCACTGCCAGTGGGCCACTGAGAGTTTATTCGGACTTGACTATATTTCCCTTTCTTTAATGCCACCCAAAATAGAACTATATAAAGTACAGGGCTAGATTTCAGAAGATAAATTGTTTTTCTTACATAATTTCTCAGACCAGGAATAAATGGGCCAGTATTTTTATTCTATGCCCTGGGTAGGACATTTAGCGAACTCAACCTAGAGTTAAGCACTGCTGGCAAGTCTTGGTCTATGGTAGAGGGAGTCTTTTGGCAGCTGAAATAGAAACAGTCAGGTAACCTACTGTAGATCTGTCTAAGGCTCAGGCAGGCTCTGGCTTCAGCCGTAGCCACAGGTTCTCCAATCCACACATGAAGCATCTCCATTTTACACAGAATCATACAGTATGTGTATCTGTAATTTTTTCCTATTTTTTAAAGTTAGATTTTTTTCCCAGCTGTGAAGAAACTAGGGAGGCAGTAGGATATAGTTAGTAGAAAAGGCACTGGACTAGAAATACAGAAAAACTTATGGGGACTGAAAACCTTGTTTAAACTGTACAAGAATGAGCATTTCAGAAATACCTGGATTCACATTCACTTATTGTGCCTCCTATGATTAGAACTCAATTCTCAGAAATAAATCACAAGAATATCAAAGGGAACTATTCAAACTGTCAGAGAAACATAAATAACTTACTTTTTCGCGTTATTCTGGGGGGAGTGGAAGATGCAGGTGCTGACGCAGATCCGGAGTTCTCTTGTAAGCAGCACCTCTGGTCATCCATCCGATTGCTCTGAAATCGGCTTAATAGGTCAAAGAACCCTTCATCTCCAATACTATCTGCACTGATTTTCTAAAATATTGAGAGAAAATCTAAATATTCCAGCATTATCCTTAGATCATCAATGAAACAATATCATATATCTCAAATGCAAAAGGTAAAGGATGAAGATTAAAGATAAAAAATTGACATTTTCTTTATATAAGATGGCAACATTGGTCATAAAAAATTATTTCAATCCAACCAACAAAAAGCATTTCTAGTTTTTTTTTTTATCCTTATATTTCTAAAGCTAAATATATGTACCTTAGACTCAAGGGAACAGCTATGGATAATGAATTATGCAAATATTAGTAAACAGGCATGGATCCTACATTCAAAGTTCAGTTATAAGATTCTATAACAGAATTTAAGTAAACTCATCTTTCTAAGAACTGATAAACTAAGTAAGAAAGCATGTATATTCTAGCATAGTGATTTGTAAAGTCTTAAAGATTTGAAGATCTTGAAAAAAATACAAACTTCAAATAAATGAATAGAGACAGAGGGATACCTGTTAGACTTTATGTGGAAAGCTTCAGAACTAAAATGACAAATGCAGTGTTTACTAAAAGCAATTATTTTTCATAATGATAATACTGTAATAGAGGTACATACATACAAAATGTTATGAGCCTCGGGAGAAGGGTGTAACTAATTCTTAGATGAAATAGCAGAAACTTGTGTGATACCTGAATTGGCTCCTGAAGAGTAAATAAGCATTGCAGGGCAGAGATGTTTCATACTGATTAACACTCAATTCCAAAGGTGGTAGTATTCAGGGGATGATGGACTATGGGGTAGGCCGGGATGGTGAAGAGGATAATAAAGAAGAAGCCAAAACAAAGGCCTCTGTGTGACATACTAACAATACTTACCCCATGGGAGAGAAGAGGAGCATTGGTAATAGTTTTAAGAAGTTCTGTATAGAAACAGAACTGGCCCTCCCAGTGGGCTGACGGGGTTAGTAAAGCAGGGAGAGAGATGAGTTCAGGTGCCCATTCCAAACTCCGGGTAAGAGATGAAGTAGTACGTGAACTAAGACACAAGAGTAGTTTTTTTTTTTTTTCCTTAAGGGGGTTGGGGGAGGATGGTTGGAGGGGTGCAGATCTGAGCAATACAGGGATTAACTGGATGTGGTCAGTGAAGGAGAGGGAGTCTAAAATGACACTCGGATTCCTAGCTTGGGTGACAATGTAGTAACTGAAATAAGGAAAACACGAGGGTTTGAGGGAATACAGTTTTTAACATGGCAAGCTTGAGGTTTGGGAATGATAAGTATGTACGTAAGCTATAGTCAAGTGCAGTAATCACTAACAAAGTCAAGTGCAGTAATCACTAACAAAAAGAGTTTTCCCTAGGGGCAAAAAGCCTCTAATTCAAAATTCTGAACATCAAAACGCAATAAGGCCCCAAAAATATAGGCACTTCCAGTTGGGCTAAGTGGGCTTAGTTAAGACCTCAAACCTTGAACAAAGGTATGCCTCCCAGTTCTGCTCTGGATCTATAAAAAATTCTTGAGCCATTTTTATTAACCCCATAATGTTTTTTGTTAGCCATGCATATGTAAGGAACACGTTAAAAAACTTATAAAAATCAAGGCAAAGGACACCACGAGGGCACAGACATAAACGGAATGCTGACAACAGGACCAATAGAAATCTCTGTTAAAAAACAAAAGACTAACACAATTTTTTCAAAGGTTCTCACTGCTTAAAAAATGGATTTGATAATTTGAAGTATCTTCTTTGTAATTTATTTTGATCGCTTTATCAGAGTGTAAGGTAGCTAAATTAGAGGTAGCCCTGATACTTAGTAAACCCACGGTATTTTCCGATTTCTAAATATTTTGTTATATTTAATAACCTGATTCCTATGCTTACTTTCCATCAAAATTGTTTTAAATTCTATTATAATTTCAATAATATAAACAGAAGTTGATACTTGCAGACACTCTTCATTTTAAATTAGTAGTTAAAAATCCTTTAGTATCTGAATTTAGTTTGACTTCTAAGCTGAATGGAGGATAGTTTTACTGGGAGACACTGGTGAAACAAAAGGTTTTGCAAATGACAGTGACTTAAAACACAACTGTAACTGACTGTACGTCCATAAAAAAATACAAAGAAATAATTACTGTCTAAAGTAGTGGAGCAACTTGTCTATAAATGGAGTAATTACAGTTTCTAGCTTTGAAGACTACAGAAAAGATAGGAAAATATAGAAGACTTCTTTGAATAACAAAGATAGTTTATACTGAATATCTAATAATTACAAAAATCAAGTATGAATACAAGAAGACTAAAATGTAGGAACTCAAAATACAATACCCAAAAGCTTATTTTAAACTTACCCTTTGAGAATTCGCAATTCGGTGATTGACGGAATTACTGGTATCTTGAAGAACTTTAGTGGAGGAATTAGTTTTGTATTTTTTCCCCTTCAATCTGTTGACAAAGAGTAACTTTGCAGAAGGTTTGGCAATAAGAGGTTTTTGTTTAACAAGAATTTCACTGTTCCAGTTTTGAACCTACAAAATTATAAATATAAATGGAAAACAGGACATGAAAAAAAGAACACCAAAGCTATCTCAGGCTTCCTATATTAATCTGCCGTCATTTAGTAACGGGGGTGGGGTGAGTGGCTTAGATCTCTTACTAAGTTTCTTTCCGCCAGTATATCTCACTATTTTCAACAGCTTGTACCAAATGTATACTGTGAATTTCTCATTATCAAAATATTAACATGGAGGCTTTTAATAACCTAAGAATAAAAAAACAAAGTTTGCTGTAAGTCTAAAATATAACTTGGCCAGAAAAGGAACCAAGGTTTTATTCTTGATGGGAGTTACTTAAAAAACTGGTAAAACTGGAAATTTTGGGTATATGTAGAATTCTTAACTGTAAAAATTAACAGCTAAAAACTTATATAGCAGTAGTACTGAACTCTTTGACAACTTTATCACAAGGGGAAAAGACCATTACAGAGAACTGATTCCACTAAAACATGTTTTATTTTTTAAAAATTATTTTATTTATTTATCACTGTATTAATTACTTTGGTGGGGGTGGGGGAAGAGGCCATTAGGTTTATTTATTTTTAGAGGAGGTACTGGGGATTGAACCCAGGACCTCCTGCATGCATCTCATGCATGCTAAACATGCACTCTACCATTTGAGCTACACCGTTCCCCCTTCAAACATGTTTTTTTTTTTAATTGAGTTATAGTCAGCTTACAATGTTGTGTCAATTTCCAGTGTAGACCACAATTTTTCAGTTATACATGAACATACATATATTCATTGTTGCATTCTTTTTCACTGTGAGCTATCACAAGATCTTGTATATATTTCCCTGTGCTATACAGTATAATCTTGTTTATCTATTCTACATATACCTGTCAGTATCTACAAATTTCGAATTCCCAGTCTGTCCCTTCCCACCCCCTTACCCCCTGGCAATCACAAGTTTGTATTCTATGTCTATGAGTCTGTTTGTTTTGTATTTATGTCCTTTTTTTTTTAGATTCCACATATGAGTGATCTCATATGGTATTTTTCTTTCTCTTTAGGGCTTACTTCACTTAGAATGACATTCTCCAGGGACATCTATGTTGCTGCAAATGGTGTTGTCATTTTTTATGGCTGAATAGTATTCCATTGTATTAAATATACCACATCTTCTTTATCCAGTCATCCGTCAATGGATATTTAGGCTGTTTCCATGTCTTGGCTATTGTAAATAGTGCTGCTATGAACACTGAGGTGCAGGTGTCTTTTTGAAGTAGGGTTCCTTCTGGATATATGCCCAGGAGCTGGATGACTGGGTCATGTGATAAGTCTATTCCTAGTCTTTTGAGGAATCTCCATACTGTTTTCCACAGTGGCTGCACCAAACTGCATTCCCACCAGCAGTGTAGGAGGGTTCCCTTTTTTCCACAGCTTCTCCAGCATTTGTCATTTGTGGACTTTTGAATGATGGCCATTCTGACTGGTGTGAGGTGATACCTCATCGTAGTTTTGATTTGCATTTCTCTGATAATTAGTGATATTGAGCATTTTTTCAGGTACCTAATGATCATTTGTATTTCTTCCTTGGAGAATTGCTTGTTTAGGTCTTCTGCCTATTTTTGGATTGGATTGTTAGTTTTTTTCTTATTAAGTCATGAGCTGCTTATATATTCTGGAGATCAAGCCTTTGTCAGTTTCATCTTTTGCAAAAATTTTCTATTCCGTAGGTTGACGTTTTGTTTTGCTTATGGTTTCCTTTGCTGTGCAGAAGCTTGTAAGTTTCATTAGGTCCCATTTGTTTATTCTTGCTTTTATTTCTATTGCTTGGGTAGACTGCCCAAGGAGAACATTCCTGAGATGCATGTTAGATAATGTTTTGCCTATGCAAACATGTTTTAAATTATAGATAAAGCTTTATCATCATTTGACCCTTAGGAAAAATTACAGGGTTGAATCTGGTTAGCTTCTCATGGAATTTACTTTTAGTACCACTACTACAGTGGTACCAAACTAATTTTGCTGCTTATTAATAGGTTCCTACCTACTAGAAGGAAGGAGACCTAAATTGACTTAAAAGATTTTGTTCTGTTTTTTTTTTTTAAATAATCTGTAGATTTAATGGATTTGAGAACCACTCATAAGATAAGAGATGAATATTTGGGGGAAATCACAAAGCTCTTCAGAAGTTAAGAGTTTTTAAACAACTCTTAACTGTTTAGAATAAAAAAATAGTGGATATAAGTTCAAATTAGTTAGTGTTGGTCTTATGAAGACTTTACACAGAAAAACATCAATATTCAAAAACATACCTATTAAAACAACAGGGCAGAAGAATATTTTATGACATGGATAGATGTTGATATATTACTACATATTATAAAACAGTATCTAATATTCATATGAAAATGCAAAATAAAAAAATACCAAAATAGTAATTTTAGTTACTACTGGGATGTGGGATTACTGACAATTTCCTTGTTGGAAGTTTCCGAAGTTGTTATAATAAACATATTTTATAAAAAGTGTCTTTTAAAAGTATACCATAAAGGAAAAGGAGCCTACTTTAACAATGTAAAATTAAAATAGAGTTGGAAGAATGTAGCCTAGATTTGTTTTTCAATAACCTTTTTTCCAATTATAAAACGCCTTTTCTGTTAAAAAAAAAAAAGGCTTGAGAAGATGCATCTTGAATAGTTATTTTTTGTAGTTAATAACAAAAAGCTTTTCAAAAATGCAGCTAAACTAGCTTGATCATAAATATCATTAATCTTGCCAATAATGTTGCTGTTACTCAGTTGAGAAAAAAAAAAGCTTCCTAATCCTTTTTTGATTTTCTTGATCTTTTAATTAAAAAACCAAAGTAATGGAACAGAACAGAGAGCCCAGAAATAAACCCACAGACCTACAGTCAATTAATCTTCAACAAAGGAGGCAAGAATATAAAATGGAGAAAAGATGAAAAGCTCTTCAGCAAGTGGTGTTGGGAAAATTGGATAGCAGCATGTAAATTAATGAAGTTAGAACACTCCCTCACACCATACACAAAAATAAACTCAAAATGGCTTAAAGACTTAAATATAAGACAAGACACTATAAACCTTCTAGAAGAAAACATAGGCAAACATTCTCTGACATAAATCTTAGCCATGCTCTCCTAGGGCAGTCTACCCAGGCAACATATAAAAGCAAAAAATTAACAATTGGGACCTAATTAAACGTACAAGCTTTTGCACAGCAAAGGAAACCATAAGCAAAACAAAATGACAACCCACAGAATGGGAGAAAATATTTGCAAATGATGTGACTGACAAAGGTTTAATTTCCAGAATATATAAACAGCTCATACAACATAATAAAAAAACAACCCAATCCAAAAACAAGCAGAAGACCTAAACAAGCAATTCTCCAAGGAAGACATACAAAAGGCCAATAGGCACATGAAAAAATGCTCAATATCACTAATTACCAGAGAAATGCAAATCAAAACTACAATGAGGTTATCACCTCATACCAGTCAGAATGGCCATCATTCAAAAGTCCACAAACAATAAATGCTGGAGAGGGTGTGGAGAAAAGGGACGGGACCCTTCCTACACTGCTGGTGCGTTATGTAGTTTGGTGCAGCCATTATATATTACGGCTTGGAGATTCCTCAAAAGACTAGGAATAGACTTACCATATGATCCAGCAATCCCACTCTTGGGCATACATCCAGAGGGAACTCTAATTTGAAAAGATACATGCAACCTAATGTTCATAGCAGCGCTATATACAATAGTCAAGACCTGGAAACAACCTAAATGTCCATCAAAAGATAACTGGATGAAGAAGTTGTGGTATATTTATACAGTGGAATACTATTCAGCCATAAAAAAGAACAAAATAATGCCATTTGCAGCAACATGGATGGATCTAGAGATCATCATTATAAGTGAAGTAACCCAGAAAGAGAAAGAAAAATACCATATGATATCACTTATATGTGGAATTTAAAAATAAAAAGAGGACACTAATGAACTTATCTATAAAACAGAAACAGACTCTCAGACATAGTAAACAATTTTATGGTTACTGGGGAAAAGGGAGTGGGAAGGGATAAATTTGGGACTTTGAGATTTGCAAATGTTAGCCACTATATGTAAAAATAGATTTAAAAAAACAAGTTTCTTCTTTACAGCTCAGGAAACTATTTAATATCTTGTAATAACCTTCAATGAAAAAGAATATGGAAACAAATGTATGTATGTATATGCATGACTGGGACATTTGTGCTGTACACCAGAAACTGACACATTATAACTGACTGTACTTCAATTAAAAAAAAATTTTTTTAACTGCAGAAACAAAACAATAAAGAACAAAGTAATACATGTACATGGTAAAATATTCAAACAGTTCAAACTAGTATATAATTTTTCCTAACCCGGACACCACTTCTTTTCCCAGAGGTAATCGTTACTAGCAAGTTTCTTACATATTCTTCCAGAAATGTCTTATGCCTCTACAAAGGCTATATAGGAAAACTTTTCTTAAATAGTTGTAGCATTCTGTATACATTCTTTTTGCACTGTACTTTTTTCTGATTGTTTTTAAAGGTAAATTTTTAAGTGATACTTATACAGAATAAGGCTTATTTAAACTATTGCATTTTAGTTAAAAGCTTCTAAAATATTTTATTGTAAAAGCCCAAGAAATTTAAAATATAACTGCGAACCTTTTCTGGTGTTAACTTCATAAGTTCCATGTTTTCCATACTGTGTCGGCGTCCAAACTTGGGGCGTGTACCTTTGTCAAAAAAAAAAAAAAAGTTAATTCAAGTAAACCAGGGAGCCCTTAAGACTGCAAATTTAGCATCATAACACAAACCCATATGGAAGGAGGAAACATGTATAAATATGTATTCTTTTAAGAAGAATAATTTTCCACCCTATATAAAAATACACACTCACTCTAAAATGTTTTGATGTAAGGAAGTTAACATTTTGGTTGAAAAGTAATTTTGGTTACTAACATTACTCCGTAATTTAGAAAAGACAATTTTATAATAACTGGTTTTGTATGATACATGCAGTCTCCAAAAAACAACCCAAACAAACTGTAGAGTGGTTTAAGTAAGTAAAAACATAAGGAAAACTTAAGGCCTCCAATTTTGAGGTAAGAAGCAAAACATTTCCATTATTCTTTCCTGAGTTGCCCATTTCCATTCTAAGATTTCACTAGATGCTAGATATACTGCCAGTCAAAAAACAAGTTAAAAAATACTCAAATTTTTCTTCAATAAAGTTATTAAATATAGAGAATTTCCATATCCATTCAATCTTTAATATTTTAAAAGGCATAACATAAGGAACAGATGATACCTAATTCCCAGCTTAATAAACCATGGCCAACTCCCCCAATAACATCCCTCTGCCTCCATAATTTTTTATATTTCTATCACATATGTATATGTCTCTAATAAGCAATGGGGCTTATTATGTAACATTATAGAAACAGCCTCATACTGTATATATTCTCTAACTTGCTTCCTTTGAGCAAGCAACCTCACGTTTATGAGATTCATCCAAGTTGGTATGAGTAGCCTGATTTTCATCACAATTTTAGGACTAGGAAATTATTTATGCATTCTGTTGGTGACAGATGTTCAGGCTGCTTCTTCCTTTCTGTCATTATAAGCAATACTACGACAGGTGGAAATAGCTCTTCATGTGCACTAGCAAGCCTGCCTTCCAGCCTGGACGTCACAGGTGTTGTAACTGGGAGTGAAACTGCTGGATCACACGGGCAGTACAGCTCCACCCCCACCAAATGTTGCCAGAGTGCTCTTTCCAGCACACCAACTTCTACTCCATCAACACTGTGTGAGAGTTTCTATTATCTGTACCATTTCAATATTGGTATTATCAGGCCTTTTCATCTTCATCCACCTCATCCATCAATAATTCCTCATTATGGTTTCTCCTGATTAAGAGAGGTAAATACATTTTCATATAATTATGGGCTATTTGCACTTCTTCTGTTCATTGCTTTTACCTATTTTTTTAGTTGGGTGGTTTTGTTTTTAATTCATAGGAGTTCTTATACATTGAGGATACAAATCCTTTTTTAATCATAGGTACGGCATATGTCCTCTCAGTTTGTGTTTTATCTCTTTATGGTTACTTTTAATGAAGTTCTTAATTTCAATGTCAATCTTTTCCTTAATGGTTTTGTTTTTGTGTTTTGAGAACTCCTTCCCTTTTGAAATCATGAAGATACCTTTTGTTTACAGAGGTAGTACAGCATACAATTGAACATGGACTCTAAAGTCAGACCAGTCACTCACTCGTGATATGACCTTGGGCAGTCACCTCTGTGATTCCGTTTTCTCATTTGTAAAGAGCAGCAGTACCTACCTCTCATCACTGCGATGATACGTGTGTCATCATCTGCAAAGGGGTCAGCACAGTGCCCCCTGGTAAGTGCTGAGCACTCAGCAAATGCTGGCCTGCTGATCACCATCACTGCTACTTTAAATCTGTCTTTCATACTGAAATCCTTAATCTATCAAGAATTTATTTTTGAGTGAGATATTAATTTCCACATATGCAAGAAATACAAATACAGGCTTTACGTTCCATTCACCGGTCTGTCTGTCTCTATGCCTGTGACACACCGTATTAACTACTGTGGCTTTATCATCTTTATAGCTGTGGAGAAAGCACTTCTCACTTCTTGTTTTTCGTCAGGAATGTTTCGGTTTTGAGTTCTCAGCTTTTTTTTCTTTCATATACGTTTATGAACGACCTCGTCAAGTTCCAAGAAAAAACTGTCATAATTTGCTGGGCAGCATACTGAATTTACATTAATTTGGGAAGAACTGACATCCTTGATAATATTTAGTTTTCTGATATGAGCAGTTACTGAGAGAAATGTGTTAAAATTTCCCCTTATGATTCTGGATTTTCCCATTTCTCCCTTCAGCTTGCTCAGTTTTGCTTTATGTAACTGAAGCTTTGCTATTAGGCTTACTAGGCACATACAAACTTAAGGCTTTTATCTTCCTGGTCACCTGAGTTGTTAATCATTGAGAAGTGACCTTCTTCATTTCTAACGACCTTTTGCCTTAAAGTGCACTTTACCTGACATTAATACAGCGATACCAGCTTTCTTTTGGTTAGTTCTTCCATGATACATCTTTTTCTATCCTTTTATTTTCAGGCTTACTATATCCTTACATTTAGCTGGATTTTATTCTTTTACCAATCTGACACTCCTGTCCTTTAAATGAAAGGACTCCATTAAATGAAACATTTACATTTAATAGAATTACTAACATATTTGGATATTTGAACTATTTTCTCCTTTACTATGTTTACTGGTATATTACATTAACTGACCTCCCAATGTTCAATCCACTGAATTCCTGTTTGGTTTAAATACACTGAATTCCTGTTTGTTTTAAATTTAAAAAATTGGTTTGCTAATATTTTGTTTAGAATTTCTGCATCTATGTTTATGAGAAAACACTTGATTTACAACTCATTAATGGGTGAAACACACAATATGAAAAACACTGTGTTAGACCAACCCCACTAATTGTGCTGGTCAAATCCTCTATATTATTACTGATATCTGACTCCTGATTGATTTTTACCTACCGATTATTGAGAGGAGTGTTAAAATCACATTAAGATATAAGTATCAGATAAGACATAGACTCTGAAGCCAGACTGACTAGGTTTAACTCGCATCTCTACCACTTGGATAGAACTCTGGGAAATTTACTTAACCTCTCCTGCCCCATTCTCCCCATCTATAAATTAAGGGTAACAGAAACTTACTTCCTAGGGTTGTCAGGATTAAATGAGTTAAAACAGGTAAAGCACTTAAAGCACTGTCTGGACACATAGTAAACGCTCAATGATTGTTAGCTATTATCATTTTTTCACAAATCTACCTGATCATTTTTGTTATTCCTTTGTTTCAATTCTGTTATTCCTGTAAACATTTAACTGTAGTCATTTTAAATTCTGTATCCAGTAATTCTAATACCTGAAGATCTTGGTGATCTAATTTTGCTTTCGTTTGTTTTCTTACTCCCATTGGCTTGTTTCTTTAGGTGTTTGGTAAATTTTGTTGTTGTTGTTGTGAGCCTTTATAGGCCTGGATCAAGGGTGGCTTTCCTCCAGAAAGTATCTGATCTTACTTCTGCTAAGTCCCAAGGAGCATTTCTGACCCAGAGCACTTTAATAGACTGGGCTGTCTTACATTGCACAGGCAGAATAAATCAAATTCCAAAC
Source organism: Camelus bactrianus (assembly GCF_048773025.1). NCBI lineage: Eukaryota > Metazoa > Chordata > Mammalia > Artiodactyla > Camelidae > Camelus > Camelus bactrianus. The sequence goes on along the minus strand of NC_133547.1, from coordinate 39,309,433 downwards.
CAGTATGTAGGCAGGGTTATGAATTCAGATTCTTATAAAAGTCTCCTTTTCTCCACCTTGAGTCAACACCAGAAATGTAAAGTTTTCTTGCTGTTCCTTTAGCCAGCAGGCTTTCCCTGGCACTGGGGATACAGCAGTGAACATAAGAGACCAAAAAATACCTGTCTTTATGGAGCCAAACTGAGCAAGAAGGGAGTGGTAGGAAATGATGCTGAAGTAGGTAGGCTGGGTCCAAATTACACAGGGCCCATTAACCATGGTGAGGACGGAGGATTTGTTCTAGGTATGATGGGATGTCACTGGGGGAGTTTGAGCAGAGAAATGACACGACATGATTTACATTTTAAAAGAGCACTCTGGCTGCTGTGAGGGAGTCAGTGTGAGGGATCAACAATGGAAGCAAGAGGAACAGCTGGCAGGCTCGTGCTCTACTGGGAAATGTCGGGAGAATGTACCAAGACTGCTGCAGCACACACCGTAAGAGAGATTAGGGATATATTTTGAAAGTAGCAAGTTGGATGTAGGAGTGAGTGGAAGAAAGGAAACAAAGGTGACCCTTAGGTGTTTGGCCTGAACACTTGTTTGATTCAATGGTGGTACCATTTCCTGAGATAAGGTGGACTGGAGGAAGGATATGTTTGGAGAGAAAAAATAAGAGGTCCATTTTGGACATGTTAAGTTTTAGATGCCAATTAGATATTTAAATGGAAGTGTTAAATATATGAATTTCCAACTCAAGAGAGAGAGAAATTATGACTGGAAATATCAACATGCAAATCATCAGCATTTGATGGTATAAAAGCCAACCAACTGAATGAAATCATCCAGAGTTGTGCTGTAAGATATAGTAGCCACTAGCCACATGTGGCTTTTAAAATGTTAACTAATTAAAGTTAAATAACATTAAACAATTCACTTCCTCTTTTGCACTAGCCACATTTCAAGTGCTCAACAGCCACAATATGGCTAGAGGCTACTATACTGAACAGCAGATGTAGGCCATTTCCATCCTCACAAACAGTTCTATTAGAAGCACTGGTCAAGAGTGTAGGATAGGAGGAATAATGATAAAATCAAGAAGGAAGGAAGGAGATGGATCAGCAGAAAACAGAGAGGGAGAGAGGGAAGGGAAAAGAGGTCCAACAACTGAACCCCAGGCACTACAAATGCCAAGGACGGAAAGATGAGAAAGAGAGGAAAGAATAATGAGAACAAAGTGGCCAGTGAGGTGGAGGCAAACCAGAAAAAGCGCGTAATCCTGGAGGCCAAATGAATGAAGTATTTTCAGAAGGGAATGATCAACTGTAGGAAATAATGTTGAAATCAAATAAGCTGACATCTATAACTAATCAAGGTATTTGGTAAGATGGAGGTCTCTGGCAACCTTGAAAAAGCTTTAGTGTCATGATGGGGCCAAAGCCAGACCCCAGTGGGTTGAAGAGAGAATGGGAGGTGAGGCAGTAAAGACAATGAACAGTAATATCATTTTCAAGTTTTGTTTAAAGGGGAACAAAGGAATAGGTCTATAAGCTTGAGGGGTCCATGAGGACAAGTGATGCTTTGTTAAGATATGAGAGCTATTACAGCATAACCTATTTGAGAATTAAATAAAGGAAAATTTTTTAGCCTATTACTCAACTACAAAGCACACAGTCCAACTTACTACACTGTTCATACTTCAGTATCATTTTTCAAAGTCTTGATCAGATGACTGGCCACTAATTTTTTTTTCTTTTCTTTTGTATGGGTTTAGAGAAGGAAATTGGAAAGATAAAAGCTAGATTTTTCACTGACTTTCAACTTCAAAACATCTGTCTGTGTCAGTAATTTTTTTCAGACTGAGAATTTTTTAGCATTAGAATCAAAAATGTGATTCTAGTCTGGTTCCTTTTTATTTCTTTAACCAAAACTAGATTATTTTTCACTTTCAGACATTATAGCATGTTTTTTCCTATAGCAATGTCAAACCAAACCAGCACCTAAAGAAAATTTCCCGGGTTTTCTAAACTTAAAAAAAAAAAAAAAATCCTAAGAGATTTCACTTTAGAAATGAAATAGGGGAGAGAAAAAGCTAAACACAAACATGTAAAAACATTTGAAATAAAAAGGATAAACAATACAATGTTTTAATTTTTGCATTTTCATTGATAAATTTTTGAGTTGAGTCTAGAGATACAAAATTTAAATACTTTTTTACGAAAGAAAATAATTATACCTTTACCATTTTTAAGTTCATGATAAAAGCTATAAAATACTGTGTTCTATATTAATGAATTAACAGGTAAAGCGAAGAGGTATGAAAGTTGAGCTTCCTATGGTGTATATCTCTCTGGATGAGGTAAACATGACACAAGTAATTTAAATGCAAATCTTGAGGGCAAGGAAACTGGGTTTTGAGGACCTAATACTTACCATGCAAACTGTTATCAATTTCAATATTTTCAGACATTATTGAATTGTTTGTGCTGTAGCTCAGACCAAGAACCGTCTGAAGATCTGAGAGATTCAGTCGTGCTGTTAGTTCACCACTTCTGTCCCCAACCTACAAGCACAAGCATTTACATTTTAGAGTCGTATTTAAAGTAAAGGATGGTGAAGACTCGTTGAAAATGTTGTGAACCTGAAACTGGAAAAAAAAATATAGAGAAATGAAATAGTTATTTTAGAATTATAACATTACAGGTGAAATGGGTTTTTCCCTTAATAGTATTTTAAAGAAGAAAGAAAAGGGAAGTTTCTAAAATATGGCAGTAGGATAGCTATATATTCTATAAATTCTTCTCTAAATATTAGATTGCTCTTAATCTCTATGATCACATTAAATAGTAATATAAATGACTGTGACATGTTAACTTGGTATCACATGAATAAAATTTCTTCAGAATACTTTATTCCCACACTATAGGAACAGTTAGTATTTATTTATTTAACCAACAGTACACATTATACAATTTGCAAAGTAGATATTATTATTATTATTCCCATTTTACAGGTGAGAGAAATGAGGCTCAGAAAAGGTTTCCAGCCACAAATAGCCAGCAAGTGGCAGAACTGTAACAGGAACCAGTCCTTGATTCCATAAACCATGTTCTTCCTTTCATACCACACTACTCTTCCATGTAGAGGTGGGGGTACACTGGAGGCATATTTCAGTAATCTTCCCATTCCTCCATGTCAGCCTTACCTTCCTGTCTTCCTATATCAAGGCCAGTGCAAATATACCTCTGATCTGTATCTCAGAATGTTTTATGTAGTTCTTACACCAAGAGAACATATAATTAATTACTCAGCCATATAGGAGCATTCTAGAAAAATAAGAGGGCTGCAGATCTGTGAATCACAACAGCACAGATAAATTTTTTTAGTTTCATACCTCTCTTGAAATTTCCAAGTGCTTTTCAGCAAAATGCATCGCTTGATCATGATTTCCTAGAGCTGTGTATGCATTTCCTAAGCTCCAACATGCTCTTCCTTCACCAATTCTACAAAATAATTCAAAGCTAACATGCAGTTATCTGGAAGGAGGTCTGTGTGAGAAGTAAAATCTATTTAGTAGTAATCAGAGGTATAAACAATGCTTTGGATTTATTTGATCTTTCTTACAAAGAACAAACTATCATAATACTAGAGACAGAAAGTTGGCAGCCATTATCTTTGGGTTCTGCATCCATGGATTCAACCAACCACAACTGGAAGAACTCCCAGATATGGAGGGCCAGCTATACCACACCATTTTATATGAGACCTGAGCCTCCATGGCTTTGGGTATCCACGGAGGTCCTAGAACCAAACCCCTGAGGATACTGAGAGACAACTGTATTGGAATACCCAGATAATACTGAACTCAGAGTGAAGTTTTAAAATGAAAACATGCAGTTTTCATTTTAAACACGCAGTGTGCTATCAAACAAAGTCTCAGGGATAGGTCTTATAGTTCAACTACCCCATTTTCTTTCTATGACAGCCCTTCCAGGTAATCATTCAGTCTCTTTGAACATCACAAGGAAGAGAGAACTCACTCCCTCTTGAAGTAGCATACTTCATTTTTAATAACTGTACAGGGAAGTTCTCCATACTGAGATAAAAGTCTGCCTTACTAAAGCAAATGTGACAAACTGAAGTCCTGCACAAAACTGTTTTTTCATACAGTAAAAAAAGAGAGCCATCAACACTTAAAAATCAGAAGATTTGATATAAAGCTCAGGACTTCCAGCTTCTCTTGAAAAAAGAGGATGCTCTGGACATAACAGACCCTCAGACACGTGGCTAGAATTGAACAGCAGCTATCCCCTTAACATTGGCCTAATATCTAATTTCACCATAATCCCCACACTGATCTAGTCAGGAGGACCTTTGCAGGCAACTGAGTTTGTGGCCTGTTCACTGATCTCAGCTCAAGGTTATGTGGAACCAGTCTAATCCTCTAACACGTGCTAGCTCTTCAAACAGTAACATACAGAGGATGTTACTGAAACAGGAAATTCCTTAAAAGGAAATTAAAGAGAAAACAAAGAAAACAAACTCTTCTTAAAGACAAATGGAAAATTCTAGGGATTCAACAATGTATCTATATTTTATCATAACTATGTAAAAAAGTGTGTAACTTACCTATCATTTAGCTCTTGAGCAATTGCTAAGTGCTTCAGATGATAATCGATGGCCTTTTCATAATCTTGAAGTAAAGTATGCGTGTTCCCGAGACTGTAGCAGGACTGCGCCTCCACAGCTCTGTCCTTCAGCTGCCGAGCCAGCAGCAGTGTCTTTCTGAAAGGAGAAATTAACTCTCACATACTGAGCACTTTTATTTTTGACTATAATAATCATAAAACTGATTTTTCCTCCTGCCTTTAAAGTAAGTCTATTTTAGAGGCTAGTATCTCATACTTTCTCCATTACTTCTAGAGAAAATGAAAAGAAGTCTTTGAAACACAAAAAGCAAATCCAAATTTAACAATAAATTTAAGAGGCTCATTAATTCCCCAGAGAAAAGGAGAACTGACATGAGACCGCACGCCTCTAAAGATCAGCATATTATTTTTATCATAAACAAACTTTCCCTGTTGTAGTGCAGTAACTTGAAGTAAGTGACCTTCATCCACGTAACCTCTCTTTTCAATCACATTGTTCCCTTTACATTTTGTCAAAATTGAAAATACTTAGTTAAAATTCTTATGTGTAGGCCACTAACCACCAATTCATGAAAAATATTAAATACTACATTTAAATTAACCAAATTCTATCTAATACAAATGGGATCATCAAGGAGAAGCTAGTGTCGCAGTTAAGAGCATGAACCCTAGAGCTAGACTGTCTGGGTTCAGATCCCAACTTTGTCAGGTGCCACCTCTGCGTTTGGGGCTGTCACTCACCTCTCCACATGCACTAGTTTCCTTATATGTAAAATAAGAGGAAACACCTCACAGGGTTTTGTGAGGTCTGAACGAATTAGTATATACAGTGTGCTTAGAACAGCATGTTGCTCACAGTAGATGCCAATACCTGTTAGCACTGTCTCACTGTTAACGGTGCTTAAACCTACAGATGCTTTTGGATCCAGTAATTTAAATGACTGTTTCCTATAATTTCCTCCGAACAGTATAAATACATCATATTATTTATAACCATATGAAAAATAACTATATGATAATGTTGATAGATTTTTAGGCAAACAAACCTGAAATTACATATTTAATGATGATACCTTCAAAGCTGTCACCTTAGGAGGCTACACACTTATTCTAACACTGCCTGCCCTCTGAGACATTTTTGGAAGACTTCTGGAATTCCCTTCAGATCCTCTGGCACAACCTCTTCTGACACATCATCATTACTCTTTGAGAGTACAGTTAATTTGTAAATGGTTGGACGTCTTTCTGGAACCAAATTCAATCACTAAAGTAGGTTTACCACACTACTGCTTTCTGTCCTAAAGGGTACAGATCTATAATGTTAAGATAGTCTTCTTGTGTGGCCCTGAAAACAATTCCAAAGAAGAGTTCCGAAAATACTTTTAACCAATATTTTTGGAATATGTGTAAAGTTATGAGTTCTACCGTGCTTGTGGGTGTGTGGGCCAGTAAGTTTCATTCCTTTTCACTCATGCTTCTTTAGTCAAGTAGCCACCACCCACTTTATTACAGAACTGTTCAGTATTTAATACAAATACATCATTTATTAACTGAAACGCTTCTATGTCTTTTTAAATTTAAAATAGATGAAACTTTCATATTTAAAATCAAAATAAGGGAGGATATAGCTCAAGGGTAAAGCACACGCTTAGCACACACAAGGTCCTGGGTTCAATCCCGGGTACCTCCTCTAAAAATAAACAAAGCTAATTACCCCCCCCCAATAAAAAAAATTACAATAATAAATAATTTTTTAAAGGTAGTTTAAAAAATAAAAAGTGAAAAATAAAATAAAAATATATACTCCTTGTATAGTACTATGTTTCATTTGCAAGGATATTTCACATCTAACTCAGTCAGTTAGAATAGCCAACAAATATCAACCATTAGTCAAAGTTTAAAGGAGGGTGGGGTGACATTCTAGATTTTCAGATGGACCTAAAGCAGTTTTATCTTTTTTAGATGAGAAAATATCCAGAGCTCTCTCACACTGGATTTTTTAACAATAAAAATTATATTAATCAGTGTATCTTTGGTTCAGACTGGCTTCTGTCTAAGGTCTGTATGGGCCTTCAATTCCCACTAATTAGGAAAAACGCAAACCACCTAGAAAGCACAGCACAGGCAATATGAAGCAGTCTGAACTTTACTATCATCTGTGTTTCAAGTCTACTGATACAGCAGAAAGACCCTGCCATTGAAGAAGCTGGGATTTCTAACTCCTCAAATAAAAGAATGGAGCCTCAGCTTATAGTGAGAATCAAAGATGGGCAGAGAGAGGCTGAAAGGAGAACTGCTGGATGAGCCAGTAGGATCGATGGTGGGGAAAACAATTCAATGATCACTGCTGGAAACTAGGCTTCTATCTGTTAACCAGGCTTTCTTATGGCCTCTCTGCAAACCTGTAATTGGTGGGGGGGGGGGGAGGTGGGGGTGCTGAAGCATATAAACATACACACCACACATGATAAACAGGTTTAAAAGGCTTTAAAAGTTTAGAAATTCATTTAAAAACAATTAGATTTAAAGATAAAAGCTAATAAAAAATCAAGGGCCATACTGCTGCTATTAAATCTTAGGTACGGCAGGATGTATTGAGCACTGTGTGTCATGTACTGCGCTAAAAAAGTGCTTAATATATTCTTTCATTCAATCCTCACAACAATCCCAAAAGCAAAGTATTGGTATCTTCTGTTACGGATGAGAAAACTGGGACTTAGAAAGCCACGGTCCTGTTGCTAGTGTGCAGCAAAAACGGTTAAAACCCAAAGCCTATGATCTATTGGATTGCACAGCTACTCATTTTACATTTATCTACAGAAATATTAGACTAACTTGTAATATTCAGAGGCAGTTTCAAATTCACCAAGAAATATATATGCATTTCCAAGGTTGCTGTATGCTCTTCTTTCAGCCGCTTTATCTCCAAATTCTTTTGCAATAAGGAGACGCTGAAACAGAAAATTTTAATTAGATATAACTATAATAAAACTAAAGAATAATCTAATCACTGTTCAAAACTGATGGAGAAAATAACCTGGCTCTAAAGCCTTGCACATACCTGCTCATGAGCTATAACTGCATCCCTGAAGTTCCCAAGGAGGTAATGCGTGTTTCCAAGGTTTCCAAAGGCACGCCCCTGGGCTGCTCGGTCTCCCAAAGCGGTCACCAGTGATAGGTTTTCCCTAAGTGATAACAAAAAGTTGTGAAAAAATAAATTTAAGGAAAAATAATTACCGATTTTATTTACAAATCTCTTTTTATCAGAAAAAAAAATTTAATGTGCCACATTTTAAAGAAATCTATGATGGAGGGTGATTATAGGAAATAGCTGGGAACATTTTACTCAGATATTCAGGTAGGTTTCTGCCCAGAGTCACAGGCAGAGTTAATCTTAGAACCCCTATAGCTAGCTGAGAAGTTCTATGAAATTCTACTGTACTCCAAAATAACTTTAGACTAACCACTGACATTTCTTGTTTGTGCCACTAAGTGGCACTGGTCTGCAGCTTAAATGAAAGCTTTCCCAGGGAGGGAGGGGACTGCTACTACACTTACTCGTAGTAATCCACGGCTGCCTGCAGAGCGGTTCTTACTTCTTCTGGAAATTCTCCTACCTCCTGGGGACCAGGGCAGCCAAAACTTTTCCCCTTGGCATGATACACATTTCCAAGGTTGTAAAGTGCCCTTGCTTCTCCCACCTAGACGAAGGTAACAGTTTACATTTTGAAATCAGAGGCCAGGTATTATATTACTTATCACATATATTCATAATATCCTCGATATTATAGTCAAGGGGAAGAAACGTGTACCTAGTAGCCATCCATACAGGACCCGACAAATGACTACTTACGAAAGAAGGACCTCTCACTGCTTCCTTTTTCTCACCTACTAAAAAATTTGTATTATGTGTTTCTTTTTCTTCAACTTTTCTACAGAAAAGTTTTTTGGTATTAACTTTTAGATAAACTACAGAATAATTGAATAGAATTAAAACACAAAGCAGTTTCAGTGCAAACATTTGGCCTACCATCTAATGTTTCCTTATTACCTTGTCATTGAGCTCTCTGGAAATATCTAGGTGTCGCTGACAACAAACTACAGCTTCATCAAAATTCCCAAGAACCTTTAAGGTGTTCCCCAGGTTGCCACTAGCTTTGGCTTCCCCCAGCTGGTCTCCAATAGTCCTGGAAAGAAAAAAAGAAAGCAAGCCAATGGTGTGTTAAAATATAAAGCAGCCAGAATAGTTTTCCCTAGAGAACAACTGACAGGCTTAAGGTAAGAAAGACCTTGAAACCTATTTTTAATAAAAATTTTAAACTTACATTTCTGTATTTAAATTTAATTAATTTCATTCATTTAATTAAACTCCATAGGTCTTTTCACTGCTATTCATTTATTTAATGAAACTGTTTAACCTAAAGATTAGTTTTAAAATGCAATGCTAATGAATTGGAACTCAGTAAATGTACTGTTAGTTTTTTTTTAATGGAATGAAAGTGTTTTTTAAAGGGACAGTTAATTCAGGGAGAAAGAGTATGAAAAAACCTAAATTAATTACCTTGCAAGAGTTAAGTCATGATGATGGTATTCTAATGCTTTGGCATAATCATGCAAATAGAAATAAGCATTGCCCAGCTGGCTGTAAATAGCACTAAGTGTTTTTAGGTCTTCAGTTCCGACTTGAACTGCAGCTTCAAAGAATGACACACCAGCCCGGCAATCTCCGGATTTACACAGACGTTCCCCTTCCAAGGCCAGTTCTAGGCAAGAAGCTTCCATTCTATAAAATTATATAGGACAGACATTTACAACGTTACATTACAACTGCATCACAGTTTTTAACTTCTAGTAATATAATTTAAACATGGACTGTGGCTACTGTTGCTTAGAAGATGCCTCCATAATTGAGTTAATCTACATTATTGGTAAAATAGTAAACTATTATTATTTATAGCAAAAGCTAATTTGCTTATTCATATGTCTCTGAACCACAGAGGTCTTTTTATAGGATAGCTAAGTATCTCTATATGAAGCTAATGAAATAAAATTCACATTTTATGGCAAGATGAGAAAAATTTAAACATAAAATTTTCCTTTGCCTGCTGGGCTTCCTTCTCTCCCCTTTAGTATGCGTTGTGCATCTGCATTAACCAGACCTCCTTAGAAGGCAACATTTCTTCTTAATCTCATCAAGGATTCACAGCTCCTTAGGAGATAACCTTCCTTCTTAATCCTGTAAGGGGCCACAATGACCCATGATCCACTACTTGCTTTGTACGTGTAGATCTGGATTGTGTAAAATGTCAATAATACATCATCGAAAGTACAGCCCTCCGTCTCAAAAATTTATATAACTGTTTTATATATAGTAGTTCGTATCCCCTAATCCCAAACTCCCAATTTATCCCTCCCCCTATCTTTCCCCTTTGGTAACCATAAATTTGTTTTCTGTGTCTATGACTCTGCTTTGTAAATAAGTTCATTTGTCTTTTTTTTAGATTTCACATGTAAGTGATACCATATGACTGAATCACTATGCTGTACACTGGAAACTGACACATTGTAAATCAACTATACTTCAATTTTTTAAAAAATTATATAACTATGCTTTTACCTCCAACAGGCGGAATAGTTGTCAGTGCTTTCTAGGAGACTGTTCCCATGTTATAATCCTCAATTTGGCTTGAACAAAAATTTCTGATTCTTTCTTAGATCGACTGATTAATTTTTTCATCCACAGAGCTCATTCTAATTGGCCCACCCAGAGCAACCAACTTTACCAATGAAAGGACCAAAGTAGTGTTTCCTAAACTGTTCTGAGTTGTGGCAGACTTACAGACTTCCTGAGCGTTTGGGGAGAAGAGGGGTGCCTGTGGGAGGTGAAGTCCTATAACTAATACTCCTCTCTATCCAGGTATCCAGGTGATCTACTCAAATTGTCCATCGAGCCCTCCTACCACATATCTCTACCTCATCCTCTTCTCACCACCACAGGATCACTTACACCTTAGACAAACAGAGGAGCAGAATATCTTGGTGCACAAGGTACACTTCCATGAGAGAATTAAGTGTCAAGAAACTTTGTTAGAAAGCAATGATTTAAAGATTTGCAGAAATTCTAATTCTCAAAGTCTGTCACTGAATTTTAAAAGCCAGAAAAATTTAAGTTACCATAAATATATCTAGGAGAAAAAGCACCAATACTTCAGGTTCTTATCCTAAACTCTGGTAGGTACCCTTAACCAAAGCTGCCACTGTTTCTTCAACATTTTCGTGATTTCTGCCATGTCTATGAAATAACACTCACTTAAACATGCTTCTATAATTTGGAAAATTCCTTTAAATTGGCACATGCCATTAAAATAAAAAAAATACAGCTTCATCCAAAGCAGTATCTGTGAAACTGTGAGTCTGATGTGATACTTACGTTTATTTTGTAACACACATTAAAACAAATACGTAACTATTAAAATAAAAAAGTAAGTAAAATTACCTTATGTACCACCAGCAGGTACACCAGTACCACCCTTTGGAAAACTGTGATTTAGCTCATCAGGCATTTTAATTTTTGGAGAAGCTCTGAGTTTCTCCTTCCTAGAATTAGCTTTGAGCAACTCTACCACAGCGGTGGTTCTTCACCCAGGATGCACAACAGCAGAGCTCACACGGAGTGATTTTTAAAACTCTCAGTGCTGGGTCCCACCCCCGGGGTATGACGCCTGGTCTTCAGCATTGTTTAAAAGCCCCCAGGTAATTCCAACGGACAAGCCAGGGTTGAGAATCACTGCCTTAACAGGAAATGTAAATTAAACTACCATTCACCCTAAATTTATTCTAATATTATATTATACTTTTGTATTTTTAGTAGCAGGTCAATTAATATATTTCTTCAGGTGCTATCTTTTGGCCTATAAAATCTATAAAACTTCAAAGTTCTTTAGAGTTATAAATTAAAATGGAATTGTAAAAGTGGAAAATAAATCAGATGAAGCTAAAAGAAAAGTCTGGACTAAGACTAATAGATCCAATTACAAAGGTCCAAAGCAGACTTCGGGCTCAGAATAAGCAGATGTATGGGAATATATATACATATACATATATACACACATATACATATCTATCTAACAGGTAATTTTCATGTTTTATATCCAGGTATCTTTTTTTGTTTTTAAATAATTCAAGTGATTTAGCCAAAAGCTTCTGTTGGTTCAAGGTTAGACTAGTGACTTCACCCTCACTTTATGGATCAAGGTAAAATAATGCAATCTCTTTTTAACATTTTGCTTCAACATTAGACCAAGTCAATTAGATATGGAGAGGGAGGTCTACAGCACATGGAAAAATAAATCAGTTTATTAGAAACCTTAAATTGCTATATATATGTTTCTTTATACGTCATTTCAAATTAATAAAGCCTATTTTTGTCTCACAAGTGAAAACTGCCCTTCAGAACTGTATTTTGAAGATGAGATTTCATAAAAGAAAAAGATTATTTTTGCTTAAGGTTTCTGAGGTTACTGGTATATTCTGTGTGTAAAGATAAGTGAGTCAGCAAAAGATTAATATGTAAAAATGTGCTTTTTATTAAAGGGCTCTTCTGCTAGATGAGGCACCTGAACTAGTTGTCTTTATTTGTCTAAATACTGAAGCCACTGAATCTCTAAGACTAATCATGGGGGGAAAAATCAGAAAAGATGTTTCTACATACAAAATACATTATTTTTTAATTAAAAAACTTAATTTAAGCATACCAATTAAGTAAAAAAATTATATATTGAGCAATTTCACTGCCAGGAATTTATCTTAAAGCTGTACGTACATAAACTCAAAGGATGTTCACAGCAGCAAAAAAACTACCAACAATTTAAATGTCCGTTAACAGAGTGTTGGTGAAAAAAATTAGATGCCACCATCAAATGGAATACTAATGATGGCACATGATTTCACTGAGGGAGAGGTAGAGAGACAGTCACACACAGAACATCAGTTCAGGACAATTAGGTTGCTGCCAGGAAATGAGGGATAAGGCTATCGATGAAACAAAGTTATTTTTAAGGCAGGGCAAAAAAATTAACGTTTCTTTTTGCTGTTTGAGTCACTACCCTCTCCCCTTTGGTGTGCATTGTGCATTTGCACTATACATTAACTAGATTCCCTAAGAAGACACAGGAATGCCTACTTGCCAAAAAAAAAAAAAAAAAAAGCAATTCTTCCTGGAGCCAGCAAAGTAACTCCTTAGAACATTCCTTTCTCAGTCCCATAAGGAGTCACAATAATCCACTACTCGCCTTGCTGGACTATGTAAACTGTCAATGTGTTATTCTGATGTACAAGCCTTTGTCTCAAAAACTTACATAACTGCGCCTTGACCTCTAACAGGTGGAACAGTCCTCAGAGCTTTCTAAAAGACTATCTCCCAAGTTACAATCCTCAGGTTAGCTCAAATAAAATTCTCCATTTCTTTCTAAGGTTGACTATTGATTAATTTTTTTGTCAACACATTAGTAAGTAAGACATGTGAAAACTAGAAGTTAACAACAGCATATCCATATAAAACAAAGAAGAATCTTCTTCAAATAAATATCTTTACCACAAATATTTGACCTTTTGGATTTAAACTTACACATTATAATGGAACCATCAATCCAAATGATGTTGCAGCCAGCAACATTTAGTTATAGGCTGAATGGTATCATAAGAGCTACAAATTATTTAAAAGATATTTTACATAATTCTCATTGGAAACAGTGATAGCCAACTGGAACGCTACCAGCTACTCAGCTGTCCTTGAAGGGCATGGGGTGAGGCTGCCCTACAGAAGAATCTACCTTAGAAAAGTCATTTCAGTATCGAATGCCCAAAATAAAGCTCAAAATTCTCTAGTTTATGAATTTATTCTAACACACCTCAAATATATCTAATTGCAAAACAGTCAAGGCAGGTTGGTTTATAAATTTTTTAGAAGATCATTAAATAGTAACAGAGAAAGTAATTTCATATCCCCTCTGTCTCTGTGAGAGAATAGAATTACTTCATTTGTTTAACCAGTTGGGCTGAAAACGAGGAACATACACAGAGTAGAAGACAAGCCAGGAAAATAGCTCTCCATTAAAAGACATCCCACATACAAAGTTCCTTTATTCTTCCTAATGGCCTATCTAATCGTATAAGCAGTACGTTTCTGGTAACTATAAATATAGCACTGCTATCCTTGGCTGAAATGTTTTCATTTTAGTTAACACATTAAACATTATAGCTTTAATTCCTCATTTTCTGCACAAACTCATGTTACTTCAATTTATTTTAATTTTTATATTTTTATTACTTTTTACTTTTCTTCTAAACTTAACTTTTTCTTTACCTCATTTTTGGTTTCTTGTGTTTATAGTATATCAACAAAAGCAAGGGAGGATTAAATCTTGATGTTACATTATTTTTTAAAATTTAATACCAATTTTGCCCAAATCTGACTCTCCCTTCAAATGACTTACATACTAATTAAGAATAAGTGATGGGATTCAGGACTTAAGATCAAAACAGGAGTGCTCTGCCTCTTCACGTGTGCTCTAATTTCTGTGGCTGTCGAATCTCTCATTACAGACCTTAGCTCCACCTTCC